>NW_012267235.1:1777111-1780043 GCF_000151885.1 Dipodomys ordii
GCCACTTCCGGTTTTCTGGTGGTTTATTGGAGATAGGAGTCTCACAGTCTCTCCTGCCGGGCTGGCTTTGAACCGCGATCCTCAGATCTCAGCCTCCTGAGTAGCTAGGATTACAGGCATGAGCCACCAGCTCCCGGCTTAACTTGGCACTTTTTAACTTACAATGTTCTTCCAGGCCTTTGTTATGTATGAAGAGGCTGGTTTTGTTTCACCCATTTTAGTGGTGAGGACATTGAGGCTTAAAGACTTGGCTCAGGGTGATGCTTTAGCTAACAAGCAGAACAAGGATTTGAAGCCAAGACCCTATTCCACCACTGCCTTCAAGGAACTTACCCCTGCCAGCTCATCTGAGAGACTGAACATACTACTTCTTGAACAGCTAAACCCCACACCACTGCCACACGTCAAGACGTAGCTACACAGGCTCTAAACCAACCAAGATTGTATTCTCCGAGCAGAAGCATCCAAATTCTACGCTCCAAAGAGTGTGTACCCCTCTACCACTTGAGCCACATTTTTACTTCTGGCTTCTTACTGGTTAATTGCAGATAAGTGTCACATGGATTTGCTGACCCTGGCTGGCTTTGAACCTCAATTCTCAGATCTTGGCCTCCTGAGTAGCTAGGATTGCAGATATGAGCCACCAGCATAGGCTTTCAAAGACTTTTTTTTAAAAATCTGAAGTCACTTGATACAGCCAGTCGCATGCCCTCCATTGGCTGAACTTGTAACATATATACAGAGAAGATGCCTAGTAATCCAAAGCCACAGTAAAGCCAGAAATGCCTTTATAAAAAGAATTTTAATTTGACTTATCACAGTAGTCTTGGAAAAAAATATATTTTAAAATTTAGATATTGCCAGGTGCTGGTGGCTCACACCTGTAATCCTAGCTACTCAGGAGGCTGAGATCAGAGGATCATGGTTTAAAGCTGGCCCAGGCAAAATCCCCATGAGACACTTATCTCCAATTAACTACTCAAAATCCAGGAGTGGAGCTGTGGCTCAAGTGGTAGAGCACTAGCCTTGAGCAAAAGAGCTTGGGAACAATGCCCAGGGCCTGAGTTCAAGCCCCATGACAAAAACAAAAAAAAAACAAAACAAAACAAAATAAGACAGTTTCTCTAATAATCCTATAATCCTAGCTACTCAGGAGGCTGAGATCTGAGGATCGAAGTTCAAAGCCAGCCCGGGCAGGAAAGTCCATGAGACTCTTATCTCCAATAAACCACTAGAAAACCAGAAGTGGCACTGTGACTCAAGCAGTAGAGCGTTCTCCTTGAGCTGAAGAGCGCTCTCCTTGAGCTGAAGAGCGCAGGGACAGCGCACCAAGCCCAGAGTTCAAGCCCTATGACCCCCCCCCCCACACACACACACAAAGACAGTTTCTCTAACCATCTCCAAGCATTGTTACATACAGACCTGGGGCACAAGAGACTCCTTGCAAGACCTCCAGACCCTCCTTCCCCTAGCAAAGCCCATAGCCCAAGGGTCTTGGAATATCTGAATGCTATGGGGCCGGTGAGCTATAGGAAGGTTCCTAGAGGCGGTGGAACACAGCTGGGAAGGAACCCAGCTGGCAGCACCAAGGCCATGGAAAACAAAGAATGGGAGGGAGAGGAGCAGGCTCCAATTCATACTTTGGCATGATCTCCAAATGGGGTTTGTTGACAGCTACAGGGACTCCCCAACCAAGTTGAAAGGTGTTCCCTTTATAAGTTTAAGCTGAACTCTCAGGGACTCGAGAAGTGTACAATTTACCTTTCAGGGGAGCAGAAAAGCCCAGGGAGTCCCTACTGCTCACCAAGCACAGCTGTAGATGCACAGCTGCAGAAGGAGACAGGGGGATGGGAAGGCCTACTCTACCTGGGCTTGCCATACAGGTATCATTCTTTTTCTAAGCCAGGAAGTAATTCTGTGAGCACACAATTACTTGCATTGTCTTTTGTAAGTTAAAAACGGTTCATTTGCTGGGTATGTGGTACAGATCTCAGGAACTCTCAAAAACAAAAAACAAAAACAGTCTTTATTTGTGGAATGCAAATCAGATGACACTTTTTCAGTCCGTTTTTCATTGTCCTCCTGCTCCTCTTTTTTCTTGTTTATTTTTGGTTTTAGTTTAGTTTTTTGTTTTGGGTGTTTTTTTTTTTTTTTTTGTAGATGAGATCTCTCTATATAGCCCATTCTGGCGCCTCCAATTCTTAGACCTACAAGTGATCTTACAGATCTGCTTCAATCTCCCAATTAGATGAAACTACAGGAACTTGCCAATCCTCCCAGCCATTTCATATATATATATATATACATATATTCATACACACACACACACATGTATATCCAGGTACAGTGGCTCATGTTTCCAATCCTAGCTCCTTGAGAGACTTGCAGTTTCAAGTCAATATTGGACAAAATATTACCAAAACTGACAACCCCCCCCCCACACACACACACTATTTCAATGAAAAACAGCTGAGCTGAGTACCAATGGCTCACACCATTGAGATCTGAGGATGTCAGTTCATAGCCAATCTGGGCAGGAAAATCTGTGACACTCTTATCTCCAACTAACTACCAAAAAGCCAGAAGTGGAGATGTGGCTCAAGTGGTAGAACACTAGTCTTAAGCAAAATAGCTCAGGAATAGGGCCCAGGCCCTGAGTTCAAGCCCTAGACCCTGGCAAACACACACACACACACACACACACACTCACAAGGGCTTCTTGAAGGCTCCTAAGCAAGTCAGGGACTGGCATTCCAATAAACTCATCTATCAAACAGATCTGGAGAAAGGAAAATGGGTCTGCTACCTTGATTCCATAAAGGTATCTCTCAGTTGCCTAACCTTTAAGATTAAGAGCTGGGATGGGAAAACAGGAGATGCCTCTAAGGATTGGTGTTGGGAAGAATGAGCAAGTGCCGGATTTTGGGAGGGG
>NW_012267235.1:1781088-1791484 GCF_000151885.1 Dipodomys ordii
GCCCCCTCCCGCGGAGCGCCCGCTTATGAATATTCATAGCCCTCATTAGCGCCCATTACGGTGGTTATCGTGCGCCCAATAAAAACAAACATGCTAATGAGGAGCTCTAACTCGGGGGCGGGGGCCGGCCTGCAGCTCCCCCGCGTACACACACTTGCAGAGGGGAGGGCCAAGGGGAGGCGCAGAGGCTGAGGTGCGGTGCCCCGGTGGTCCGAACTGTACCGCCCCGGGCCTCGATCCTGCGGCTGGAGCCGGTGGAGCTGGATGTGGCAGCCTCTTCCCCAGGCCGGGAGAAATGGACACTTTCCAGAAGGGAGATCTAGGCTCGCAGCAGAAGCCCCCAGCACACTCAGGAGGAGGATTTGTACGGTCCCCTCCCCCACCCCACCCCTAGGCTGAGACGCGACCTGGATTTGCACCTATCAACCCTGCACCCGATGCCGTTAGACACCATCGGACTCCAAAGGACTCCCATTTCCAGAGATTTCGGCCTAGGGCCCATGGCCAAGGGCGCTGTGGGCTGGCTCCGCTCCTGGAAGGCGGAGCCCTGGGATGCTGGCTGCCGACTGGGTGGTGCTGGACGCTGGTGTGGAGGGGAGGGAAGGTTGGCCTGACTGGGGAAGAGGTCTGGTGACCGGCTGGGATGCTGAGCTGCAAAGTGACTGGGGAGGGGAGGGGAAGGGAGGGGAGGGGGGAGGGATGGAGGAAGAGATGTCAGGAGGTGAAATGCTGGAGCTGCCCTGAAAATCAGTTCTGTACGCACTACCAGCGGAAAAAAAAAACAAGGACACCCAAGGGTTAAGGATGGTCTTCCAGCAAGTAGCTTAGAACCAGGTATGGGAGACCAAAGCCACTAGGCCTGCTGAGGTGAAGGGGTGGATCCATTCAAGAGGCACAGTTCTCAACATTGGTAAGAGTTGGATAGACTGGCTCTTCCAGAAGATCAGAGAGACAGGGACCCAGGGACAGGACTGTGTAGCCTGGTACACGAATGTCCACCCTGATGGGCACAGAGCACACAACAGTAAATGCTGGGATACCTTGTCCAGTAGAAAGAGGAGATTCCATGGAGATTTGATACAGGAAGTTGAGAGAGTGAAAGAATGAACCAGAAGGGGAAGAGGCCTGGGGTGGTTCTCAAGTTTAGCACGATCATATGAAAGCAAAGGTTTCTTCTGTTCTTACAAAGACTTATACAGAATTTTCAGAGTAGCCAAAAAGCACAAACAAGCCAACCTTCCATCAAGTGTAAAAGAAAGTGCAACCTATCCCTACAGTGGAATACTAGTCAGCATCCCCACCCAACTACTAATATCTTGTTACAATATGGGTAAACCTTGACAACTAAGTGAAGAGGTTAGTCACTAAGGACCATTTCATTTATGTGAAATGCCCAGAATAAGCAAATCTCCAAAAACAGAAAGTAGATCAGTGATTGCCTAGGGTTAGATGGATAGGGGAACTTAGAAATAATAACCAAAGGGTACATTGTTTCTTTGGGGGACAATAAAATGTTCTAAAATTCATTGTAGCAATGGTTATACAACTCTGAAAATATACTAAAAGGCACTGGATTAAACATTTAAAATGGGTCAATTGGCCAAGTGCTGGTGGCTCAAATCTATATTCCTAGCTACTCAGGAGAATGAGATCTGACGATCATCATTTGAAGCCAATGGAGCAAAAAAGCCAATAGAGAGTACAAGACTCTGAGCTCAAGGCCCAGTATTGGCACAAAAATAAATAAATTGGTGAATTGTATATGTAAATTGTATATCAATAAAGATGTTAACAAAAGGAACAAAACATTGCACTTAAAAAAAAAGATTCAAAAGATCATCCAGAAAGGCAAATCCTTATAGACAGGAAGTATATTAGTGGCCGGTGCCATAGGCTGGAGGGAGAGGAGGGGAGGGGAGAAGATTCATTGTAAACAGGTGCCAGGTACCTTACTGGGGTTATAGAAATGTTCTATAAGTGGTTTTTGGTGATGGTTGCATGCACTAAAATCTTTGGGTAATATGCTTTAAATTGGAAAACTTTACAGTGTATAAATTATACCTCACCCGGCACCAGCTCATGGCTGTAATCCTAATTACTTAGGAGGCTGAGATATGAGAATCCCAGTCTGGGAAGGACAGTCCATGAGACTCCTATCTCCAATCAGCCACCAAAAAACCAGAAGTGGAGTTGTGGCTCAAGTGGTAGAGCACTAGCCTTGTGCTGAAGAGCTGAGGGACAGCGCCCAGGCCCAGAGTTCAAGCCCCATGACAGACAAAATCAACAACAACAACAAAACAAACAAAAAATCATAGATTGGCAGATATAATCCCAGTTTCTAATTCAGTATGTCTGGGTGTCTGGAGAATTTGAATTTTCTTTTCTTTTTTTAAAAATGATTTTTTGTTATTATTAAGGTGTTGTCCAGAGGAGTTACCATGATCATAAGTCAAGTAATGACTTTGTTGGACAATTCTTTTGTTGGACAATGTCACCCTTCCTTTCTGTTCCCCAGTTTCTTGAATTTCTTGGTCTTATTTCTTTTTTTGTGCTGGTGCTAGAGCTTGAACTCAGGGCGTTGTTTTCCCTTGGCATTTCACTCTACCACTTGAGCCATACCTCCATTTCTGGCCTTTTGCTGGTTATTTGAAGATAAGAATTTTTTAGATTTGTCTGTCCAGACTGGATTTGAGCCTGGGCCTTCAGATGAACCACAAGCAACTGGAAAATTTGCAAAAAAAATTTTTCCTGGGACTTGAACTCAGAGCCTGGGCAGTGTCCCTGAGCTCCTTTTGCTCAAGGCTAGCATTCTACCACTTGAGCCACAGTGCCACTTCTGCCTTTTTCTGTTTATGTGGTACTGAAGAATCAAACCCAGGGCTTTATGCATGCTAAGCAAGCACTCTACTACTGAGCTACATTCCCAGCCCCGCAAATTTGCATTTCTAACAAGTTCCCTGGTCATGCTGAGGCTACTACTGGCCCTGGACTATACTTGAAAAACCACTGGCCAAGAGCGATACAAGGTCAAAGTCAAGAGGAGGAAAAGGGTCTGCATAAAAAGCAAAAGCAAGTCACTTTAGGCATTAATTCTCCAGGCTTACCCCCTCTCCTCCAGTGATAGGCAAGCACTGAACGGCGAGCTGGGAGTTGTCTGCCCTGAGTATGGTAACGTTCCTCTGCTTCAGACAGCAGCAGAGTTCATTTCAAGGCAGCCTCTCCACCATCAACCGAAATTGGCAGCGTAAGTAGGAACCGCTGTTTATTTGCCACTTACCTCTCTCTAGTTCCGCTTAAATACTGAGGGGAAACCAAAGCCATTAGGGTCAGTAGAAAATTACAAACACACAGCGTCTCTGTGGGTGGGTGAAAATGATATTAGAGATGGGGGGGAGCAAAAAAGTAAATAGAGGAAGAAAGAAAGGGAGGGAGAGAGGGAGAAGGGAAAAAATGCTGTGTACCCACAGAGCATGAAATAAAATAAAATAAAATTAAATAAAGATCTGTTTGGTGGGTGGAGAGTCTCAGTCTGGGGGGAAATAGGGGCGAGATGGGGGAAGGGAGAGTTCTGGGATTGTTTTAAAAGCTAGACAAGGAGAGAGCAAATTCTGCTTTTTGTTTTCTGGCCTAATGAATAGTTAGGATTGCTTCTCTTTTCTCTCCATCACCAGGACACTGGTCCAGAAAGGGGATAAAAGCCTATGGCCACCATCACCCTGACCTTGAAAGTATCTTCTCCACCTTATGAGTCTTGGGACATCCCTCCTGCTGGGGCTCCACACTCTGGGCGGCTCCCTCTTCTTGCTCTGCCCCGCCCCAGCAGAATTAATTGGAGACAAGAGGAACACATTTATTGCTTCCCCTCCTGCTCCACACTAAATCTTGTGGCAATGCTTCTAAAAGTCAATAAAACGAGAAGGAAGATGCGATAAAATTAAGGTGGAAAGTGTGATGGGGAGAGGAAATGGGAATCTTCTTTTTAATTTAGCTTTAATTTTAATTTTTTGTCACCTCTCCAAGCAGCCTGTGTGCGTGCTGCAGCAATAGAGAGAGCTGGGGGGGGGGCGGGGAAGGCCCAGCCTGGCTTTGGAAAGACTGGACACAGAGCCCGAGTGGAGGAGGGGGCCTGTCTTGAGGGAGCTACTGTGAAGAGCCAGTATGGGGCCGAGGATTGCTGTCAAAGTGCCACCCGCCCTCAGCAGGGTATTCCCTTCTTTGTGCTCCAACTCCACTGCCCAGGCTTACGGATGGATGGCAGCTGATTTTGCACTGAGACCAGGAGCTGTGCCACTGAGGTCTCTCTATCCACAGTGCCTGGCACACGACCTCAGGCGTAGCAGTAATGAAGATGATCATAGTGACATCTAATGATTATTGAGCACCTACTATGTTGAAGGAATTGTTCAAAGCACCTGTCATTTCCTCTACCACTTTATTCCTCATGTCAACCCTAGGAGATGGACACCCAGTTCTGTAATAACCCGATTTACAGATGAGGACAGAAAGGTGGAACACCTTCCTCACGGTCATAGAGCTAGAGCCTGGGCCTGTCTGTCAAGGAATAGAGAGATGATAGATCATTCTTATTTAATGGGTTAATGAATAAATGAATAACTAAACCTTGCATACGAATACCAGTAAGTGCTGGGTGCTGGTAGTTCATGCTGTAATCCTAGCTACTCAGAAGATGTGAGGATCATGGTTTGAAACCAGCCCAGGCAGGAAAGTTTGTGACACTCTTATCTCCAATTAAACACCAAAAAGCCAAAAGTAGAGCTGTGGCTCAAGTGGTACTATATCAGCCTTGAGTGCAAAAACCAAGTGAGAGCCTGAATTCAAGCCCCAGTACCAGCACACATGCGCACACACACACACACACACACACACACACACACACACACACACACACACAATAAAGTGGGCTGCAGACCTGGCCAAAGCATAGAGCTCCTGCCTAACAATCAAGAAGTCTTGAGTTCAAACCCCAGTACTACCAAAAATTATACATCCCAATAAAGTAAGTCAGGACTGGTAACATGGGCCTGTAGTCCCTGCACTTAGGAGGCTAAGATCTGAGGATCATGGTTCAAAACCAGCCCAGGCAAGAAAGTCTGTGAGAATTTTATCTTTAATTAACCACCAGAAAACTGGAAATGATGCTGTGGCTCAAAGTTGTAGAGCATTAGTTGTGAGCAGAAAAGGCTCAGAGACAGTGCCCAGGCCCTGAGTTCAAGGCCCATGACTGATCAGGAAAAAAAAAAAGATTACAAACACCAGACCAGCCTGTTAGACATGTTCTCCTCCAATCCTCCCCTAAAAGAATACTAATAAACTGACAGTGAATGCAAGTATCCTGGATCCTAGGTATCCCAGTCCTTATCCAGATGTTGATTGTTATGTAATGCAGGGGAGAAGCAGGTGGGGGCCTGATCCAAAGCAGTCTGAGGCACCTGGGTAGTGGTGAAAAGCTGTTGGAGGCTGGACCCTTATTCCCTGCTATATGATCACACACACACACACACACACACACACACACACACACACACTATTAGGAAGAATGGAATATCCAGAAGATGTAGGTTCTCTCTAGGGTTACTCCACCATGGGACCGAGACCCATGTGGCTTTTTCCTAGAATATATGCAGTAGTTTCTTCCTTAGATGGTTCTTTATTTTCCAATTGTACTAAACATGTGCTCTTTCATAAGTATGTAAAAGGGATGTACAAGAGAAAAGGAAAAAGAGATCTGCCTTAGTAGGTTTTATGCTTTAAAATCCTGACCCTCCTCCAGTCTGCCAGCTTTACAGACTCCTACACAGGAGCCAAGAGCAATCCATCTGAGGGAATGTGTGAGTGTATGCGTTGGGGCTCCCGAGCCCCCCCCCCCCGCCTCTCCCAGGGACTGCTGTTCATCATAACCAGGACAATTAACCATCCCCTTATTATTCACACGTCATGATTACTAATCACCCTTATTAATATCTAGGCTTTGCAAAATCAGGATGCAGCCTGGCTCAGATGCCTGGAACTCCACAGGGCTGCAATCCTGACCCCAGGCCCTACCTGCTCGGTGCCTTTACCTCCTCTTAGATCAGAAGAGGTCTGTCCCATCCTTGGCCCTCTACAGAGAACCATGCCCAGTGCCGCTGTTTGTCTTTACCAACTGGTCAGAACCTCACATCTCTGGGAGTGTTGGGGGGGGGAGGTCATCTAAATTCTCAACTCCAGCCACCATCTGAACTACCAGCCTCCCTTAACACCAGCCTGGAACAAAAGCCTCTTCTAGCAATCCATTCCTGTTCTCAGATTACCTGCTTTGCTCATGGAGCATAAGCTTTACCCTAGACAAATAGCAGAAGACTGAACTTCAAGGTTACACATATCAGACCAGGTTTGTCTCTAAACGTGTTACTACTGGGGAAAACGCCTTAGCCATGCTGTATTAAACCAACTACAATAATGGGCTAATGGTGGATATAGACTTACACGTAGGTGATTTCACCCCCCAGTTTGCATGGGATGGTGGCTGTGGTTCTGGGAAATGTGGACATGAGCCACACTGTGTGTTAGGGAAGAGAATTTTTCCATATGTTTACACACAGAATTTATAGTAGATCCATACATCCATCCCCAAATGGGTCGTGGACACCTCCTTTGACTGAGGGTATACTTTGGGCCAATATAACAGGTATGGGCCAGCTGTATCCCAGTGGCTCACACCTATAATCCTAGCTATTCATGAGTCCAAGATCTGAAGACTATGTTTCAAAGTCAGCCCAGGCAGGAAAGTTCATGAGATTCTTATCTCCGATTAATTACCAAAAGTCTGGTACAGCATTAGCCTTGAGCAGGAAGGGTTAGGGGGAGGGAGAAGAAAAGAGAAAAAAAGCTAAAAGACAGCACCCAGGCTCTGAGTTCAAGTCCCACTTCTGGCACACAAAATGATAACAGATGCAGGTCACTAGCAAGCACAGCTAAGACACAGAGCCATGGTCCTTCTCCTGAACCTTCTTGAGGAATAGACTGGAGAAGAAGACGATAGAAGTAATTTGAACCAAGTATTCAGGGTAATTGCATTTATTATTGCAAGAAATTAGAGACCTTTCATGCCCAACAAGGAGGGAGTGAACAAACCAAATGATGATCCATCAGTGTGATGGAATGCCACATGGCTATTAAAATGACAACACAGTGGGCTCTGCCACCCTGAGAATGTCTGTGTCGGTCCACATCAGCCCAAAGCAGGAAAGGCAGAAGAAGGACAAAGGAAGAGCAGTCATATCTGAGACATTTAGCCCCAGAGAAGAACTGCATTCAAATCTGTGACCAGTCAAATGAGCCTTGCTTGCTCCATTTGTGGAAGGACCACTGTTTCCCAGTGGTGTGGGGCTAACACAGGTGACAAAGGTAAAAGCCATTACTCAGTTGCCTAGGACCTTTCAGGTGCTTGGTCACAAAAATGTCCCTGAAGGCAGTGAAAAATCCAGAATGAACTGATAGATAACGTGAGTGTTTAGAAAGTAAAGTTCTTTGGAGCCTTGCTGGAATAAGTTCATATAAGAAGAACAAAAAGGGGCTGGGAAGGTAGCTCAGTGGTAGAGTGCTTGCCTCGCATGATTGAAGCCCTGGGTTTGATTCCTCAGCACCACATGAACAGAAAAAGCCAGAAATGGCGTTGTGGCTCAAGAAGTAGAGTGCTTGCCTTGAGCTAAAGAGCTGAGGGACAGTGTCCAGATCCAGAGTTCAAGCCTCACAACCGACAAAAGAAGAAGAAGAAGAAAAAGAAGGAGGAGGAGGAGGAGCAGGAGGAGGAGGAGGAGAAGGAGAAGAAGAAGAAAAGATAGCACGCCATTCCATTTCTGTTACAGAGAAGGGAGGGCAGGAGAAGTATAGAAGAATGTCTACAGTGTTTTCCTATTCATCTCTCTTTCTCTCCTTCTCTCTCTCTGCATGTGAATGTGTGAAGGGAAGGATATATGACCTAGTCCCCAGATTAACCTGTAACTATGTTGCATTGCATGGTAAAGGGAAATGAGGTTTGCAAATGGGCTTAAGGCTGCTAATAAACTGGCTGTGGAATCAGAGAACATGCTGGGTGCATGTACCCAGCATAATCACAGAGACCTTTAAAAGTTAAAGAGGTCAGATGCAGTGTGAGAGGGCTCAACTGATGTTGTTGGCTTTTATTGTTGTTGTGGTGGTAGTGGTAGTAGTTTTGATGAGGGTACTTAAACTCAGGGCCGTAAGTTCTCAAATAGCTTTTTGGTTCATGGCTGGTGATCTACCACTTGAGCCACATCTTCAGTCCAACATTTTGCTGGTTAATTGGAGATAAGAGTCTCACCAACTTTCCTGCCCAGGATGTTTTTTAATCTCAATCCTCAGATCTCAGCCTTCTGTGTAGCTAGGATTACAGGCCTGGCTTGTTGTTGGCTTTGAAGATAGAAGAAAAACAAACACCAGGACTTCCAAGAGCCTCAGGGAACTGATTCTTCCCTCAGAAAAATTCAGAAGGCACATAGCCCACCAACACTCAGTGAGGACCACCCAGAACTCCTGGCCTCCAGAACCATCAGACAATAATTGCGCATGCTGCTTAAGCCACAACATTGGTAGTAATGTGCTGCAGCATCAATGCAAACTAACCCAGATGTGCAATAACTAGTTGGCAGTGGTCAGGCCCAGGAAGTGGGCTCAGGAGGACCAGATGCAGGGGTCCCAGAGCAGAAGCAGAGCTCATTGGTTCATATCTCTCCCGTGGCATTGATTGGATCCTTTAGTGTTTGTATTATATTTTTTCCATAATAAAGGATTTTCTTCCAAACTAAAAACAAGACAGAAAGTGGTTTGGGAGGAGGGACCCCAGAGCTCTGATGAACTGGAGGATGAATTGGTGGCCCTTTGAGGGCTCTGGAAGATGATAGGAGAAAAACATGGCTCCCCACCCACCGTGTCCCAAAGAGGACCAAAGCTATGCCTCAGTAAACTAAGTGTGAGAAGACCAAGAAGCAAACATCATTCCCTCTTCCTTCAGCCCCCAGGAAGCACAGTGGAGCCCAGGGACACATTGGGATGTGTTTTTATCCAGACAGAGACCACAGAGAGATAGGTGAAGAAAGAAAGGTACAGGATGAAGGATAGAAAAAGATAGCATCCAAAGCAGGCTCTTCTTTTGGTTCTGCTCTCACCTCCATGAATAAGAGAAATAAAATAAGAGGACTAGCAGTAGCCATCTCTCCATTGTCTCTCCCTCCTTCTCCCTTGCCTCCTTCTCTCCTACTCTTCTTTGTTTTTGTTTTTGTATGTGTGTGCCAGTCCTGAGGCTTGAACTCAGAACCTAGGCTCTGTCCTCTGAACTTTTTGCTCAAGTCTAATGCTCTGCCACCTGAGCCATGCCTCCACTTCTGGCTTTTTCAGTAGTTTATTGGAGATAAAAAGTCTCAAGCACTTTCCTACTCAAGCTAGCTTTGAACCAAGATTCTCAGATCTCAGCCTCCTGAGTAGCTAGGATTACAGGTGTGAGCTACCAGCATCCAGCTTTTCCTCCTACCCTCCCTCCTAGCCTTTCCCTATTTTGCTCTTCCCTTTCCTTCTCTTCTTTCCCTCCTTCCTTCTTTTCTCCTCCTCCTCTCTCCTCCCTCTCCCCCTTTCCCTTCTCATCTCTATTTCTTCCATCCCTGCTCAAATGCCATCTCCTGGTATTCTCCAACTGTGTATGTTTGCTCTTCCAGACCAAGGGTAAAACAGACTCCTGGCATAGTCTGACCCTCCTCATTATCTGAGGACAGTTTGAGGACAACCTCACCCTCTCCAGAGTGGAATGGCATTGAAGAAGCAACATAAAGGCTGGGCACTGGTGGCTCATGCCTGTAATCCTAGCTACTCAGGAGGCTGAGATCTGAGGATCATGGTTCAAAGCCAGCTCGGGCAGGAAAGTCCATGAAACTCTTATCTCCAATAAACCACCAGACAACCGGAAGTGTCAGAGTGGCTCAAGTGGTAGAGCATTTGGCTTGATCTAAAGAGCTGAGGGACAGTGCCCAGGCCCAGAGTTCAAGCCCCAGAACCAACAAAAAAAAGAAAGAAAGAAAGAAAGCAACATAAAGCTGGACACTGATGACTCTCACCTGTAATCCTAACTAATTAGGCTGAGATCTGAGGATCATGATTTGAAGCCAGCCCAGGGAGGAAAGTCTATAAGACTCTTATCTCTAATTAACCATCTAAAAACTGGAAGTGGAACTATAGTTCAAAAAGCTCAGGGCAGGGCCTAGCCCCAATAAGCCCCATGATGAAAAAGTAAGAAGAGGAAGAAGAAGAAGAAGAAGAAGAAGAAGAAGAAGAAGAAGAAGAAGAAGAAGAAGAAGAAGAAGAAGAAGAAGAAGAAGAAGAAGAA
>NW_012267235.1:1791534-1799056 GCF_000151885.1 Dipodomys ordii
AAGAAGAAGAAGAAGAAGAAGAAGAAGAAGAAGAAGAAGAAGAAGAAGAAGAAGAAGAAGAAGAAGAAGAAGAAGAAGAAGAAGAAGAAGAAGAAAGGAGGAGGAGAAGGAGGGGGGGAAGGAGTCCTTATTTTAGGGTGGGAAATTGCTTTCCCAATCTTTTTTTTCTTCTTCTTGCCTATCAATTCAGGAAAGGACAAAGGAGACAGGCCACACTGAGGGAACAAAGCACATCCAGGGATTTAAAGGAACATAGGAGTAATTATCCACATAATTTTACCTCCTGCTCTCTTCTGAGTACATTCCACTTTAGCTGTAATGAGCCAGAAATTTGGGACAGCTTCCTTTCAGTTGACCTCACTTCCCTCTGCTCTAGGAAAGCAGCTTCTATGCAGCTTCAGGGGTGTGTATTTTCCCACCTCCAGGCCTTTGCTCACCACGTCCCTTCCTGTCCCTTTTCCTCCTGAGTTCAAACCATCTAAGAACCTGTTCAATACTATTCTCTTTTTCCCTAAACCTTCTCCAACCCTCCTGGCCCCATAAAGCTTTTTCTTCTCTGTTATCCTGGACAGGAAATGTACTGTAAGAGCTTCTGCACACAACTGGATGGTTTCTGTTCATCCCCACCGTAAGGCCTCTCATCTGACCAATTGATGGATTTGCTGAAAAAGCATCTGAGGTCGGAAAAACAGGAGTCCACACAGCTGCCCAGATTCCACCAAACACACTCTATAAATGTAGCTTGGAGTCACAGGCTGAGGGGCCTTACGCCATGGCCCATAAAGACCCCGAATAATAGATGAAATGAGCCAATCACGATGCCACATTGCCCTGCCCCCAGACAATGCCAACCAGTAAAGGATTTGAATAGCCTCTATCACTTCCCTTTCCTACCCTTCTTCCCCCCACCCCCAGTACTGGGGTTTGAACTCAGGCCTTTGTGCTCATTCAGCTTCCTACTCACGACTGGCACTCTAACCACTTGAGCCACAGCTCCAGCTCTGCTTTTTGCTGGTTACTTTGGAGATAGATTCTCATAGATTTTTTTTCTGCCTTGAACCTTGATCCCTTGAATCTCAAATCTCCTGATTAGCCACCAGAGATGAGCTTTGCTCACTCTTCTCCTGAGACAGAGTTCAAAATGATATAGGGCTGGTCCTGCTGAAACAGAGATTTTTCTTCCATTCTTTGTTTTCCATTCCTGAGTCCAAACAGGACTGGATGGTTGGGTGGCGAAGTGGGTGGGGCTGTGTCCCATGTCACCCTCTCTTCTGCACTGGTGCTGGGAGATGTGGTTCAGACCTTAGGAACCTCTGGTTAACCATCCCTCTTCTGCCCATGACCTCACCACCACACAGACAGCTACACTCCTATGAGAATCGTGGTTCAAAGCCAGCTGGGGCACAAAAATCTATGAGACTCTTATCTCCACATAACCACCAGAAAATCAGAAGTGGCCCTGTGGCTTAAAGTGGCAGTGCACTAGCCTTGAGCAAAAGAGCTCAGGGACAGAGCCCAGGTCCTGAGATCAAGCCCCATGACCAACTGGAGAAAAAAAAGAAGAAAGAAAGAAATGTACTCTTTACCTGACTTCTGTAACTGTAACTCTTCTGTATATCACCTTTATAACAACAATAAAAAATTCAAGAAAAAAATTAAAAAGGGGGATGGAAGATAATCTATAGTAGTCTACATTTACGTGAGATGGTAGATATGTTCATTTGCTTTCCTCTAGTAACCTTTCTGTTAGCCATGCATATATCCAATGTCAGGTTGTGTGCCTTGAATAGACACAGTAAGTTTGTTCCTCAGCCCTCTAAGATAAAGCTCAGATACGTTATTATTGTTCCCTGAATTATTCACAGCTTGGCAGCAGAAGTAGGACTGGCTGTGGAGGGGTTGCTTGTCTGTTTGGGGAAAAGTGTATCCAAAAGGGAAGAGAGATTTCCTCTCCTCTACAGATAGCCCCTGACTCCCCACTTGGATATAGGGAAGGTTGGATTCTAGCTCAGTCTCTAAGAAAGATTTTTTTTTCCTTTTTTGAAATAAGGTCTTGAACGATATCCCACACTATGCCTCAAACTTGAGATTTCCTCCTACCTCTACCTCCTGAGTGCTGGGATTACAGGCATGTGCCACCATATCTGTCTGAAAAAGATTTATGTCTTAATTCCCTAAGGCCTTTTGGAGAATCTCCCTCATTCTCAGCTCAGCAGAGCCTTCATCTCCACACATCTACTAGAGCCTAGTTCCAGCCCCAGGCTCTAGGAACAGACTCCTGACTTACAGGATGCTGCAAGTCCACCTGACAGCTCACTGGCTCGCTGGCTCAGTACCCTGTGGGAAAGATGGAGCACATTCATGTGCCCCAATTTAAATGATTCCTTCCCTTCTGTGGGCAGGGTCTAGTGGAGGGGGTCAGGACAGATGTTCTGAACTCATCCGTCATATAAGGATCCCCAAGTTCTAGGATGGTGGGGAATCGTCTCAAGGACACACTGTCCAGAGTTAGTGACCATGATGCTGATAAAATCCACAATTATTAAACCCTGGTCCCAGAGCAAAGTGCCTTCCAACATTCACAATAGTTCCACCAGGAGACGCTGTTTCCTGTTTTAAAGATGTTGAAACAAGGACTTGGAGAGGATAAACAAATTCCCCAAGCAGCCTAATTCCCTGGATCCTTTCCAGGGAATGAATGTCTGTATCTATCCAATATCAGTCTGTTTGTTCCCTGAATCATCTTCCCCAACTGCCCATGCCCTCGACTACTCCCTTCAGACCTTTCATAATTCCTTACCTCTCCAACCACTGCCATTCAAGGCCTCTCCCCCTGAGAGCTCAGGAGATGAGGTCTCCCCTGAGGCCTTCCAACAGGTCTGGAAAGCCAACCTCCTACCTCACTCCTCATTCCCACCAGCATCTAGGCATTTGTGGTGTCTATACGAACTATGTTTTCCATTACTATAACCAATACCTGAGAAAAATCAACTTATAAAGAGAAAAGGCTTATTGTGGCTCATTGGTTTTAGAGGTCCCTGCCCCAGGTCAGGGAAACTCATTGTTTGAAGCTTCTGGCAGAGGTGGCAGAGGACAATGACTAGGACAGTGTAGCAGCTCAGATACGCTTACCTCTTGGCCAGGAAGCAAAAGAGAGTAAGAAGAAGAGCTTGGGGTCCCCTTTGTCCTTTAAGGGCAATGACCTAAAGACCTCCCACTAGGCTCCGCCCTGCAAAGATTGCACTCCAATAGTGCCATTTAAGAACCAGGATTTTTTTGGGGGGGTCCAGTCATGGGGCCTGAACTCTAGGTCCCTCAGCTCTTCAGCTCAAGGCTAGCGCTCTACCACTTGAGCTATAGCTCCACTTCTGGCTTTTTTCTTATGTGGTGCTGAGGAATCGAACCCAGGGCCTCAGGCATGCAAGGCAAGCGCTCTACCACTGAGCCACCTTCCCAGCCCAAGGACCAGGATTTTTAACACATAAGCCTGTGGAGGAGGACATTTAAGATCCAAACTATAGCAATCTCTGTGGCTTTCCCTTGCCTCCATTTCCCCACTTGTACCAACTACAAGGGATGTAGATAATGAGAATGCTATAGATGAGGCTCTGGGTTGGGGAGGGGGGTGAATCTGCCCTCTGCTTCCTTCTCCCCCAGGGGGGTATTAGGATTCTCTTTCTCTCTAGATCTCAGACAGCCCCAGGCACACAGAATGGAGCCTCCACAGGATGAGAAACAGGGCAGGCAAGCAGAGGGGCCAGGCCCAACTCTAAGAGGTGCAGTTCTAAATGGAAAATGCTGAAATCTAAGCCAGAGCTCTTTCTAGGATGGGCCTCCACAGGGTGAGATTTAGAGGCCCTTCTGGAATGTTGCCAGCCACCCCCTGACTTCACCCGCAGGCATTAATCAGCCAACAGCAGTGAGTATTTTCTGGTCTGCAGGCAGGAAGAGATTCAAGATGCCACTTCTGCAAACGGCCAGAACCAGAACGGAGCCGCCTCATGCGACACTTCTGAGCGTCTTCGAGTGCACGATCTTAGTTAAGCTTCCCAATGACTGCAAGATCAGATACTGCTCTCTCCACATCACAAAGAAGGAAGCAGAGGGGCCTGGGAGCTTGCCCAACAGCATGTGGCTAGGACATAGCTGCATAATATAAAAGTCTCAGGTCTTTCAGTATTGGGCTTGTGTCTTACCCTTGGAGCAAAAATGGACCCTTACTAAGATCTCCAAAGGCTTCTTTAAGGATAGCTGGAAATATTACTAATACTACCTTACCCCCCTGGGCCACACCACTTACCTGCCCCAAGATCCAAGAATAGCGATTTGTCTCTCCAGATGGTCCAAATGTGAGTTGTGACAGTCAGTGAGAAGACAGTCTTCCCCATGCCCTCACCCCACCCTTGGCCATCACCTCCACCTCCCCAGTGACTTCTCTGTCCTTCCCACTGCTTTGGCTCAGCTCCAGCCATTGGGGGATCCCACAAATGACCAGGAGGCATAGACAGAAGATACACGGCCTCAGCTATCCAGCCCGGAACCTGACATTCCAGTGCCCCTTCATGGCCCACCCTAGCTCTGGGTGTCAAGTCCAGTGAAAACTGTCTCCCTTCAAAGCCATGCCCACTCTGCCCTCTGGTCACTGTGTAGCCCAGAGATCTGAGGATTGACTAATATCAGAGCGCCACCTAGTGTGCCTAGAGGGCACTGCCTGGCCCTGGCCTCATCCACTTTTGTCCAGCATGTAGGCAGGACCACTGCTAATTGAAAGAGGTAGGGTCTCTACCCAGAGATTTATCTTTACAGAAGGCCTCAAATCTAGGCTTCTGATATCACATCCAGAGGGCACGATTTCTCCTGATGTCAAGAAACCTTGGACGGCCCCTTTACTGTCTGAAAGCTTTGTTCTATCACAAGAAAAACAGGGCTTCATAGTAATTACTTGACTTTTAATAATTACTTGTAAGGTTTAAGATGACCTTTCAGATATCTGACCATGTGGCATTATTTTGTGTTGGGGTGGGGGAGTAAAATATTCTGACTACGATTTTGGTAACGCTTGTTGGTAAGTCTTCATCTTAACATCAAATAACATTAAATAACAAAAGCATCCAATAACAAGACTTCAGCAACCTGGGGGGGGGGGGCCCTAGTTCAGTGTGCGAAACCTGCTCTTCCTGCCCTTTCTGTCTCTTATCTCTCCATCCCCTCACCCCGCTCTGTCTTTCCATCCTTGATGAGTTTATGAAGTCAAATGAGCACAGGCAGGCAAATCTAGGTTTGAACCCTCAACTCCACACCAGCTGTGGGACTTTGTGAAATTCACTTACTTTCTTCATCTGTAAAATGGGGTTGTGACAAGCAACAGGAGAGATAACAAAGGTGTCATGCTCAACTGGAAAGTGTCAGCCAATGACCCTTGGGGCCAGTAACTCCTCTGATCCTCCTCAAGCCCTAGGGGCCTCTGCCACCCTTCAGCCTCCATCTCATGCTGCTGGCTGTCATTTTCTTGTTCTCAAAGCACTGGTCACACTACATTTTGCATCTCCTTTTTCGGTGGCTATGTCCCTCTACCTCCACTCTACCAAGCCCTTCAGTCAGATCTTCCCAGAGACTTTGTTCCTTTCTTCTCCCTGGATGCCCTGCCTTGCATGGATGTCCAGGCCCATGTCTTCCAGGATGGTCCACTATGCAATCCAGAGACTGAACACCCAGGTTTTTAACCCTTTCAAAACAGACTTTTTCACCAGGCATGGTGGCACATGTCTGCAATCTCAGAACTCAGGAGGCTGAGTGTAGAGGGATCAGAGTGAGACCGTTGTCTTAAAACAAAACAGGCTGAAAATGGGGTTTAGTGGTAGAGTGTTTGCCTAACATGCACAAAGCCACAGATCTGATCCCTCAGTACCACATAAAGAGAAAAAGCCAGAAGTGGTGTTGTGGCTCAAGTGGTTGAGTGCTAGCCTTGAGCAAAAGAAGCTGAAGGACAGTGCCCATGCCCTGAGTTCAAGCCCCAAGACTGGCAAAAAAAAAAAAGCCATGTACATTTTCTCTCTCTTGGAGTCTCAGTATTTTCATCTATAAAATAGTAAAACTCCTGGCTTGCACTGTTAGCACAGGGATTACAGAGGGGCCATTTTTAATGGATGTAGCACATAGTAGGCCCTCAGTAATAGGATGGATATATAATGGTAGCTTGTATAGTCTGGCTCATGTTCAACAACAAGGCCAAATGAAACAAGATGAATAGTTGTGTCTTCACTGGGCAACTTCCACAAAGACATTGGAGCCACCAGGAGGCAAAGCAAAATGGTGAGGGTGAGTGATGGTTAAAATCGATGAAGATTAAAATCAGACAGGATTGTGACCCAAAAGTCATTGAAGAGTCCAACCTGCCTTGGACCTGGGGTGAGAGGGTGGAAGAAGCTACCCCAGGTGGGGTTGGGAAGCAGGCCAAGCTAGGTGGGGGGGGGAGTGGGGAGCAAGCAGCCTCTTTATTAACACAATTATTTTATTTGCCAAAAGGTAATCATCCTAAGTGAGGTCACTGCGGCTGGTATAGGACTGGCCCTGCAGGCGGCTGGTCCATGTTGCCATGGTGACAGAGCCGGATCAGTTCTAGCAGCTGTGAGGACTGGAAACTCCTGGGCCAGGGGACCCCCAGATCTCTTCCCCCCCCACACACCTAGAAAAGGAAAGTAGAGGTATTTGTACCCCCCCCCATCTTAGCCCCTAGGACACAGTCTAAGGGTCTGGAGAATGTTCCAACCCAGGGTTTCCTTCCCAAGGGAGAGAGCTCTCTGCTGCCATCTTTTCACTGTAGGCCACACTAACCCTGTGAAGAATGAACAAAGCACTGGCTGTTTTACAGAAAACTGTAGCTCAGAAAAGGCTTGGGACCTGCTCACAGATGCACAGCATACAAAGGTGTGGGAGTTGGGGTCAGAAGCCCTGAGGCACCATTTGTAGTTGCCTTAATGCCAGGGGCTGTAGCAAGGATGGGGAGGGATTACAACAAGATCTAAACAATCATAAAAGCTGGTCTGGAGAAAAAGACACTTACCTGGGAGTCAGAGAGACTTGGGTTTGAGTCCAACTCTCCCTCTTATAGGCCAGATCATCCTGAGCTATTTGCCCTAGGGCTCACTATACCCAGTGCATTTTTTTTTTGGCCAGTACTGGGCCTTGAGTTCAGGGCCTGGGCACTGTCTCTGAGCTTCTTTTTGCTCAAGGCTAACACTCTACCACTTGAGCTACAGCATCACTTCTGGCTTTTTCTGCATATGAAGTACTGAAGAATTGAATCCAGGGCTTCATGCATGCTAGGCAAACACACTACCATTAAGCCACATTCCCAGCCCCACACAATGCATTCTATACCTGTGGTCTACTAGTTGCGACCAAAGACCTCTCCATCTGTAACCAAGTCAGCCTAGGGGATCAGTGTACCAGCAAACTCACTGTACAGTATCAGCACCAGAAATCTCCTCCTCCTCCTCCTCCTCCTCCTCCTCCTCCTCCT
>NW_012267235.1:1799386-1818025 GCF_000151885.1 Dipodomys ordii
TCCTCCTCCTCCTCCTCCTCCTCCTCCTCCTCCTCCGTTCTGGGGCTTGAACTCAAGGCCTGGGCATTGTCCCTTAGCTCTTTTCAAAGCTAACACGCTATCACTGAGGCACAGCTCCACTTCCAGCTTCTTGCTGGTTAATTGGAGATAAGAGAACTTTTCTGTCAAGGCTGGCTTCAAACTGCTATCTACTGATCTCAGCCTCCTGAGCAGCTAGGATTATAGGCATGAGCCACTGACACCGCTGACACATTGGCTACTTGCTGTCATTTTTGCCCCGATCTCAGAACATGTCAGCTCTACCAAAAGCTCTGCCAAACAGAGACCAGATCTTGGAGGATCTATCCCCAGATCCTCTAGGCCTTAAGTCTAGCAGTAAAGACTCCAGACCAGAAGGCCAGAGGACAGGTCTGCAAAGGTAGGCCATGGACCAGCACAGCCAATCCTAGGTCCATATTGCTTGTGCCTGTGGTGTCTATTGCCCCCTGGTGGAAGAGTGACACATGGCTAACTATGTAACCAGAAGGAGGTCAGGTGGAGATAGATGCAATCTGGAAAATCATGAGAGACTTTGGGCGGAGCTAGAACTACAGGAAGTGAGAGAAAGATGGAAGGGTGAGAAAGGCATCTCAGGTAGTGGAAATTGATAAAAAGCCTATAGATTTGGATGTGAAGGGAGCAAAGGGACCTCAAAAGGTTCATAAGGAAGCAGGAAGCCAATCGGGGACCATCGTAGGCAGTTCTGACCAAGGCTAAGGAATCTACACTTCATCCTGGAAGCAATGGGGATCCCTTGAAGATTTCTGACTGGAGATGGCACAAAAGCTGATCTGCATTTGAGCATATTGTCTGGAGAGATAATAGAGGTGAAAGAGCAGTCAGAGGCATCTTCCCCTGGCGCATTATTTAAGAACAGAAACACTCGGGCTTGAAGGAGAGTTTGCAAAGACACCAGGCCTCAAGCTGGTGGGTTTATTCCTCAGCTTCTTTCCTGCTGGTGCCTAGAAGTGATTGCAGTGTGCAAGTCTGCCTGAAAGATGCCGAGCTACTAAGCTGGATTGGGGAAGTGGAGGGATGGTGACCAAACACTACCATTGCCCTGGAAAGAGGGACACAGTGGCTCTGAAATAAATGTCCCTGTTCTCCAGGAAGGAAACCAAGATTTGACGTGACTAAGAATAGCCCAAGCCCATGGGAGGTATGGATCAAGTAACAGAGCACCTGCCTCGCAAGCTCAAGGTCCTGAATTCAAACCCTACTACGACAAAAAAAAAAAAAAAAGTTATATGGCTTACACCTGTAATCATAGCTACCAGAAGGTGGAGATCAGGAGGATCAAAATTTAAGGCCAACCCAGGTATAAACACAAGACCTTATTGAATCAATAACTCGAGTATGAGAGGTATGGCTTAAGTGGTAGATCACCCAGCTTGTAAGTGTGAAGCCCTGAGTTCAAATCCCAGTATCACTAAAAAATAAATAAAAATAGACTAGTCCAAGACTTTGCACCTCTTCATACCCAAAACAGGATGAGAAATCAATACCTCAAAGACCATTCTGGCTCAGACACCAGGGGCATTCTGCAGGTCTCTTTTCCTTGACTTTTCCTCTTTCTTCATAAGCAGTAGGTGGCCTCCTCTTTCCCTTTCTCTCTTCCTCTCTCTCTCTCTCTCTCTCTCTCTCTCTCTCTCTCTCTCACACACACACACACACACACACATGCTGGCTCACTCAGTCCTCACCTGGTGAGGATAAGCCATAAGACATCCACAGAGAAGTGGTTCCTCTAACATCTCATTTCACATTCACCAGCCCCATCTACAGCTGCCAGGCTGAGTCCCCACACTGTGGCAGAAGCTGTTAAGCAATCAGGACGAGGCAAGGAGGCTCCTTATGATTAGGCCATTCGTGTACAGAGCAGGAAGATCTGGGGACATCCAGGGGAGTGGAGGTGGAGGAGGAGTTCTTGGGACTCCCACCTCCCTGTCCTGGTCACATAGAGATTCCTTCCACAGTGGGCACAAGAGCAGCAGGTCTAAGGGAGGCTTCAGGACAGGAGGGGGCAGAATCAGAAGCAGGGCAGGGCAGGGTTGGTTCTCATCTCACTGTAGTGCCCACAGAGGGTGCTGGCCACATTCCAGCAGTAAGCTCAGCTCCTACCGAAACTTCAATCAACTAGATGATCAGCTGAGACTCGAGGGGATAGGATAGGGAAGGGACTACCAGGCCAAGGAAGGTGTGGAATTTTAGCACTGGGAGAGGAGATAGGGGTCAGAGCAACATCAATACAAATCTGACTCACTGAGGTTCAGTAAGACCCTAAAAATCAAAACCCTCAGCCAGGCGCCCGAAGCTCACACCTGTAATCCTAACTACTCAGGAGGCTGTGATCTGAGGATCATGGTTCAAAGCCAGTCCAGGCAAGGAAAGTCTGTGAGACTCTTATGCCCAATTAACCACCAGAAAACCAGAAGTTTTGCTGTGGCTCAAGTGGTAGAGCACTAGCCTTGAGCTGAAGAGCTCAGGGACAGTGCCCAGGCCCAGAGTTCAAACCCCACAACCAACAACAACAACAAAAACGCTCACCACCTCCATCTCCTCCAATCCCAACATGTCCCAAGCAAGACATCAAAAAGAACTTAGGATGCCCTAGCAAGGGTAGCTCAAGATGTCCAAACCATCTTTGACTGGGGGGGAGGGGGTGGTAGTGGGAGCAAAGGGGTCTCAGCATTAGAACAGTAGCACCCCTATTCTCCCCTTTGGGTCAGGCTGTCCCAAGGGATGAACTGAATGGTTCACATTCTCACCCAAGTGCTCTGGGTGAGAAAGAGGGTGGAAAGAAGGAAGACTGAAAACTGGTCTCCCTCACATAACTTATTAGCACCCAGGCAAGATTAATCAAGCCCAGAAACCTCGAGCAGACCCCTAATTAGTTGCTGCTGATAACTATATTTGTCATGCTCTCCAATTATTCCACTGTAAATTTCAGAGTTTAATTGCACCTTGTTCTTCATTGAAGTGTCACTGTTTGCACACGCTCCCCTAATTCTTTAGCAAATTTGACAAAATTCAGCATTAAATATAGATTATCTTTAGATTTCCATAATTAACACAACCAAACTGTCTGTGGCCTAAATATTTCTCCCAGCACCATAAATCTGGCCTGTCCCTGGAACCAGGAGAGGAGCTGGCTAAGGCTTCGGCGAGAACGCACATATGCACTGGGGAGCTCACAGGACTTACCTAGGCGGGCTGGGGCAGAAGGTGAGGACACGCCCATCCCTGAAATTTGTAGGAGGCCCCCACCAACCTGCCTACTCTGGGCTCAGAAGGCCAGTCCAGCCCCACAGCTGACCTCTATCCCTGGCAGGGGAGTTAGAGGTAAGCTGCTCTGGCTACAGCCAGGCCACAAAGCTTCCCCATCCCAGAAATCCCACAAATGGTCCCTATTGGTGACTTTTTTTTTTTTTTTTTGGTCCATCATGGGACTTGAACTTAGGGCCTGGGCACTGTCCCTAAGTACTTTTGCTCAAGGCTAGCACTCTACCACTTTGAGCAGCAGCTCCATTTCTGATGGTTAATTGGAGTCTCACAGATTTTCCTGCCCGAGCTGGCTTCGAACTGTGATCCTCATATCTCAGCCTGCTGAGTAGCTAAGATTACAGGCGTGAGCCACCAGCACCTGGGCATGACTTTTTTCCTCTATTAATATTGACCTTGATGTTTGACATCACCCTAAGGATATGACTCTGGCATTCACCAACACCCCCACACCACCCCTTGCCCATCCAATGCCCGGCCCCTCTAAGCCCATGCTCCAAGCTTGCCAGGCCAGTGTGCATCCATCCAAAGGCAAGCACTCTCACCTGGAGGTTGTTTAGTCCAGGGTATGGATAGGGAAGGATTTCATGCCCCCCTGCCCATCAGTCTGGAATCTTTCCCACTAGTCGCTAAAACTCCCAATGTAATACTACAATAAAGCCTACAGCATGTTCAGCTTTCAAGGTGGAACAGGGACTCCTTTCAGAGAGAAGCATGCCTGAGGTTCATCCTGAGTTAAACTGCTTCCCTGGGCGGGCTGGCTCTGGGCCAAAGACCATCAGCTACAGATGCACAGAGACACATAAACACACACACTGCCAAGCAGGTAGACAGATTCCTACAGAGGAACATACTTCTCTGCCCAAGTCCTATGGGATAAAGGGAACAGCGAGACAGGGAAATACCCTCTCCCCATAATCCATGGCACACCCAGGGCCTGGCTGAATGGCAGGGTCAAGGCAGACTAGATCTGCCTCCTATCAGCTGCGGCATCCTTCCTTTCCTCCCTCCCCACCCCCCCCCAAGAAGCTTCTTTGGTAGTTGAGGGACTGATGATGGGGGCAGGCAGTAAAGCAAGGAACCTCAAAGTATATTCACAGCAAATTTGGAAGAAAATCAATGGCCTTTAATGAGATTTGATTTTTTTTTCTCCAGTGTGGACTGGGCTGGTGGGTATGTGGGAGATCGCTGGGTGCCATGTACAGAGTGGGGGGTAGGGGTATTAGGGGGTGGGGAGACTCCAGGGTCAGCAGCTGTAGGGTCAGACAGAAGGCTGACAGACAGGGAGTCAGGCTACCTAGCTCCACTCACCAGGCCCAGAAAAGGACACTGAGCTAGTTTATAGACTATGTTTGGAGGCAGGAGCTCAGAGGCTCAGCTCTCAAACATTGATGAGGGATAGACAGGGCCTAGAGAAGTAGGAAGAGGTCACCAGCGTTTGGAAGTCACAGCTGCTCAGGGTCCTTGACTTCCTAGGAACCATTTTCATTTTTTTCCTTCCTTCCTTCCTTTCTTCCTTCTTTCCTTCCTTCCTCCCTCCCTTTTTCTTCCTCCTCCTCTCTGTGTCTCTATGTCTCTGTACCTGTTTCTCTGTCTCTCTCTCTCTGTCTCTCTGTCTCTGTCTCTCTGTCTCTCTCTCTCTGTCTCTGTCTCTCTCTCTCTCTCTGTTTGGGATTGAACTAGGACCTTATATCTGCTAAGCAAGTGCTCTACCACTCAAACCACATCCCTAGCTCTTTGCTTGACGATCGTCTTTCTGCTGAGATTACTGGTATGAACCCACAGTAATTCTCATCACTGCAGTTTTCTAGGTACCTGCCATGGCCAGGCACCTGCCACTGTCACCCTGAGGAAAGCCCCTTGCATAGGTGAAGAAAATGGGAATCAGAGAAATTTGGGAAGATGAAATCTGAAGGTCACAGTTTGAAGTCAGCCTGGTCAGAGGGTGGGGGGAAAGTCTGGGAGACTCTTAACTCCAACTAAACAACAAAAAGTCAGAAGTGGAGCTATGGCTCAAGTGGTAGAGTGATAGTCTTGAGTGAAAAAGCTAAGCGACAGCACTCAGGCCTTGAGTTCAAGCCTCAGTACTGTGCACACACTCAACATACAGATCTGTAGAATTGTTGTATGACAGTGTTATGACATGACTACTTAACACAACTGAACTGGACACATCCAACGGTCCAAATGTGTCTAGCAGCAACAAAGAGCAAGAACCTTGAAGTCACACAGCTGTGGATCTGTACCGTAGCCCCTCGATTTTCTGGGCAAGTTGTCTTGGAGCCTCAGTCTCCCATGTCTAGGTGACAGCACCTAACTCCCACGGCTGTTGTGAGTACTATCTTTCTGAGAAGACAGTGCCTAGGACAATCCTCTTTGTGGCACAGCTAGAGTAGCACACAATGGAACAATGTTCTAGAATCTACTGTGGGTGGAGGCTGCCACATTTCAGTCTGGAATTGGGCAGCTGTCAGCCCTGGGCTTGACTTTCCAGGCCCAGCCCTGCCAGCCTGCATTCCCCTGCTCCCATCCCACATCCTGCCCTCCCCTTCCCCACTCCCTCCAGCCACATCCACCCTCACTGGCCTCTTGGCTCAGCCTAGAGGATGCCCACCATGTCTTCACCACAGGCCCTTGCACTTGATGTTTCCACTGCCCCTGGAGGCTTCAGATGGCCCATCCTTCCTATCCCTCAGCATCATGCTCTTTAACATCCCCCCCACCCCCCCGCCCCAAGTCCTGGGACTTGAACTCAGGTCCTGAGCTCTGTCCCTGAGCTTCTATTTGCTCAAGGTTAGTACTCTATCACTTGAGCCACAGCGCCACTTCTGGCTTTTTCTGTGTATGTGGTACTGAGGAAGCGAACCTAGGGCTTCATGCATGCTAGGCAAGCACTCTATCACTGAGCCACCTTCCCAGCCCCTCTTTAACATCTTTAAAATTGTACAATTGGGGGCTGGGAAGGTGGCTCAGTGGTAGAGCGCTTGCCTTGCATGCATAAGGCCCTGGGCTCGATTCCTCAGCACCACATAAGCAGAAAAAAAAAGCCGGAAGTGGCGCTGTGGCTCAAGTGGTAGAGCGCTAGCCTTGAGCTGAAGAGCTGAGGGACAGTGCCCAGGCCCAGAGCTAAGGCCCACGACTGGACCCCAAAAAAGAAAAAAATAAAATAAAATTGTACAATTGTACAATTTTATCTGTTCCACTATTTTTATCTATAACATGCATATGATTTCACTTTTTTAATTTCTTTTTCCTTTTTTTTTTTTTTTTTACATTTTGGCACTACTAGGCAGGTGCTCTACCATTTGAGTCATACCTCCAGCCTCCTTTTGTTTTCATTATTTTTCAAATAGAATCTCACATTTATTTATTTATTTATTTACTGCCAACACTTGCCTCAGATTGTGATCTTCCTACCAATGCCTCCTTTGTAGCTGGGGTTACAGACATATACTTTTTTTTTTTTTTGCCAAAGGGTTTTAATAACATCTTTGCTTGAGCTGACCTGGAACCTCAATCCTAATCTCTGCCTCACAAGTAGCTGAGATTATAGGCATGAGCCCACCATGCCCATCCCATTATTATTGTTGTTATTTTTACTTGCTTACTGCTATATCCCTAGCTGGCACATAGTAAGTATCCAATAGGTACTTTTTTTTTTTTTTGGTTGCTCATAGGGCTTGAACTCTGGGCCTGGATGCTGTCCCTCAGCTGTTCAGCTCAAGACTAATACTCTACCACTTGAGCCACAGTGCCACTTCCAGTTTTCTGGTGGTTTATTGGAGATTAGAGTCTCACGGACTTTCCTGACCAGGCTGGCTTTGAACTATGATCCTCAAATCTCGGCCTCCTCAGTAGCTAAGATTACAGGTGTGAGCCACCACACCCAGCTTCAATAGGTACTTTTTAACATGAGCTAGGCCTTGGCCTTCTATCTACAGAAACCCTTCTCCCCACCCTCCACTCCATCCTAGTGAGGTCTATAGCTTTAAGGACCCCCTGCTCCCAGATCTGGCAGGGGGGGAAAGTAAAGCTACTACCTCTGCCACCCCAGGCTCTCCAGCCTCACTCCACCTCAGCCTCAGCACCAATTCTGTCCATCAATACCAGCCTCAGGCAGCCACACTTGGATGCCCACCCAGATCAATAACCAGCGGCTGCCATCGATCAGCCCTCAGGGTAACAGAGCCAGGGGAGAGGCAAGGCCAGGACTGGCAGAGAGGGCAGACACAGGCCAGAGAGGGAGCATCTACAGAGAGCCCCAGTGACAGACCCAGGCCAATCAGACAGGATAGAGATAATCAGAAGACAGAGAGGGGTGAGGAGATGCCAGATAGAGAGGCAGTCACAAAGGGAGACCCCACCCGGAGAAAGAGGGAGAAGAAGCTCAAGGTAAAGATATGGTGACAGCTTCCCAGGGCCCCAGGTGTCTTCTCTGAGCCATGGGACAAAGTGGTTATTGCTTCACAGGGGGAATCTGGGCTCAGAAGCTAAGAAACTTCCACAAAGTCTGGAGGATCTCCCCTTTGGTCTGGGAGCAGAGCCAGGATTTGAACTCAATTCTGCATCTCTATGAGTTGGACTCCCTGCAGCATTTCATAGCAGCCCTGAGCTGTCACTGTAAATCTCAAAACCACACACACACACAACACACACACACACACACACCCTAGTGGGAAGCTGAGTGGAGGTGTCTCAACCCTGCACTAAGACTCTTACACTTAGTGCTCATCAATTCCTCATCTGTAAACCAAAGGTCCTAAGAGTGTCTACTGCAAAGTATCTAAAGATTAGATGAGGTGGGCTGAGTATAGGGGAGCAGGCTCCTAATTCCAGCAGAGGCATAGACACGAGGTTCAGAGTTCAATGTTAGTAAGAACCCATCTTTTTATTTTATTTTTTTATTTTTTGGGGTCCGGTCATGGGGCCTGAACTCTGGGCCTGGGCGCTGTCCCTCAGCTCTTCAGCTCAAGGCTAGTGCTCTCCCACTTGAGCCATGGCACCACTTCCAGCTTTTTTTCTTTTTGCTTATGTGGTGCTGAAGAATCAAACCCAGGGCCTCATACATGCAAGGCATGCACTCTACCACTGAGCCACATTCCCAGCCTCAGTAAGAATCTATTTTGAGAAACAAACTAAAAGCAAAAAGGTATGGCTCAAGTGACAGAGCTCTTGTCAGGCAGGTGCGAGGCCCTGAGCTCAACCCACCCCACCACCATCACCTCAAAAAAATAAAGGAAAGAAGATTAAGTGAAGCTGGTGCTGGTAGCTCACGCCTATAATCCTTGCTACTCAGGAAACTGATCTGGGGATTGCAGTTCAAAGCCAGCTCAGGCAGGAAAGTCTGTGAGACTCTTTTATCTCCAAAAAGTACTCAGAAAAAGCCAGAAGTGGCACTGTGGCTCAAGTGGTAGAGTGCTAGCCTTGAGCAAAAGAAGCTCAGGAACAGCACCCAAGCCCAGAATTCAAGCACCAGGATGGGGGGGGGGGAAAAGATTAAGTAAGATGAAGCAAGTCACACTGTGGGCTGGTAGATGTGACTGTATATTCCATCACCATCACTATCATCATATTCCTCCTGCTCCAAGCACACAACTGTGAGGTCCCATCTCCCGCAGGTTGAGATGGTTTAGGTACAGGCCTAGATTTGGGTAAGATCCAACCCTTAGCACAGCACCTACTGCTGCCTCCACCCCCGCCCCACCCCTCTGCTACCCCACCGTGGGAAGAGCCATCTGTGCCAGGCATGGGTGCAGATGGTCTCAGCAGAGCCCAGAGGCTGGGTGGGGAGACCTACAGAGAACTCCCCCCTCTAGCCCTCAATTAGCTCCCTTGTTCCAGAGAATGGAGAGCAGCTGTGGTCGGGGATAATTTGTGATGCAGTCTGAAAGGGGACAGTCAAGGCTGGCTGGCCATGTAATCAGGGATTTGGCCCTCTAGTCCACCGCAGCGAACGAGGAGGCAATCAGCCTCCAACCTCAGGACTCCTTCACTTGTCCAGTCCTCATTTTGAAACATCAGGGAACCGGGCGCTGGTGGCTCATGCCTGTCATCCTAGCTACTCAGGAAGCTGAGATCTGAGGATCAGGGTTCAAAGCCAGCCCAGGCAGGAAAGTCAGTGAGACTCTGATCCTCAATAAACTACCAGAAAACCAGAAGTGGCGCTGTGACTCAAGTGGTAGAGCGCTAGCCTTGAGCTGAAGAGCTGAGGGACAGCACCCAGGCCCAGAGCTCAAGCCCTAAAACAGACAAAAAAAGAAAAGAAAGAAAGAAACATCAGGGTACAAGGACCTAGGGTACCAGGGTACAAAATAAAGAGAGCCCTGACTTCAGGGACCAGGGACCTATATGGCTACTTGGAAGAAGAGATGGAGTCCAGTCTTTCTAAGAAGAACAGTTCAGGCCAGGGAAGTTTCTCTGAGGTTGCAAGTCAACCACAAAAAAGAAAAAGAAAGAAAGAAAAAAAAAGACATGGTTTCTTATGGAGTCTCCCATTGATACTTAGAAACCACAGCCAAAAAAGCAGGGGGTCTGAGGGACAAAGGGCAGGCTAGTGGGGTGGGCAAGAGAGGCCAGGTCCTTATCTCCAAGCCCATGCAGTTGGTGAAGGGTGTCCTCCTCAATGCAATCTTGTGGCAAAGATGACATGGCAGGGTCAGGACAGGATTTCCATGGAGTCTCCCTCTTCCCACCTTATCTGTGCAGGGGTAACCTGAGGTCCAAAGTTCCTGGTTCCAACTCAGCAAAGGGACCCTTTCTTTGCAGGCTGGGCAATAAGCAGGACAATTTGGAAAGGCATGGAGCTCAGCTCTTTTCCTGTTTCTTGGGACATGCTGATGGCCCTGAATCTCTCCCTGCACCTACCCAGGCACACTAAACAAGGTTCCATATTTCAAAGGATAGGTGGTGGGGTTTGGGGGCTTTGGGTTTCTGGGGGTTTTTTTGTCAGTCATGGGCTTGAACTCTGGGCCTGGGTGCTGTCCCTCAGCTCTTCAGCTCAAGGCAAGTGCTCTACCACTTAAGACACAGCACCACTTCCAGTTTTCTGATGGTTTATTGGAGAGTCTCATGGACTTTCCTGCCTGGGCTGGCTTTGAACTGTGATCCTCAGATCTCAGCCTCCTGAGTAGCTAGGATTACAGACGTGAGCCACCAGCACCAGGCCAAAGGTTAACTGAGAGCAGTTTTGCTCATAGTCAAGTAACCATTGTTACCAATTCAATTTCTGGGCTGTGCAGAGCACTGGTGGCTCATGCCTATAATCCTACCTACTCAGGAGGCTGAGATCTGAAGATTATGGTTCAAAACCAATCAAACAGGAAGTCCATGGGACTCTTATCTTTAATTAACAAGCAAAGAGCCGAAAATGGAGATGTGGCTCAAGTAATAGAGCACCAGTCTTGAGGGGAAAAAGCTAAGCAAGAGACCCAGGTTCTGAATTCAAGCCCCAGTATGGGCATGCGTGCGCACACACACACACACACACACACACACACACACACACACACACACACACACACACATGTCTGGGCTATACTAAGGTCCCCCTTGCCCAGAGTGGCACCTCTAGTACAGAAAAAAAGCAAATGATAAGTGGCTTGCCTGAGACCATCCAGCTAAGAAGGGGAGAGGAGGATTGAAGACCAAGTCAAGGCAGCATTGCAAAGGAAGGAAAAATTGCAGGCTTTGGGTACAGGGGGCCTTGAACCTAAGGATTAGAGGTAGGTGAGAGAGAATAAAAGATGGATCCCTCTAGCATGTTTGTAGGACCTTCAGGAAAGGGAGACAGCTTCCTGGTTGTAAACCCCACCCCTGTGTAGAATTCTGGGACATACGCCTGGAAATGGAGGGTAGTGGGCTGGAGGCTGTGTAGGAGGCATTCAGACATTTCTGGAGCACCCCTTGCCCCCCACAGTGAGATAAGGCCAAGACCACCAGGAAGGTGTTAATGAAACAGGGAAGCTGCAAACAGGCCCAGTAGTGATTCCAATCTGACACCTCTACCTCAGCCCCCACCAGTAATGAGCTGGGACCTGCCCTTCTCCCTAGAGAGGGGGGAGGGGGGAGGCTTTACATACATACCCCTAGCTTCAGAAGCCGCCATTCAATCGCATCACTAATTAGTATTTTCATTGCAGCACACACACACACACACACACACACACTCACATTTCTTGAGTACCTAGTATCCCCAATGCTGCACTGTCTTTCCCACATACCCTATTATCCTCACCTAGAAACCTTACACATGATGGTAAGTACTATTTTTATCTCTCTTTTGCAGAAGAAATTGAGGTTCATCCAGTTCAAACTATTTGGCTAAAGCCAGCCAACATTGGGACTCAGGACTACTAGCTCACAAATCTGTTCTCTGGCCTGGTATGATGGTGCATACCTGTAATCCCAGCACTCCAGAGGTTGAGATAGAAGCATGTCAAACTTCAGACCAGCCTGGGATTCATAGCGAGGCCCTTTCCTCCCATCCCCAAGAGGTTAGTGTTCTTTGTGCTTTTGGAGACCTGACCCTGACATATGCCCAACCAAGGACCCCACCCCTGGAGGGTGCTGGGGTAAGGAATAAAGGCTGCATGCCCATTGTGTCTGGTCCTTGAAGTTGCAGAATTGGGCAGGAGGAAGGCTGAGCAAAATCCCAACCTCGGCCCCCTCCCCTCCTGATTGTCCCAGGCTTCTGCTTCCACACGTTTGCAATGAGAATGGGGGGTGGCAGACCTCCAGCTGTGCCCACCGCCAGGGATGCTGGCAATAGGCCTCCAGTAGGAAGGGGTTTCTGCAAAGACCCCCACCTCCCAACAGTGACAAGAAGGAGTAGCAGCCCCGGGAGTGGAGTGCCTTGTTTGTAAACATCATTAATCAGGGATTAGCAGATGGGCATGCTAATTGCACCTGTGGAAGTGAGCGACCTCAAGGTTGATTACATTTACAAACTGTGGGGATCCCTGGTGCCTGGCCCTGCAGGAGCTAGTGGGAGGGTGGGGACGGGAGGGGCGAGTGTCTTATTTAGGACCTCAAACTGCTGGGAGAAAGGTTTGACAATTTAGCCTGTTGCTAAAAATAGATTCCAGCCTAGGATGGGGAACTAAGGGTGTGACCTCTATTCAGCTGTGGGGGATGCTGGTCAGCCCTCAATCTTGCTGAAGAGGGAGGGAAAAAGGAGAGTCTGGCAAAAATGAGCCTCCAAACATCCCTCAACCTCGTCCCTCCCCAATTCCTGTCAGGAGTAACAGGGTAAATCATGATGTGTTGCAGCTCAAAGGGATCCTAGAGCCTATGGGGAAACTGAGGCCAGCCCCAGTGCCAAGGACAGCCACCATCCTCCCTCAGGCCTGGGGCTGAGAGCTTCCTTCAGAAGCACAGGCTGGGGCTTGAACTCAGGGCCTGGGCACTGTCCCTGAGCTTCTTTTGCTCAAAGCTAGCACTGTACCACTTGAGCCACAGTACCACTTGCAGTTTTTTCTGTTACTGTGGTTCTGAGGAATCGAACCCAGGGCTTCATGCATGCTAGGCAAGCAAGCACTCTACCATTAAGCCACATTCCCAACCCGTGAACCACTCTCTCAGAATGGAAACTACTGTCACCCCACCTTAGAGAGAATGACAAGCCTGGGATTTAATGGGTATGCCCACATTTACACCACTAGCAAGCCAACAGGGGCTAACAGCCAGGGCCCTGCTCCTAACCACTGTTCTCTTCAGACTTCACCCCACTGGCTTGCAGGTTCCATGCGGGGGGCCTATTCCTAGAGAACAGAGTACAGAGTGCAGCTCTGTACCCCACATGCAGGAGTATGGGGACACCTGCTTTCATGTTCATCAGAGCTGTGTGTGTGTGTGTGTGTGTGTGTGTGTGTGTGTGTGTGTGTGTGTGTGTACATTGACTGTGAGGAACTGACACATATTGTAGAGGTAGGCAAGCCCCAGGAGAGTAGATGGTGTGAGAAACAGGAGAGCCCATGGCATACTTCCTGGCTAAAGGTCAGCAGGATGAAGAACAGGGGAAAAAAAAATGGATGTTTCAGTTGAGTCTGAAATCAGAAAGAATTTTCTTATCTGGGAGGACAGTCTTTTGTTTTATTCAGGCCATCAGCTGACTAGTGGTAGCCCACCTACATTAGCTTGGTCAATCTACCCTCAGTCTGATTTAAGCTCAATGTTTAATCAAATAGCTGGGCACCCCCATGACCCAGTGAAGGTGACACATAAAATTATGTGTCACACAACGTTTGCATTATGTGCTAGTCCAAGGGTGAACAGCTACAGTCCCAGCCCAACAGAAAATTCTTACTGATATTCTCTCATTATTTCATAATTTTCCTACTGGGAGAGGTCCAATGAGCCAGTATTACTGGCATTATGCCTGTCTTACAGATGAGGAGGCCAAGAGGTATCTAGGTAAGATCCTAAGGAGCCAGGATTGAGGCCTGCATCTTCCAAAGACCCTAAGAGGAAAGCTCAAATGTCCTCCTGACCCAAGCTTTCCTATAAGAGCTCAAAGAGCACAGGTGTGAAGGCGCTTCTAGGTGTAAATGAATATGTAACTCTTTCCCCACATGAGCAGTTAGCTCAAAGGCCATCAATTCTGCCTTTTTATTGTTGTGGTGGTGTTTGATACCAGGTCTCACTATTTAACATAGGCTGGCCTCAATATCATAACTCTCCTCCTCAGCCTCCAGAGCACTGGGGTCATAGGCATGGCCACCACATCCATTTAGGTCTGTGATTCTTGAACCCAGCAGCACAATAATCAACTAGGTGGGTTTTGTTTGTTTTCCCATCATGGGGCTTGAATTCAGGGCTTGGGCACTGTCTCTGAAGTCTTCTGCTCAAGGCTAGTGCTCCACCATTTGAGCAACAGTACCACTTCCAGCATTTTTCTGAGTAGTTTATGAAATAGGAGTCTCCTAGTAGTAGCACCAAAAGGAAAAAAATAAAAGCCTGACCCAAACTCCAGAAAGATGAGGATGAAAAACTATGCTCTAGTGGTTTTCGGCCTTGGAAGTTTATGCTAATGCTTAGCTTGGAGCATGATGTAACACACTTGTAACCCCAAGCACTTGAAAGGCTAAGGCAGGAGGCTCTTGAGTTTGATGCTAGCTTAGACTAAGTTCCAAGACAGCCTGAGCTATACAGTGAGAATGACTTAGAAGGAAAATAATAATAAAATTCTACTGGTTGTGTGGCACTCAGTCTGGTGGCAGTGTTGGCTTCATCTATTCATGTATGTTTATTTGTTGAGAGCTGTTACTGTGGGCTCCGATGTGCAGCCAAGATGGAGGACACCACTTGCAGCTTCTGATCCACCTGTGAGCTGACTGAGGCTGAACCTGCCTGGGTTGCACAACAAACAGCAATGCCCTCCTTACCACCAGAGCCTTAAAGGTGAGGGCTTTGGGTCAGGAATCCCTTCCACAGAGCAGGACTGACAGTCACTAAGTGACAAGGTGGTGGTGGTGGTAGTAGTGTGTGTGTGTTGGGGTAAGGAGTGCTAAGGTGGTGGTGGTGGTGGTAGTGGTGTGTGTGTGTGTGCGTGTGTGTGTGTGTGTGTGTGTGTGTGTGTGTTGGGGTAAGGAGTGCTTATTTTCTAGTAAGGCTGCAGCCAGGAGTCTTCCCTCTAGGCGTCTGCAAAAGCTTCCATAAGAAAACTGTGGACCAAAGAGCAAGGCTGCCACCTAATGGAAGAACCAGAGAGAATACCCATTTGTTGAGTGTCAGCTGAACACCAGGTGGTTTTATTTGATCCTCAACAAGCCTGGGGGAAAGGGTGCACTTGTTACCCCACAGGAAGGTCTTTGGGCCTCTTCCACATCCACAAGCCCTCATTTTCCACAGCCCTCTGGCCTGGGCTGTCCAGCTTCCTTCTGATGCCTTGCTTTCCCATCCAGGCCTGGGAAAACAGAAACCCTCCATCCCATCCTAGCCTGGAATTAAATTAACATCTTTAACAAAGGCTTGGACACACACTCTGGCAGAATCTTGAGAGCCCGTGGAGATACGTGCAACCCATCCCAACTCCAGCACAGGACCAATTCAGACAGGCCAAGTCAGCCCCCACTTGGGCTCTGTTTTTCTGACTCTGAAGACAATGCTGAGTGCTGAGCCACTGTGACTCTTTCAAACATAGCCGAAGGATCTTGAGGGTCCTGGAGAAGCTGCCCTCTCTCCTCCTCTACAGGGAGACCTTTCCTCTGGCTGCAGATGGCGTGAAGAAGAATTCCTGCACAAGGAGAGGGAAGAGAGGCAGAGGAGAAGCAGGCCCATGAATATAAATAAGGTTCTTTGACACACAAGTTAACATTAGCAAGAAATAAAAGTACACTTACCTGTAGCCACAGACACATTCAAGGACTCAAGCCCGAGAGGCAGTGGACGCCCAGGCAGGATGGTGAGCAAAAGCTGGCAGGAGGCCAGCACCTCCTGGGACAGACCAGAGCCTTCATTCCCTGCAGGCCAGGGGTCAGAGGGTTAGAGAACCCCAGCTGGAGGTTCTTGGGAAATGAGCCTCTGACCACAGAAAAGCAGGAGCACGCACCTACCCAGCACGAGGAGAGTAGGCCGGTCCCAGACAAACTCCAAGCAGTTCATGATGGGGATCTGAGAAGAGTGAGGGATCTTAGGCCCCAGGCAGCCCACTGTGCCAGCCACAAGCCAGCCCTGCTGGGCTTTGGCCTGGAAGAGGAAAGACATCATGTTCTAGGTCATCAAAATCATCAGAGCCCTGGGCAAGTAGTTTAGTCTTGCCATGTGTGCATTCACTCAAATTTCATCAAGAGCCATTCAATTTAATCAAGTTGCTAAGCACCTCAACCAGACCAGATTCTAGTCTAGGATCTGGGGTAGAGCCAAAACAAAACTCAGAATAAAATCCCAAACTTGTGGAAGGATGATTGAAGTATTTTTTGTTTGCTTTTTGACCAGTACTAGGACTTGAACTCAGGACCTGGGCATTATCCTTTAGGTGTTTTATTTTTTTTTTGCTCAAGACTGGTACTTTACCACCTGTGTCAGTCACAGTTCTCCTTCTGGCCTTTTAGTAGTTAATTGGAAATGAGTCTCACAGACTTTCCTTCTCAGGCTGGCTTTGAACCTCAATCCTCTGATCTCAGCCTCCTAAGCAGCTAGGATTATAGGCATGGGCTACCAGCATCTGGCTTGAAGGCCTCCTTGAAGTGACATTTCAGTGTAGACTTTCAAGATGATGAGGGGCAGCTTATAAAAAGCTAGGGGGATATTTCAGGCATGGAGATCTACATATGCAAAGTCCCATGCCTACCCGGCATGTCTGATGATTAGTATAGCAGCCAGCAGGCAGGCTGTCCAAACAGAACAATGGACACCTAGGACTTCAAAGGCCAGTGAAAGGATCTGGCTTTCACTAAAACATGCAAAGCTTTCAAAAATGCGCCCCCCCCACTTTTTTTTTCCTTTGTCAGTTTTTGGTCATGGGGCTTGAACTCTGGGCTTGAGTGTTGTCCCTGAGCTCTTCAGCTCAAGGCTAGAGCTCTATCACTTGAGCCACAGCGCCACTTCCGGCTTTTTCTGCTTGTGTGGTGCTGAGGAATCGAACCCAGGGCCTCATGCATGCAAGGCAAGCACTCTACCACTGAGCCACCTTCCAAGCCTCCTTCCCCCCCTTTTTTTTGACAGTACTAGGAAATTCAGGCCTCTTGCTTGCCAGGCAGGGGCTCTACCACTTGAGCCACACCCCTAAGCTTTTTGCTTTGTTTGCCAGAGTCAACCTCAGACCATGAACTTCCTACAACACCTTCCAAATAGGCCCTTGTTTTTGTCTCTGTCAGGATTGTTCTATATAGCTCAGGCTGGCTTTGAATTCATGACCTTCCTGCTTTAGCCTCCCAAAAAGCTGGTAGATTACAAGTGAGCACTTCACCCTGCTCATTTTTGTTTCTTCAGGAGGTACTTGTTCAAGGGCTTGGCCACAGTTTGCCTGATGGGGGCTCCCTATGAGAAGGTACATCCAGAAAACACCTCTAGATGTATGTTGTTCAATACAATAGTCACAACCTGCATGTTATTACCGAGTAATTGACACATGACTAGTCCAAATTGATATGTGCTGCATGTGAGAATTTTTTAACTCAGCTGTAAAATGTTACATTAATACATTAATATTTTAAATGCCCATCCATATGTTGGAACCATGAGTTTGGATATACTGGGTAAAATACTAAAACTAATTTCACTTGTGTATTGCTTATATTTTCAACGTGGCTACTAGAAAACCTAAGATTATGTATGGCTTGCATATGGACAGCATTCTCCTAGACAAAACACAAAGCATTCCACCCCCACTTGCAGAAGAAACTTCTTTCAACAGTCAAGAATGGTCAAGGGGGCAACCAAATGTGAGGCAATACTGCCCCCTTGTGCCCCAGTAAGAGAAACACAGAAAAGACTCCAGCGGGCCCCAAGAAAGTCTTCCTGAAGTTGGCCCCTTCCTAGTCTCACCAGGAACACAAATCCCTCGTTCAAAGATCCTTTCAAGCTTTCCCCTAACCCGGGGAATCCAGGTCTCCTACCCACCAGCTACCTAAAGCAGCACGCGCATAACTGAGGAGTTCTTCAGCAGGGAGAGCGACCCTGAGCCCTAATCCTTGCAGAAAGGGCAGAGGATTGACTGAGGTACTTAAAAACTGGGACCTCTCTTTTCCGATGGGCTTCAAGCTAACCCTTTCCATTCCCTTGAAAGAGGCCAAGCCAGGCAGGCTTCCCCATTTACCTGCAACACACCGGGCAGGTCATCCGTGGAGAACACGTCCATCACCTCCATAGCCCCCGCGCTGGCCTTGCTGACTACCGGCGTGAGCGGGCAGCTGCAAGAGTTCCCCGTTCCCCACTTTAAACGGAGTCACCTCAAGCCCGGTGCCCTGCCCACCACCCCCTCGGCCTCCCAAGGCTTAAGGGTGAGAGTTCTGGCGATGGGGAGGCCGGGGGAGAGGGTTCACCCGAGGACCAAGGCTGCACCCTCCAAGTTGGGGACACAGGGGAATAAGGGACCTCCGTGCCTGTTTCTCCGACTGGTGATGACTTTGTCCACTCCGAGGAAGTGAGCGGAACGCAACACAGCCCCAAGGTTCCGGGGATCCTGGAGCCCCTCCAAGACAAGCCACAGTGGCCGGTGGTGGTGGTGGTGGTCTGGGGCGGCCTCCCGGGCTTCCGCGTAAGGCCGGGGCCGCAGGGGGCTCACCTCCATGCACACGCCCTGGTGCACCTGGTAGCGGCACAGGGCGTCCAACTTGTGCCGCGGGGGCCGCAGGACCGGGATGTCCCGCGCCTCGGCCA
>NW_012267235.1:1818274-1823708 GCF_000151885.1 Dipodomys ordii
CGCCCCGCACTCTCGCCAGCAGGCCCATCGCCCCAGTTGGACTGGAGACTCGAGGGCTCCCGCGGAGGACCGGACGGCAGACAGCGACGAACAGACTCCGCTGCCTCCAGGGACCGTAAGGTCGCCGTGATTTCGTCTTCCCGGCTTCCTAGTGCGGGCGGCCCTGCTCCGCCCCCCCCCCCGCCCTACCGAAAACGTATTGCGCATGCTCTGTCGCCGCTCTGGCGGCCCTGCCCCCACAGCGCCCCCTGCAGGGGTGACCGAGCGGCGGCCTCCAACGCAGCGGGCAGGTGGAATGTGCTGAAGCTCCGCTGACCCTGCAGCTGCATGCATCCTGTCCCCCAGAGGTCCTGGGGGAACGCACTCGACCACTCACCAGCAAAGGAAAATTTCAGCTTCCCTGTTCAACCAATTCAACCTTGGTTCCTCGCTCCCCACACTGTCACATTTACTCATCCTGGGATTTTTTTTTTCCCTAGAAGCCTCGGTGTCTGATCCTCATCGGCTAGACCCCTTCTAAGCAAGATCCCAAAGATAATTTCCCACCCCCTCGGTGGATGATCATTTTCTAAAGTCACTACTGGTTGACAAGCCAACTGATGCCATTGACTCACAGGTGTTGGCCAAACTCTTTCCTCAATGCTCAGAGCCAATGGCCCAGAGCCAATGGCCCAGGAATGAACCATCTCTCCGCCTATTTTTCGTTTATTTATTTAGGTTGTACAAGAGACTGAACTGCAGTCCTCGTGCTTGAAAGACAGGTGCTCTACCCCTTGAACCATACCTCCAGCCCTTTTTGTGGCAGTACTGGAGCTTGAACTCAGGGCCTAGACATTGTCCCTTAGCCTTTTCACTCAAGGCTGCCACTCTGCTACAGGTCCATGTCCAGCTTTGTGTGTGTGTGTGTGTGTGTGTGTGTGTGTGTGTGGTTAATTGGAATTAAGAGTCTCATGGACTTTTCTGCCTCAGCTGGCTTTGAACCATGATCCTCAGGTCTCCCTCTCCTGAATAGCTAGGATTACAGGTGTGAGCCACTAGTGCATGGCCCCGTTTTTGTTATGACAGACTTGCTGTGTTGCACAATGTGGCCTCAAATTCATGATCCTCCTGCTTCTGCTTCCTGAAAATTCTGTTCTGTCTTGCTCCTACACCAAAGATTCATTTTTCTTTCTCTCTCTTTTTTTTTTTTTTTTTGTTGGTCATGGGGCTTGAACTCTGGGCACTATCCCTCAACTCTTCAGCTCAAGGCAAGCGCTCTACCACTTGAGCTACAGCGCCACTTCCGGTTTTCTGGTGGTTATTGGAGATAGGAGTCTCACAGTCTTTCCTGCCCAGGCTGGCTTTGAACCGTGATCCTCAGATATCAGCCTCCTGAGTAGCTAGGATTACAGGCATGAGCCACCAGAGCCCAGCCAAAGATTCATTTTTCAAGGCCCAACTCAACCCTTTCCTGCTCCCAAAGATAATGTTCACTCCAAGAGAGAGGCCCCAAATCCACCCACCTGCTCACTTACCTGGAAAGACTTCTGAGACACAAACACTCCAATCACGGAGAAGAGGGAAGAATGGAAAAACACTCCTGAAGCCAAGGTATGTTGGTTGTGACTTTTCTTTTTTAATTATCACAGTAAAAACTACTGGGATCCAGACCCTGGTATTCTGTAGCCATAGTCAAAGTGGAGTGATGACCCCCCCGGGAGCAAGAAGCCAAGACTGGGCTGGAGAGGTGGGAAAGGGGAAGAGAAAGGGCAGCTGGTCAGGAAGAGAAGGAAGCCTGGAGTCCTGTATAACCATACAGATACAAAGCCACAGGGGAGATGGCTGGTCTCTGCCACCCCATCCCTGAGAAACAGAGATTGGAGTGCTAGGTGGGGAAGGCCCTCTTTTTGGCCACATCCCCTTTCCTAGGACAAAGGAAAGAGAATGAGGAGAGCAGACAAAGACAAAGGAGTCCTAGGGGGGGATCTAGAACAACAGGTGACTTGTTAACCATCAGGGACTGCCTCCTCTCTCTGGCCTATGTCTTCACATCTACAATGAACATAATTTGACAAAACAAAGTTTCTAGCCCTTGGTGGGAGTAGTAAAAGAAAGTGGGATCCAGGGTCCAGAAAGCAACACCTAAAATCCATAGGCAGGAGGAATGGGTAGCAGGAGCTCCCCACACGACACTAGGTCACCTGCTCCGTGGGCCTCATCTGGATGTCTCCAATCTGTGGAAGGCACAAGGCTTGAGGCAGCCAGGATGTTTCCCACCCCCTTTAAGGCATTCCTGCTCCCCTCTTCTGGGGATGGTTGATCTCCTCCGAGGGATAGACAGCCAAGGCTAGACTCACCTGGACATGTGGGGGACTGCTGAGGACATAGATGACAGCATCAGCCACATCCTCAGGTCTGAGACACTGGGAACAGCAGAGGAAAGGGTTGAGACAAGGGTAGAATGGATCCACGTTCTTTCCCACCACTGGGGTCCTCACCAGAATCCACTTTCCCACCCCAGCCCTCCAGAAGGGGTGATAAGCTAGCCAGAGGATTAAGTTTGAAGGTCAGGGTTCCCTTTGCCTTCATTATCAATCGGTGTTGCAAGCCCAGAGGGTAGCCCCACCTTTATGCACTCATAGGTGGCAGCTGCTTTCTCAGGGTCCTTGTCGTGGAGTTTGAAGGCAAACTGTGTTTCCACCAAGCCTGGAGAGATGCACTGGGCCAAGAGAGAGGGGTTACTCAGGGGCTGAGCTTTGCCAGGGAGGTTGGCGGGGAAAGATGGAGGCCACAGGGCTCCAGCTCACCAGTGATGACTGTTTAACACCCAGCAATTCCCTCCTCCATTCACAGCTGTCACTGGCAATGCTCACAATGTCCCCAACTCTGGACAGAGACCTTCTTATATGATAAACGCTTGACCAAATGGTGTTCTTTCAAGCCTCATAGCAAAGTAGTATTCAATTCCCTTCTACAAGTGAGGCTTGGGAAAACTCACAGATTTGCCCAAAGTCAGCTCAGAGTGCTGGTGTCTACACATTGTGTGCCCACAATCCCTTGCTTTCCCTTAGTCTCACTCTATGCTCCCCTCAAGTCAGCCCCCTTCTACCGCAAAGTCTAAGTCTAGTCACTGATTCCTGGATGAATGAAATAATGGAACCTGAAGGACTGAACAGGACCTGTATATAAGGAGCAACAGAGCCCAGATATTCTGCACCCAGGCCACTCCTGGAGGCTCTAGGCAGCTCTCCCTGGTCATGGGTTTCCTGGGCAGCATGTATGGGTGGGAAGGTATGTGCATTCCATCCCCAGCAGGGTTAGGCCACAGCCTCACCGTGGCCCGGATGTGGCTTTGGGCCTCCAGTAGCTCTTGCCTCAGTCCCTCAGTCAACGCAGTGACAGCATACTTGGTCGCACAATAGAAATGGGTCTCAGACTGGAATGGGACTCGGTGGCCACACATGCTGGGTAGAAGAATGAAAGGAGGAAATGTGAGACAGTGAAGCTCCACAGATAAGGGCAGTTCCCTCTGCCATTTGGCCAGCCTTACCACCTAGAAAGTGACAGGGAAATTGTCAAGCAGATGACAAGAGCCCTGTTAGAAAGACCTGGTGGCCATTCCCAAAGCCACTGTGCTCTCTACACAGCAGCTAAAAACTCCCCCCAACCCCCATCCCACTCTCATTCTCTTGCTTGCTAGCTCACTTGCTCTCTTTTTGGTTGGTTGTAGGGCTTAAACTTGGGCTTGGGCGCTGTCCCTCAGCTCTTCAGCCCAAGGCAAGCACTTTTACTTTTTGAGCCACAGCGCCACTTCTGGTTTTCTGGCGGTTAAACGGAGATCAGAGTCTCATGGACTTTCCTGCCCAGGCTGATTTTGAACCGGGATCCTCAGATCTCAGCCTCCTGAGTAGCTAGGATTACAGGCGTGAGCCACCAGTGCCCGGTGGGGAGCTTCTTAATGGCACAGCTTATGCTGTCTTGTTGGGCCAAGAGGGTGGTTCATCCTAGAGTCTGAGGAATGGATGCATTCAGTCTCCTGTTAGGCGGCAGAGGGCAGTGGCTGAGCTGCTCATTCAGACACTGAGTGGCTGGCACTTGACAACCTTGTGTTTTCCTCTCATCATGCCACTTGGGCGTTAAAATCTCTATTTTTGCCACCATGAAAAATGCAGTCTAGACAGACAAGTGAAACTGCAGCCTGGAGGGGCAGTGGTGATCTGAGCTCTACCCATCAGCCACTAGGCCTCACCTGTTGATGTTAATGATGTGCCCATCATCCACGTTCTGCTCCTTCATGGACTGATAGGCTTCCCGTGTGCAGATGCTGAGGGCTAGCACGTTCACCTGCAGGCCAGGGGGGGCAATGGGATGTCTCCAGCTTGGGCCCAACTGAGCAGGTGGTGGAGCTACAGAGCAGCAGGGGGGGGCATTCTCTATAGCTGCCCCTTTCCTCAAAGCTACCACCCTCAGTTGACAGCAGACACAGCTTTTCTACATAGCTGTCTCTTTGAAAAGAGTAGTCTTTGCCCCCTCTATCCAAGAGACGGCACCATCTCTACAAACAGTAGGACTCTTGTCTCAGGAAATCATAGCCTTTTCCTCCCCCAGATAGCCTACCTTTCTCAAGGACACTATCCCAACTCTACTCCCTGCTAAACAGACTTAAAACTTTCTCCTCATTCACAGACCCCACCTCTCCCCACCTTTCTCAGCCACCCTGCTCCCTGGCAGTCTCTTTCCTTAGAGACAAGTTGCAAGAGCTCCTCCCACTTTAACCTGTGTCCCATCAGCAAGTTCAAGCATGAGGACTCCTCAAAGGGTGTGTTAACTTGCCACTCCCACCCCCTCTGGCAGAGGTGACCCCAAGTCCCCACTCTTCTGGTATTTTCTGAGTAGTGCCTGCCAGGCCCCACCCTCCAGCCTTGCCCACCAAGACAGTAGAGATAAAGCTTTCAGCAAGTCCTCATACATCTCCTCTTGAGAGGGACCAGCTGACAGATTAGCCGGATCTCTTTATCAGGTGTCAGCCAGGACACCCTCAGTAAAAACCTGCCCTAGTGCTCATAGTGGAAGCAATAGGAAATGAGAACTGGGACATGGAAGGAGCTTACTCTGTTGCTTGCCTTCTTAGCAGTGTGAGTTTGTGAAGCAGGTGGACGATAACAAGTGGATACCAGGCCCCCAGGACCATGTAAGCCCAGGTCTAAGGGCTTGGGCACGAATGAAGATGCCTCCCAGGATAAGCATCGTTGACTTAATGTTCAAGCTGAAAGGGGCCTTGGGGACTTAATAGTTTCTGGTTTTACAAATGGTCAAGTTAAGGTCCTGGTTTAGAGAACCACTTGTTGCAGGTCGTGAGGGTCACGTGATTTCTCAGAGTCTGAAGACTGGTTTTCTTTTGTTGTTGTTTTGTTTTGTTTTTCTTTTTGCCAGTCCTGGGGCTTGAACTCAGGGC
>NW_012267235.1:1828433-1845676 GCF_000151885.1 Dipodomys ordii
AGAAAAAAGCCAGAAGTGGCACTGTGGCTCAAGTGGTAGAGCGCTAGCCTTGAGCTGAAGAGCTGAGGGACAGCACCCAGGCCCAGAGTTCAGGCTCCACAACCGGACCCAAAAAAAAAAAAACAAACCCAAAGTTAAAAGGGCAAATAAGAGAATTTTAGGGCAAATGGGAAGAATTTGGCCCAGAGAAGCCATCAACGCTGAATATCCTTGAGGAAGACTCGCTCTCCCTACCCTGTCTCTTGACATTTAGTAGCCAAGGAGAAAGAACTAAATGGTAAAGAGAACACTTAGGACTTGGGGGTGTGGCTCAGGTGGCAGCTCAGCAAGACCGAGATCCTGAGTGCCAACCCTGAAATACCACCAACCCACACCCAGGCGGGATGTCCTACTGACTTATCTCGGACACCTCTTCCCCATGGGCATACCGCAGATTTAAGTACTTACTGTATGACATGCACAACCATCCTGCGAGATAGTACCTACTTTTGAAGTATGCTGGAGGTGGAACCCAGGAACTCAGCCAAGTGCCCTACTACTGAGCTCTATCTCCAGCCAAGTTTCTCCACATTAAAGGTAAGTATACTGGTGTAGAAAGGGCAAAGCAGGATGGGCACAGTCCAGCCAGCCTACAGAAGTGCTCCAAACATCTTCATTCCATTCTCCCTTCTTGGGTTGTTTTCAGAATTGAGCTTACTTTGTTCTCTGGCCACATAGGGTTATTATTTTTTTTTAAGGGCTAAAAACTGCCTAATTTCCTCATTCTTAGTCTGACTATCCTTCCAAAGAAAGATCTGTGAGTCTGAGCACAAGCTCATTGGTAGAGTACTTGCCCAGAGCTGGGAATGCAGGTGTACTCCACTACTCCCAGCATTCAGAATTAAGTTCCAATCCAATCTTCATATGGCCCCAGTGCGGACTAAAACAAAAGCAGCCATAGCTTTTAGGACTTTCATAGTAACACTTGACTATTCTGGTAGAGGGGGTCAGCTCATAGCAAGGGAATACAGTCATGTTTTATAGTTTCCGTTATGAAAGCAAACAAGAGTCTGAGAAGAATCATTATTCATTTTACCTCTGTTCCAATTCTATACAACATTTAGATTTAAAAGACAACTCAGGAGGTGGACCAAAGAAATATGAAACTATGAAAACAAAATCTAAGCATCCACTGTTGCCCACTTGAAATCTTAGAAATTTGGTTTATTGGGAAAAAACAAACTTAAAATTCACTCCATACACTGCAAGAGATAACTGCCCTACCACCCGTTGGCTGGTCATGAAGTACTATCTACATGCACATACAAAGCTCTAAGGGATGTTGTTTATTGTGCTATTTGACTTGGCCTTGTAAGTGGCAGCAAAATGCTGCTCCTGGAAAAACATCTTCAGTATTCAGGATAGCTTGTGACAGCAGTGACTTTACTGGTGGAAAACAGATAAGGATGTATATGCATTTATACAGCTAACAATGCAGTCAGTTCTCAGTGCATCCTTCTGATCCCCATCACACATGCTGAGTAATTATTATCCAACAATTCCTGGCTGAAATTCTGCTACATTTTGTTTTTGTTTTCATTAGCTTCTAAGTCCATATAAACCTCTGAGATTTTTTTTTTTTGGTTACCTCTTAAGAACTTTTATACAGCAATTAAAGGCCATGAGAAAGTAAAATGGTAGCCAGTATTTAAAGGTATTGCAGCAAATTTATTCTTTCAGAACAAGATTAAAAACTGCTTTTTTGGTTGTTAATAACTCTGATCAAGTGAAGAACTTTTAGTCTTCAACAATCTGTATCTCTATTCTCATTTGCTCCGTACCCTCTGTCCATCAACAGGTACCATGATCACAAGTGGCAAATACTAATATACTGCCATACATTAAGTGGAAACATGTACACCAAATTCTACTGTGCGTATTAATAAATATTCTTTATTTTAAATTTTGCACATTGCGCTTTAACATTACATCCAAACATTTCGCAAGTGGATGTCTACTTTGTAAAACCATATATTCAGCTCATTGTCATTTCTGTACAGAAGTATAAGTACAACATTACTTTGCCACTAAGTTGCTTTAGTAAGTCTCACAGGAAGAGAAACATTTAATGAAAAGAGATGGCTTAAATCATATGGCAGGCCTGTACAGCCACGCAACTAAAGACACAAGCCTGAAGAAAGAACAAACTAATGAGGTTACCTCCACCGTCTCCCAAAACAAGAAAGAATCACATTGATTTTAAGATAAAATTTTGCCATAAGTCACTAAATTAAGAGTTTTTGAAAGAGAAGGCGCAGTAGTCATCTTGAGTGTTTCATTGAAAGACAGAGCTATTTTATTTATTTAATTTGCTCCAGCCGTTGTCAACAAGCCACTACAAATGGGCCTCTTGTGGTCATTTAAGCGGCAATATTTATTAAATTTCTCCTTCAGATGCTGTCGGTATTGTTCTCTATTGCTGTAGAAAGATTGGTTATTAGCCATAAATGACTGTATTTCATCTTGTGAGATAAAGATTTCCTCATCTGAAGTACATTCAGATTCATCCTGCAAATTAAAGAAGCAGTTAAATGCATTATTTAGAGAATGCAAAATGCTAAGCCCATAGAACACAGCTAAGCTAAAAATGGAAGTAGCCTAGCTTCTTAGTTTCAGTTCTGTCACATAAAGCCTTGGACTTGTTGAAATAAGAATTATGTCACCCTAAAAGGGCACCGGTGTGTCATGCTTGCAATCCTACCTACTCAGGAGGCTGAGATCTGAGGATCACGGTTCAAAGCCAGCCTGGGCAGGAAAGTCCATGAGATTCTTATCTCCAATTAACCACCAGAAAACTGGAAGTGGTGCTGTGGCTCAAGTGGCAGAGTGCTTGGCTTGAGTTGAAGAGCTCTGGGACAGTACCCAGGCCCAGAATTCCTCCCCCCACCCCATCCCTCAATAGAAATGTGTCATCCTGTCTTTTTTTTTTTTTTGCTAGTCCTGGGGTTAAACTCAGGGCCTGGGCACTGTCCCTAAGCCTCTTTTGTTCAAGGCTAGTACTCTACCACTTAAGCCATAGCACCACTTCTGCCTTTTTCTCTTTATATGGTACCGAGTAATCAAACTCAGGGGTCATGCATGCTAGGTAAGCACTCTACCACTAAGCCACATTCCTAGCCCCTGTCATTCTGTCTTAGAAAGTAATATAGATTACTTATAATATAAATTAAACTCAACTTGGTTTAAAACATGGAACTGACAATTTATCCTAGATTCCTATAACAAAATGGTGTCACCACATTTCTGACTTTTAAAAATGACCGATTATCCAGGTGTGGTGGCTCACACCTGTAAATCCTAGCTTCTCAAGAGGTGGAGATTTCTGCCTGAAACCACCTCAGGCAGAGAAGTTCACAAGACCTCATTTCAAGTAGTAATAAAAAAGCTGAAAGCAGTGGCATGTACTTGTTATCCCAGCTAAGAACTAAATAGAAGGATCTCAATTCAATAGCAGCCCAGAAAAAAGTAAAAACCTTACTGGGGGAAGCAACAAGGGCAAAAGATGTATTTCAAGTGGTATCACACCTGCCTGGCAAACACAAAGCCATAAATCCAAACCCAAGCACTACCAAAACACAGCAATAGCAAAAAAACCACCATGATTATAGATGTAACTAATTAGCAATACCTAACTTATCTCTAGCTGACATGCTGGTGAAAGTTTTGTCTCTACAAACTAAGGTAACTTTTTTAACTTAAAAAGTTACAGAGCTCCAAAAAGAAATGTACTCTTTACCTGATTTATGGAACTGTAAACCCTCTGTATATCACCTCTATAATAACCAATTTTTAAAGAAAGTTACAAGCCAGGCGTCAGTGGCTCACATCTGTAATCCTAGCTACTCAGAAGGCTGAGATTCTGAGCAGAGAAGTCCCCATGAGACTCTTATCTCCAATAAACTACTCAAAAAGCCAAAGTGGCACTGTGGCTCAAGTGATGAGAGAGCTAGCCTTGAGTACAAAGAGGCTCAGGGACAATGGCCCAACCCTGAGTTCAAGCCCTAGGACCAGCAAAGTTACAGAGCATTGCCAGTAAACTATAACACACACACACACACACACACACACACACACACACACACACACGAGTATTCCAAAGGATACTAAACAACTGAATGCTGATTATAGAAAAGATATCAGTCAGGTCAGGGCTGAGAATGTGGCTTAGTGGGTAGAGTGCTTGCCTAGCACGCATGAAGCCCTGGGTTCCAATTCCTTAGTACCACATAAACAGAAAAAATCAGAAGGGACACTGGCTCAAGTGGTAGAGTGTTAACCTTAAGCAAAAGCAGCTCAGGAACAGTGCCAAGGCCCTGAGTTCAAGCCCCAGGACTGGCAAAAGAAAAAAGAGACGTCAATCTCCTCCCAGCACAATACACATATACTATGCACTGGGTGGTCACATGAAATCCAATGTAATGCATCTAAAGTCACAATACCAATTAAAGTATTTTCCACGCTCAGTTATGTCTTTATCCTACACAATACCTAATGGGAATAATATAGAATACAAGCTTTAGTTGAGATTCTATACCTTTCCTGGTCTGGAATAGTGGCTATCATAAATTGCCACTCAGACAAAATCTGCTTAAAACAGCCTCCTTCAAAGAGGCAGATGGTTAGACGTGATGATACCCCTTTCTAGTATGTTTGCCCAACTAATGTCTGATAGCACTGAGACAAAGGAGAACAAAAAAATGTGTTCCAGAGAAGCTTCATCAAGTGGAAGAACAGAAATGCAGGCACTAAGACATAATGGAATACTATCTTCTTCATTTCTTAGAAGCCCCTCACTATGCCCCATCTGAATGAAACCTTCAGTTACTATCCCCACATCTATAGTAATATATCGTAGATTACTTACGAGGAGTTCAACTAAGCTCTTGGCACCTTTTCCAGAATCAGGACCAAATGATGTTTCTGTGGGTTCTGCGAACCAAGGCAATGGCTGCCCACCCTTTTCAGTGCTACAACAGCTTTCAGGATGTGCATCTTTGGTCTTATCGCGGTGAAACACTGTGTGCACGGTATTTCCTGAGGTCTCTCGATTACCTGGATCTGTAATACAGCCTCCAAGCTTTTGGATCTAAAACCACAGTGAAAGATTGCCCAGGTAAAAAGGCAGCAAATAATACTAATTATTATGCAAAGGAAAATAAGCATACACAAATGTTTTAGAAGACAACCAAGTTCCAGGCTAGCCCCTAGGCTCCAAAGCAAGACAATAATAACAAAACAAACAAAATGCCCTACTTTTGTTAAGTCTTAGAAGGAACAATGAGTAACAAAGCCACTGACACATTCTACATGCTACACTAGCTAATCTGCGCTCCTCTCACTTCACCTTCATAGGCCTAATATGCTAAGGACCACTGTTGCCATTTTGCAAATGGGAAAACTAAACAAACTGCTCAAGATTACAGAGCTAAGTTAAATTTAAACTATTATGAAAATAAGAAAGAATTATGACTCACATTACCATGTGAGTTTTGGACAAATAACTCATCCCTTTTCACACACACACACACACACACACACACACACACACACACACACACACACACACACACGGTGAACAGAGCAAAGGAACTACATAACACACACACACACACACACACACACACACACACACACGGTGAACAGAGCAAAGGAACTACATAACATACTCACCTAAAAAATTTAAGTTCTAGCAGCTAAACTACACTTGCCATGTCTAAGAATACAGTTTCAACATCTAAAGTTTAAAATCACCCGTTATAACACTTACATGTTCATCACATTTCAAAATCTTGCTTTTCTTTTTCTTCTTTTTATTTTTGCCTTTTGTGTTATTCTCTTCGGAATTTGCCCAGCATTCAACACAACTATCACCATCATCTTCTTTGTCTTCGCAGTGATGAACACAGGAATCATCACCTGCAAAAGTCAATAAACCTTATTTATGACCTTAAGTCAGTCAAGTAGTAGAATAAGGAACTGTAATCTAAACCTACCATGTTCATCATGATTGCAGATGCCTTCAGTGCAGGCAACATCCGAACCTTCTCGAGAGCCTGTTTCACTCCCTTCCATGCTAGATGAATATCCACAATCACTACCATTACAGTGCGGAGAAGTGCCTGAGGAAAAAACAGATGAAGTTATCATTAATGTAGAACAACCAATGGGAGCATAGAAAAATTTCAAAATTGATCACTTAATGACAGGGGAGATATACACTAGTGAAAATATGATTAAGGGTTTACAACTTTTTGTTAAACAAAAATCAGAAAACACAGAGAGAAAGATATTTGACTAAAATGCATGTTATCTGGGGGCTAAAAAATAATTTTTTAATTCCAAAATCCTCAAAAGTTCTTACATTTAAGAAAGAACCATGGGCTGGGAAGGTGGCTCAGTGGTAGAGTGCTTGCCTCGCATGCATGAGGCCTGGGTTCGATTCCTCAGCACCACATAAGCAGAAAAAGCCAGAAGTGCCACTGTGGCTCAAATGCTAGAGTGCTAGCCTTGAGCTGAAGAGCTAAGGGACAGTTGCCCAGGCCCAGAGTTCAGGCCCCACGACAGGCAAAAAAAAAAAAAGAAAAAACCAATTTAATAGTTAATTTTTAAAATTACTTACCTTTCTTTATTTTAGGGGACCCCAAAAGATTGCCACTGCTAGGACAGGTACATGATGTATTTTCATTGGTAACAATTACTTCTACACAGCCATTACCATCTTCAGTGCTGCCACAGGCTTTGCAGCTATTTTCTATGAAGTCTGCTTCCTGTAAGGATCACATTAGAGATATTAAACATTAGGAGGTATTATACCTCCATAACGGCTACATTTATTAATTTATTTAATTAGATAGGAGTTACAATATCATCAGGAAAAATCACTAACCCACTTCAAGACTGTGAACCAATCAAGGGAAAGTCATTAAGAGTTAATACCAGGTGCTGGTATAGCTCACACCTGTAATCACAGCTATTCAGGAGGCTGAAATCTGAGGAATAAGGTTCAAACCCAGCCCAGGCAAGGAAGTCTGTGAGACCCTTCAATTAACCACATTTAAAAAAGGGCGGGGGGAGGGGCTGGGAAGGTGGCTCAGTGGTAGAGTGCTTGCCTCGTATGCATGAGGCCCCTGGGTTAGATTCCTCAACACCACATAAGCAGAAGTGGTGCAAGTAGAGCTGTGGCTCAAGTGGTAGAGCACTAGCCTTGAGCTGAAGAGCTCAGGGACAGGGAATTCAAGCCCCACAACTGACCAAAAAAAAAAAAAAAAGCCAGAAATAGAGATGCTGCTCAACTGGTAGAGTATCAACCTTCAGCAGAAAAGCTGAGGGACAGCACCCAAGTCCTGAATTCAAGCCCCAGAACCAGCACACACACACAAAAGTTAATAGTACCTCAGCCAGGGTAGAAAATGTGTCACACACACACACACACAAATTTAGTACCAAACAAATTTAGGTGCTATCTCCAGGTGTACAACACACACACACCCCTAATGGTACTGCACACACACATACACACACACACACACACACACCCCTCTCTGATGGTACCAAACACACACAGCTAATGGTACCAAACAAATAATTTAGGCACTATCTCCAGGTGTAGGACACACACACAAACATCCCTAATGTAACACACACACACACACACACACACACCCCTCCCTAATGGTACCAAACACACAGCTAATGGTACCAAACAAATAATTTAGGTGCTATCTCCAAGTGTACGACACACACACACACGCGCACACACACACACACACACGCACACCCCCCCTCCCTAATGGTACCAAATTTAGGTGCTATCTCCAGGTGTGATCACTAAGAGTGTTCTCTAGGTAATAACTACTGCTAATAACACTTGGATGGTATTTGCCTTTTTCATGTATTTTTACACTCCAGTAATGGTGTCTTAACACAAATCAAGGCAGCATCAACCAATGTCGTAAAAGTTACAAAATTCCTCACTGTCAAATATGTTCAGCAAAAATAAATAAAAGGGTATTTTAGTAGAACTGATGAAGCAATAAAAACATTAATTTCACTAAATACCAATTGTGAACATAAGTGTTTTAAATAGTCTGTGGCAGATGGGAAGTATGCTAAAAGCACCAAAACAGTCCTCTTAAGGAAAATTACTTGCACAAGTCTAAGTTTCAATTTTTTATTATTATTATTGTTCATTACTTGTGCAAAGGGTGCTTCATTGTGGTAATTTCCATACATTTAAGCAACATATCCTTATCACACACTTTTCATGAACCGTTACTCCCTGATTCTTTAAACAATCTCAGTAAGTTTCATTGTTAAATCTTTATATATGTGAATAAACCACGCTAACCACATTTAGTCCCATTCTCCCCCTCTTCACATTAGTCCTGCCCCTTCCCACTGGAGCCCACTTCTCCATTTCAGCCTGTTTTACTTCCTTTTTTTCTTCTTCTTTTTCTTAGGATTTTTTTTTGTTGCTGTTGGTCGTGGGGCTTGAACTCTGGGCCTGGGCGCTGTCCCTCAGCTCTTCAGCTCAAGGCGAGCGCTCTACCACTTGAGCTACAGCACCACTTCCGGTTTTCTAGTGGTTTATTGGAGATAGAAGTCTCACAGTCTTTCCTGCCCAGGCTGGCTTTGAACCGAGATTCTCAGATCTCAGCCTCCTGAGTAGCTAGGATTACAGGCGTGAGCCACCGGCGCCCGGCTATCTTCTTCTTCTTCTTTTTTTAGTGTGTACTAATTGAACTCAGGTATTTCACTATTTTTTTTTCTTTCTGTGCCAGTTTCTTTTGCTCAGGATTAGCAGTCTACCACTTGAACCACAGTGCCACTTACGACTTTTTCCGAGTAGTTTTTTGGAGATAAGTCTGACAGACATTTTTCCTGTCCAAGCTGGCTTCAAACCACTATCCTCAGATCTCAGCCACCTGGGTAAATAGGATTACAGGCATGAGCCAACTGGCACCTGGCTTTAGTTTTTATGTATTTATGTATTTGCCAGTCCTGGGGCTTGAATTCTGGGCCTAGGGTCTGTCCCTGAGACCCTCTGGGTGCAAGGCTAGCACTCTACCCTAGTTTGATTTTAAAATTAAGGTCTTGCTACTACTAGACTGACTTTTAACTCTCACTGTATCCATCTCATTAGTGTCTATGATTATAAAAGCCTACACCACCATGCTTGGTAGGCTTATGATTTTTAAATAAATAAAAAATAACACCAAATTCTTCCAATTTATTTTATAATACAGTAGACATTAGTAAGTATAACCTGCATTAAAAAAAGCTCATTGGGCACTTTATTAGATTTTTTTTCTTTTTTGGTCGGTCATGGGGCTTGAACTCTGGGCCTGGGCACTGTCCCTGCGCTTTTCAGCTCAAGGCGAGCGCTCTACAATTTGAGCCACAGCGCCATTTCTGGTTTTCTAGTGGTTTATTGGAGATAAGTGTCTCACAAATTTTCCTGCCTGGGCTGGCTTTGAACCGCAATCCTCAGATTTCAGCCTCTTGAATAGCTAGGATTATAGGTGTGAGCCACCAGCGCCTGACTCCTATTTCTTTTTTGGGGTGGGAGGGGGGTCCAGTCATGGGGCCTGAACTCTGGGCCTGTGCGCTGTCCCTCAGCTCTTCAGCTCAAGGCTAGTACTCTACCACTTGAGCCACAGGGCCCACTTCCGGCTTTTTTTTTTTCTGCTGGCTTTTTTTTTTCTGCTTATGTGGTGCTGAGGAATTGAACCCAGGGCCTCATGCATGCAAGGCAAGCGCTCTACCACTGAGCCACCTTCCCAGCCCTCGGCTCCTATTTCTTTAACTTACAGGCTTCACACTTACTACATAGACTGGAGCCAGCACTTCCAGACCTTTTTGCTCTACTTTTCAATTAAGTATCATGTTTTGCCCAGCTTGGCTATGGTCACTTTCCACATATCTGGGATGAAGCCAGGTACCACTTCACCCAGCTTTTTCTCTGCTGAGATGGGGTTTCATCAACTATTTCCCCAGGCTGCCTGAAACTGCAATCCTCTCAACATCTGTCTCCCAAGTAGCTAGAATTAGGTGTGAAAAGAGGCATAAATCTAGGCTTTAATTTTAAGACTTTACAGTTAAGCTGGGTGCCATGACTCACACTTATAATCCTAGCTATTCAGGAGGCTGAGAACTGATGATCAGTTTGAAACCTGCCTAGGCAAAAAAAAAGTCCACGAGACTGGTTTCCAATTAAATACCAAAAAGACAGAAGTAGAGCTGTGGTTCAAGTGGTAGAGTCCTAACCTTAAGCAAAAAAAGGCACTGGTAGCTCATGCCTAAATCCTAGCTACTCAGAAGGCTGAGATCTGAGAATCAATGTCCAAAGCCATCCCTGGCAGGAAAGTCCATGAGACGCTTGGACCAACACACACAGACACCACAACTGTAAAGATACTTTGTGATCAAAACACTGAAAACTCAGGTCTTAGTGATAGAGTGCTTGCCTAGCATGCATGAAGCCTTAGGTTTAATTCCTTTGTATTACATAAACAGAAAAAGACAGATACTGTGGCTCAAGTAGTAGAGTGCTAGCCTTGAGCAAAAGAAGCTCAGGGACAGTGTCCAGGCCCTGAGTTCAAGGCCCAGGAGTGGAAAAAAAAATTCAGAACAGCGCCAGAAGCCAGGAGCTCACACCTATAATCTTAGCTACTCAGAAGGCTAAACTATGAGGATTAAGGCTCAAAGTCAACCTGGGAAAACAAACCCAAGATGCTTATTTTCAAATAACCAGCAAAAAGCCAAAAGCAGAAGAGCTACTCAAGTGGCAGGGCACCAGCTGTGAGTCAAAATGGCAAGCCAGAGGGCGAGAGCCTGGGTCCAAGCTTCAGAACAGGCACACACACACCCAAAACTGACAACTGCTTTTGGTCACAAACAGAAATAACACTCTGCATATTGTGCTTTAACAGCATGAGAGAGTCAAGAAAAGCGATCACACTATCTTCATAAAATGCATGACATTGAATTTCCTGGGGAAAAAAGACAGTACACCAACTACAGGAGCTCATATATAAAAAAGCATAATAAAAATGCCCAAATCAATCAAAAATAATACCTATACAACACGTATGAGTTGATACTAAGGAATACTACCTTCTCTTGGCTTACTTCTTTTTCATCTGCTGTTTGTAAGGAAGTAGGAATATCACACACACACTTGTTTTTTCGTCTATTTTTCCGTTTCTGGCGTTTCTTTTCTTGCTTGAGTTCTCTTACTCGTTCCTCTTCTGAAAATTCCTCACAAAGTTGTTCCAAGCGACTAATTCCCTGTACTTTTTCAACAGTCATCTATTATAAAAACAAATATGAAGAAAAAAAAACAAATATGAAAGTGAATGTTACTTACAATATCCTTTATTGTTCCACAGGAATTCTCATTTGTTAATTTTGTTTGGTAGTACTGAGGTTTGAACATAGAACCTAGCACTTACTAGGCAGGTCCTATTAGCCACATCTTTAGCCTCATTTATTAAACTTAAATTTTATCAAACATATCCATGTAATGTTTCATGCTACAATTTAATCAGAGTATTCATAAAGAATCTTTTTTTTTTTTTCTGGGCCTGGGTACTGTTCATAAGCTCCTTTTTGCTCAAATCTAGTACTTTACCACTTAAGCCAGCTTTTTCTAAGTAGTTTATTGGAGATGAGTATGTGTCTCACGGACTTTCCTGCCTGGGCTGGTTTCCAACCACAATCCTTAGATCTTAGCCTCTTGAGTAGCTAGGATTGTAAGTATGAACCACCAACACTCAGCTCCATAAAGAATCTTAAACTTTTTTTTTTTGCAGTGCTGATGATCAAACCCAAGAACTTGCACATGTTTTGTTAACTTGGATAGTGGCAAACTCAAAAAAAAATCTATTCAGAAAGTCAATACACACTTTTTGTGAGAAAGATATACTTAGACACATACCTATGAACAAACAATATTCTAATTTCAACATCACCATTATTAGATCACTGTAGTGTCAGAACTATCTTCTCAGATTTCTCAGATGATTTTTATCTTTTTTGAGACAGGGTCTAAGTTAAACAGACTACAGGCTCCCGATACTCCTGCCTAAGCTTCCACGTACTGAAATTATGGGCATTCGCTATCATGCCCAACAATATTCTAAGTTTAAAAAAGCAGAATGGAAGCCTGTGCCAGTGGCTCATGCCTGTAATCCTAGCTACTCAGGAGGCTGAGATCTGAGGATCTTGATTCAAAGCCAGCCCAGGCAGGAAAGTCTGTAAGACTCTTATCTCCAATTAAGCACCAAAAAAGCCCAAAGTAGGGCTGTGGCTCAAGTGGCAGAATGTTAGTCTTGAGCAAAAAAGCCAAGTTCAAGTCCTAGGATCGCACAAAATAAATACAAAGAAAATAAACCATTAACTCATTCCTCCAAATAACGAAAAGACAACTTAGCCTGGCTAGATGATTTAATCTCTGAAGGTACAAACATAGGAAGAGGAAAAAAAAAATGCCTACTGAAAACTGTTAAAACTCTGCCCAGCCAACCACCGGTGGCTCACACCTACAATCCTAACTACACAGGAGACTGAGATCTAGGGATCACAGTTCAAAGCCAGCCTGGGCAGGAAAATCCATGATACTCTTATCTCCAATTAACCCTCAGAAAACCAGAAGTGGAGCTGTGGCCCAAAGTGGTAGAGCGCTAGCCTTGAGTGAAAAAAATCAGGGACAGCACCCAGGTTCAGAGTTCCAGCCACGCAACCAACAAAAATAAAAAAAAAATAAAATAAAACTCTGCCCACTGAAAACTATTAAAACTCTTCTCAGACTTTTCAGAACAGCGTTCCTGGATGGGCTTCAGGATAAAATTTCATCCCATTTTCAAAAGCATTGTAGCCCAATGAAAAGAGATGCAAATATGGCTTGATATACACCAAATATTCATTAGCCAAATATTCTATAGAATATGAATTTAAAAAGATTAAAATACAAACTCAATAGTGGCATTATAAAAAGCTTCCAATGTTCTTTTAAAAGTAATTCTTGGGCTGGGAAGGTGGCTCACTGGTAGAGCGCTTGCCTTGCATGCATGAGGCCCTGAGTTCCATTCCTCAGCACTACATAAGCAGAAAAAGCCGGAACTGGTGCTATTGCTCAAGTGGTAGAGTAGTAGGCCTTGAGCTGAATAGCTGAGAGACAGCACCCAGGCCCAGAGTTCAGTCCTCATGACCGACAAAAAAAAAAAAAGTTCTTGCCAGTAGCTCATGCCTGTAACCCTAGCTACTTAAGAGGCTGAGATCTGAGGATCACGGTTTAAAGCCAGCTTGGGCAGGAAAGTCTGTGAGACTCATTTTATCTCTAATTAACCACCAGAAAACTGAAAGTGGAGGACAATGCCCAGGCCCAGAATTCAAGCCCCACAACTGACAAAATAAAGTTGTTTTTTTTAAGTAGTTCTTGCCAGGCGCCAGTGGCTCATGCCTGTAATCCTAGCTACTCAGGAGGCTGAGATCTGAGGATCATAATTCAAAGCCAGCCTGGGCAGGAAAGTCTGTGAAACTCTTATCTCCAATTAACCACTGGAAAATTAGAAGTGGAGCTGTGGCTCAAGTGGTAGAGCTCTTGCCTTGAGCTGAAGAGCTTAGGGACAGCGCCCAGGCCCAGAGTTCAAACCCCATGACCAACGAAAAAAATAGTTCTTGCCAGGCACAGTGGCTCATGCCTATAATCCCAGCTACTAAGGAAGTAGGAGATAGGAAAGACTTTTCTTTTTGCCAGTCCTGGGACTTGAACTCAGAGCCTGGGTACTGTCCCTGAGCTTTTTTTTGCTTGAGGCTAGTGCTCTACCACCTGAGTCACAGTGCCAACTCTGGCTTTTTCTGTTTATGTGGTACTGAGGAATTGAACCCAGGGCTTCATGTGTGCTAGGCAAACACTCTACCACTGAGCCACATTCCCAGCCTGGTCAGGTTTCTTATTTGCCAACTTCTACTTCTTACTCTAAGAAAATTTAAAAACCAAGGCTAGAGGAGTAACAATGGGCTGGGAAGTTGGCTCAGTGGTAGAGTGTTTGCCTCGCATGCAAGAGGCCCTGGGTTCTATTCTTCAGTACCACATAAGCAGAAAAAAGCCAGGAATGGTGCTATGGCTCAAGTAGGAGGGTGCTAGCCTTGAGCTGCAGAGCTGAGTGACAGCACCCTGGTCCAAATTTCAGCCCCCATGACCAAAAATTGCAGGGTGGGGGCCTGGGAAGGTGGCTCAGTGGTAGAGTGCTTGCTATGCATGCATGAGGCCCTGGGTTCGATTCCTCAGCACCACATAAGCAGAAAAGGTCAGAAGTGGTGCTGTGGCTCAAATGGAAGAGCACTAGTCTTGAGGTGACTAGAGCTGAGGGACAGCGCCCAGGCCCAGAGTTCAAGCCCCACAACTGACCCCCCCACCCCCGTAAAAAAGAGGAAAAACTCAGAAATCTAAATTCCAGTTCCCCAGAGCCCCTCTCTACGCAAAGCTATGTGTAGGAGTGGATCACAGCTCTCTGAGGACTGGTGTCTTACATTAAGATTCAGTGCAGTAACTTAACTCTACAATCTTACCTCAAAGCTCTTTCGTAAAGCATCAACACCAAGATAGAAAAGCATCTGCCATGTCTGTTCTTCTGCCCGTAGTTTTTGCCAGATTCGATGTAGTCTTTCATAAAGATGAATTCCCAAGCAGGTTAGAACTTCTTCTTGAGCTATATCTATTGTCTTAGCATGCCTTTCTCTTCGCCTATAGAGAATAACTGTGTCTTAATTCCGGAAATATCTCCAAGTTCAGGTTTTAAACACCATCTGCCTAATCACAAGACAGCTATACATTTATAATCCATTTATACATACGCATATGTATATATAAATTTATAAAAACACAAGCATGCATGTATACAACCAATGACAAGTACACATGCAGGTAGAATTAAGTCCTAAAATTGCTAAAGTAAGGTAATTCAGGAACTGGCTCTAAAGCGAAGGGTTTTCAGGCCTAGAGAAGCCATATCAGGTCTATCTCACAATAGACATGACAGTTCCTTTCACCTTCCAATTACAGCAAAATTCCTACTTTCTGTTTGTTTTGTTTTGAGAATAGAGAAAGGCAATATGATAAAATAATTCAACCATAAAGCTGTCTAGCCCAGTCTTTAGCAGAAGTACTTGTAGCACTACAGTGACTTTGTATTCTGTCTTTGAATTCTAAAATACCTAGCTGAAAGTAGACATTCCAATGACAGTTGCTACATAAACATATAACATGCAAAGGGAAATGAGTTTGACTTATTCTATGAACAATATTCCTAAAGTTTAGTTTTCCTAACAAAGCCAAAGATGACATTTAAGATTATTATAGTAATTACACAATATACACAGTTCATGAATTACAAAAATAAAGCATTTCTTAACCCACTGCTGTAAAGATCTCACTTCTATAAAGCCATTATCATGAACAAAACCTAAACATAATAATGCATGAAGAAAAATGTCTTTTAATCATTTTCAAGTGAAAATGATAATCCATAATAATAATGAAAGCCAAAAAAAGCCCATCTCCCTTCAAGCAAGGAGCAAAAGACTAAACCAAACACCAGAGAACAGTTTTCCCATATTTTCACTTAGTTTAGTAAGAAAATATGATCTTATAAGCACAATTTATTTTATACATACATTATATATATAGATGCAAAGATGATGAAAATAAACTTTCCGTAATAAAATGAAGCAAAGCGCTAGATAGCCCATTCTAGCAAACTACATACTCATACCCTCCTGCGAACTCTGGCTCAGCACGACCCAAAAGATGTGCAATGAAGTCTGTTTCACAGCAAACATGTATGTGTCGCTCATGTGGACAGCACCGCAAGCCTTCATAAAGTGCAGCACAGTAGCCCTTTTCTTTGCTGCAATCTAGTTCACCAATAAGGATATTGTATGCTCGGAGGACTTTATTTTTGCAATCAGTGCAAAATCTGTTGAAAAGAAAAAGCTCAAAATTAAGACTGGATTTGTGATCATTTCATGCAGTAAGTAACAGTACACTAGACTGGCACCAGTTCCCAAAATGTATTTAAAAAAAAAAAAGCTCTACCAGGTGCCAGTGGCTCACGCCTGTAATCCTAACTACTCAGGAGGCTTAGATCTGAGGATCAAGGTTCAGAGCTAGCCCAGGCTGAGACTCATCTCCAATTAACCACCAGAAAACTGAAAGTGGCCCTGTGGCTCAAGTGGTAGAGCAACAAACAGCCTTGAGCTAAAGAGCTCAGGGACAGCACTCAAGTCCAGAGTTGAAGTCCCACGACCGACCCCCCACCCCAAAAAAAGCTCCATATGTATATTAACTAGACACATAGCAGTATAGTTCATATGCAGTCTCAGGTACTCAGGAGGCTTAGACACAAAAGATTGCTTTAGTCTAGGAGTTCAAATCCAGCCTGCGTAGCATAACCTAGTCATTCAAAAAGAAAAGGAAAAAAAAGACATATACATGTAAGATAAACATATGAATGTAGCTAGTTTGGAAATACAGAAGTATACATCCTAAAAGAAAATGGCAGATGCCAGGAACTAGTAGCTCAAGCCTGTAAACCTAGCAACTCAGGAGGTTGAAATCTAAAGATCATGGTTTAAAATCAGCCCAGGCAGGAAAGTCCATGAGACTCTTTATCTCCAATCAAGCACCAAAAAAGCTGGAAATAGAGCTGTGGCTCAAGTGGTAGAGCATTAGCCTTGAGCACAAAAGCTATGAATAGCACATAAACTCTGAGTTCAAACTCCAGGGCTAGCAAAAAATAAGTAAGGCAGATACATACTTAGCATTCATAAAATACATGCCCAGAAAATAATGCTAAGGAGTAGGCACTTCTATTTCAAAATATATTTACACACAATAGAATTAAGAGGTGGCCCAGTGCTGGTGGCTCATGCCTATAATCCTGCTCAGGAAGATGAGGATTGTGGTTCAAAAGCCACCTTAGGAAGGAAAGTCTGTGAGACTTTCATCTCTAATTAATCACAAAAAAAGTCAGAAGTGGAGCTATGGTCCAAATGATAGAGAGCTAGCCTTGAACAAAAAAAAAGTCAGGACCTGAGTTCAAGCCTCCCAGGATCAGCAGGAAGGAAGGAAGGAAGGAAGGAAGGAAGGAAGGAAGGAAGGAAGGAAGGAAGGAAGGAAGGAAGGAAAGAAGGAAGGAAGG
>NW_012267235.1:1845756-1860596 GCF_000151885.1 Dipodomys ordii
GAGGGAGGGAGGGAGAGTACAATTAGATATCACACCTCATATTCATTAGAATGGTCACTATAAGGCATGTAATTAGATCCTTGGCAAACTATTGGCAGGAATGTAAAACAGTAAGCGTGCCATGGAAACCAGTTTGCAGGTTCCTCAAAAATAGAACTGTCATATTGCTTCTGGGTATATATTATATATATATTGTGTAGCTGGGCACTGATGGCTCATGCCTGTGGTCCTAGGTCCTCAAAGGGGCTAAGATCTGAGGATCATGGTTCAAAGACAGCCTGGGGAGAAAAGTCCCCATGAGACTCTTATCTCCAATTAATCACTCAAAAACTAGAAGGGGGTGGGGCAAGATATTAAAAACAAAAACCAGAAGTGGTGCTGTGGCTCAAAGTGGTAGAGCACCAGCCCTGAGCAAGAGAGCTCAGGGACAGCACCCAGGCTCTGAGTTCAAGCCCTACAACCACCAAAAAACAAATTAAAAAAAAAATAGAATAAGGAATGTTTGTAGACCCTGTTCACAACAGTATTATTTACGAAAGCCAAGATACAGAAGTAATCTAAATGTCAATCAATGGATGAATGTGTTCTACATATATAAAATGTGTGTGTGTGTGTGTGTGTGTGTGTGTGTGGGTACTGGGCTTGAACTCAGGATCTCATACTCTTCCTTAGCTAGTAAGAAACCAGTGCTAGCCTTGAAAGGAAAAAGCTAAGTGACAATACCCTGACACTGAGTTCAAGCCCCAGTTCTAGCACACACACACATAAACACATATATGATGCACAGAAGTTCCAACTCTCTTTAAGGATCTTGACAATTACAGAATACTTCTCAAGACTGAAGTGAAAAGCTGCAAAAAATTTAAATGGCATTATAAAATGATTCTATCATAAAAAGGATTACTAGAGTTTCCAAAGCGATTGATTCAGTCAAGCACTGTTTCTTAAAAAGCTGATCTAAAAATCAATGGTGAAAAATATAAGAAACAGCCAGGCACCTGTGGCTCACACCTGTAATCCTAGCTACTCAGGAGGCTGAGATGTAAGGATCGAGGTTCAAAGCCAGCCCAGGCAGGAAAGTCCGTGAGACTCTTATCTCCAACCAACAACCAGAAAACTGGAAGTGGTGCTGTGGCTTAAATGGTAGAGCACTAGCCTTGAGCTGAAGAATAGTGCCCAGGCCCAGAGTTCAAGCCCCACGACAAAAAAAAAAAAAAAAAAGAACATGATGTTGGCTCAAACAAGAAGGCTAACACTGAGATTCATCTCATAAAGAACTGCCTATTGGCAATAAGTTGTAATGGATAAGTTATGAATAGAAAATACAGGAGTAGAGTACCAGGTGTTAATGGGAAGGCTGGAGTACTATTATCAAGTGGTCAGCAACAGGCCACATTGGATGATTAATAGCAAAGACACTTTCTACATTGTACTTGAGACTTACCTGTGTTTTCGAAGATATGTTTCTAGTGTTTCTAAAAGACAACTGGAGTCAATTAAAACTACTTCATCCCTGCATTCCTGGGACATTAGTTCCCATACATCCATCCAACAACCTCTGCAAAAAGAACAAATATTAATGAAAAAGAGGAATATTTACAGGTGAAAGATTTATTTAAAGGGCAGAATAAAGGATTGCTTGATTTTACCTGGCTGTTCCCTGGAAAGGTCCATAATGGAAAATGATCCTACACTTGCTGTCCTTCCTGTGGTCTTCACTACTTCTCTTATCTGTACTTAACTTCTCTGAACTGACACTGCTACTGCTCCCTTCACTGCAGTACAGTATGGTACAAAGCTTAGTGACACTGATATCATCTGAAGAAATAATTTCTACACTCTAAATTAAAATTATGAACTCTTAACATATTAAGATATTACTATGATAAAATCTGTATAATTATTACATATTTAAACATGTTAAAATGTTAGTGTAATGTGTTCACATCTTTATATAAAAGTTTCTGCTTAACTATCAGGTTGGTTTAATTCAATTTAACAGTATTTATAGTTATCAAAGTAATAATTAGTTTACATATTGAGCATTTTACAAGCAAATATACTTGGGATAGTCTAAAACCAAAAGAGCTTAAAAAGTTTTATGTATTTTACCTATAAACAAGAATCCATCTTCCACAAATTGAAAAATCTTAGAAGTTTTGATCTACTTAAATGCAACCGTTAAGTGATTTCTTAAAAATCACTCCTTGTTTTTAATCTGTTTTTTGGCAAGAAAAATCTTATCTTCATATATATAAGTAGCTGGAATAGTCATAGATTTGTCATAGTAAATAAGTTGTAAATTTACTAAAATATAGTACACTAAGACTGACACTTCACATAGCCTAAACAAGTACAATGTAATTTTTTAAGACTTACTAAAAACTTCCCAGACTCCCCTGACCCCCCAGTCTCAATGTGGTCATGCATTTTGCTTTGCTGCAGATGTGGATTCCAAGAGAAATGTGTTTATATTCCATTCAAGGATAGTCTTCTTGATTTTTCATGATTCTGAAAAATTGGCTCCTGCCTGTTCTTCTGCAGGTCTCACTACAGTCCTAGAAATTCATTGCCCTGGATGCTTGGGATGGAAAAAAAATCTCTGAATCTTTAACCTGCTCTACGTAGCTAATAAGTATTTCTCAAACCCTATCCCAACCTAATAAGGTCATGCATTCAATTCAGCTTCCTAATTCCACTCACAAGGGCTCAAGCCAAGGTTCAGCTCCGCTTATATTTGACAACAAAAACCATAACTCCTGCTCTATCTTCCATGTTAAATTCTGCTCTCAATTTTTATATTTCATCTTTTTATACTTATGATTGACTGCCCTACAACTCTAATCAGGATTGTATCCATAATCTAACTACCCCTTATATCTTCATATGGTAACTTATTCAAGATCAAGCTTTCTAAAAGTCTTTCCACTTAATTTTACTTTACACCGGCATCTTCAATTCATAACTTACTCAATTACAACTTAACATGTATTCACCTTTGTACCAACTCCAATCTGAGTCTGCTTCCACTCAACCACTGGCTCTGCTTTCCAATTATCTCAGTGTTGCTAAATCCAATGTCCACTATAGGGCCCTCAATGACTCAGGAACATTCACCACCACTGACCAGGCTTTCTTGAAACACTCTATTACCTTGCTGTCTCATACCTATCAGGATACACTTTCTCAATTTTCCTTACTAGCTGCTTTTTTATTAGAATGAATTCTTCAACATTGTTTTCTCTTCCTCTACTCTTTTCCCTCTAGGTAACTTTACACATCACTCTCTACGATAATCCTTAATCTTTAGCTACAAAAGGCCCAAACTTTGGCCTAGATTTTTTCTTTCAGATCTCAAACTTAGGTACCAGACAGATAATAACCTGGATTTACTTGCATGGATATAAGAACACTCTCAAAAATGACAACCCAAATTGTTCCTAGCTGGAATTTAATGTTATACTTGAAGGAAAGAAGGGAGGGAGAAAATAAGAAAGGGACAGAAGAAACCCATGAAGGGAAGAAGGGAAGGAGAAAAGACAGGAAAGGGGAAAGGAAGAGTAGAAAATAGGGAAGGGAGCCGGGTGGTGGCTCATGCCTATAATCCTAGCTACTCAGGAGGCTGAGATCTTAGGATTGAGGTTCAAAGTCAGCCCAGAAGGAAAGTTCATAAGACTCTTATCTCCAATAAACTGCTAGAAAACCGGAAGTGGTGCTGTGGCTCAAGCGGTAGAGCGCTCTCCTTGAGCTGAAGAGCACAAGGACAGCGCCCAAGCCCAGAGTTCAAGCTCCACCACAGACAAAAAAAAAAAGGGGGGGGGGGAGGAGAGCCAGGAGGCACTTTTTTGCTATACCATACTACTCTGTATCTTCAGTAAAGTCATTCTCTTCCAAGAAAACTAGAATGAACTCTGCATTCAAAATGAGAAAATCTCTAAAAATACTGACAAAGTGTATAAGATAACAATTATCATTATGTACTACTTTAGGCTGTATGGAGAGCTGTGCTGGGTTCATAGTATATTCCATGTTTAGACAGCATGTAATATGTGGTTCTTGTTTGGATCCTGATTCAAACAATGTAAAAAGATACTTTGAGGCTGAGAATGTGGTTTAGTGGTAGAGTATTTGCCTAGCATGTATGAGGCCCTGGGTTCAATTCCTCAGTACCACGTAAAAACAAAAACGTAATAATAAACTTATATTTAGAACGAAAAAAACCAGCCCAACTTGTAGAGTATTTCTACTTCTGTTTGACAGTTTTATAATAAAATTCTTATGTTGACATAACAATGGTACCAATTTACATTCAGATATTTAAAAATTAACTTCAACTCAGAAGTGAAGTTTTATATCTCATTTTCTCCAAAATAAAAGTTACTTCTTAGAAACTTCCTTTAAATTATATGACTTCTCATCATACCCCTTCTGCCCAACAGCAATTCTGTAGGGGACAACTATGGCACCATGCCAGGAGATGAGGCAAAAGCAGACTTGGACTTTGGAGCATCTAACTAAGAAAGTTGCAAATTAGTTCCATAAATATATTGCCAGCCAGGCACCAGTGGCTGATGCCTATAATCACTGCAACTTAGGAGGCTAAGACCTGAGGATCGCAGTTTGAAGCCAGCCCAGGCAGAAAGACCCTGTTAGATTCTTATCTCCAATAAACTAATCAAAAAAAAATGGAAGTGCCATTATGGCTCAAGAGGTAAAGTGCTACCTTGAGCACAAAAAGACTCAGGAACAGTGCCCAGGCCCTGAGTTCAAGCCCCAGGACTAGCGAAAAGAAAAGAAGAGAAAAGACATTGCCAAAACTGATTTATGGTTTTTCTTTTTTTGAATATTTTTATTATCTCGAAGTAGTTGTGCAAATGAGTTGCCATTCAACAAAGCAGTTTATGAATATAGTGCATCTTGATCAATGTCACTCTTTTCATCATTCTCACCCATCACTCCCAGCCCACCCTTTTCCCTCACATTTTTTAATTTTATAGAATATGTATTACATTTAACAAAGCAGTTTATTTCTCTTGCTATTTTTTTTTCTCGATCATGGGGCTTGAACTCTGGGCCTGGGCGCTGTCCCTGAGCTCTTCAACTCAAGGCTAGAGCTCTACCACTTGAACCACAGCACCACTTCCACAAAAGCAGTTTATATATACAATGCATCTCAATCTGCATTATTCTTTCAATATTTTCACACACACCCCCACCCAGGGCTTTCTTTTTTTTTTTTTTTAATCATTGATAAGTTACAAAGGCTACGAATAAGAAAGGCAAGAAAAGTAATTTATACATTTTGAGTATAGGTCAAAGAATGATGTCACTACTTTGAAAGCTGATAATAGCTACATAAGTTTTAAGAAAAAAAAACTTGAAACTCAAATCTATAGAGACTCTCCATAGTCAAATGCAAAAAAGTCCTATAGAACCAAGGAACGTATTTATTCTGATCTATGTCAGAGTATAATCAATTAATAAACCAAAACTGGTAATGTTTTTATTTTTACTAAATATGATCAACATTTATTATCTTAACAATGAAGCACTTTGTCATTAAATTATACTTACCCCAAAGGTTTTGGCTTGTGTGTATCTAATGAGTGCAATTGACATCTTTTGTTCTTCTTACTTTTTGGAATAGCATCTATCATGTCATTTAGTTTGGACCTAATAAAAAAGTAAACTATTAAGAGGTAATAAACATTTTCTTTAAAAAAAAAAACTACTGCCTTTTGGGGAGAAGTATAAAATATTAAAGGCCTATCACTTATCCTGAAAATTTCTCAGATAAAATTTTTTAGCAAAATTTATTTTAACAGGATTAAAGTAGGGAGAAACGGAAAGAGAGAAATATTTCCTACTCCCCAGAAAAAAATGGGAGTTAAAAGACTCTAGGGCTGGGAAGGTGGTTCAGTGGTAGAGTGCTTGCCTTGTATGCATGAGTCCCTGGGTTCCATTCCTCAGCACCACATAAGCAGAAAAAGCCCAAAGTGGCACTCTGGCTCAAGTGGTAGAGCACTAGCCTTGAGCTGAAGAGCTCAACGACAGCGCCCAAGCCCAGAGTTCAGGCCCCACGGCCAACAACAACAACAACAAAAAGACTCTTTGAGGGCTGGGAAGGTGGTCAGTGGTAGAGTGCTTGCCTTGCATGCCTGAGGCCCTGGGTTCGATTCCTCAGCACCACATAAGCAAAAAGAAAAAAGCCGGAAGTGGCGCTGTGGCTCAAGTGGTAGAGCGCTAGCCTTGAGCTGAAGAGTTGAGGGACAGCGCCCAGACCCAGAGTTCAGGTCCCATGACCGGACCCAAAAAAAAAAAAAAGACTCTTCAGGGCTAGGAATGTGGAGAGTGCTTGCCTAGCATGCAAGAAGCCCTAGGTTCAATTCCTCAGTACCACATAAGCAGAAAAAGCCAGAAGTAGTGCTGTGGCTCAAGTCTTAGAGTGCTAGCCTTGAGTTCAAGCCCCAGGACTGGCAAAAGAAAAAAAAAAAAAGACTCAAGTCAGGTGCTGATGACTCATGCTTGTAAATCCTAGCTTGTAATCTCAGGAGGCTGAGATCTGAGGATCACAGTTGAAAGACCGCCTGGGCAGGGAAAATGTTTATCTCCAGTTGACAAAAAAGCTCCAACTGTAGCTGTGGTTCAAATGGTAGAGTGCCAGCCTTGAGCACAAAAGCTCAGAGATAGCACCTCAGCCCTGCATTCAAACCTAGGGACCAGCACAGACACACAAAAGCTCATATTGATTCTAAACCAAGAATTTGTATACTTGTTTTCTCTACTCCTTGCCTGTCAGAATGTTGAAAGAAACCTGTTCTACTCAATGCATTGCTTCCTCAGCGAGGTAAGTATTTCACTTATCCAGCCCAGGCTAGTTTCAAACTCCTGATCCTGCCTCAGCCTGAGTAGCTACACTACAGGGATATGCTGTCACACCCAAGTACTTTTACTATTATTCTGATCTTATCTTCCATCACTGTTCCTTTCATTCATCCAGCTCCAGCCCATTAAGGGTTTCTTCCTTGGTATTCCGACATGCCAGGAAATTCCAACCATTAATTGTCTGGCTTGCTATTTTTTTTTTTGGGGGGGGGGGTCCGTTGTTGGGGCCTGAACTCTGGGCCTGGCCCCGGCCCCCAGCTCTTCAACCCAAAGCCCCATGGCTGACAAACAAAAAAAGTTACAAGAGTGGGCATTAGGCCTTGAATTCCAGGACATTTTTTTTGGGGGGGAGGTCCAGTTGTGGACCTGAACTCTGGGCCTGGGCACTGTCCTTCAGCTCTTCACCTCAAGGCTATCCCTCTACCACTTGACCATCAGCCCCACTTCTGGCTTTTTCTGTGGTGCTGAGAAATGGAACCCAGGGCCTTATGCATGCAAGGCAAGTGCTCTACCACTGAGCCACCTTCCCAGCCCCCACTGGCTTGCTATTTCTTCTCTGCATTCTTCTGGATATCTACATCGCTCCCTTATTCATTTTATTAAGTCCATAATAATGTCATTTTATGAGTACCAATAAAACAGGTGCCAGTAGCTCACATTTATAATCCTTCTCAGGAGGCTGAGATCTGCGGATCATGGTTCAAAGCCAGCCCAGCAGGAAAGTCCATGAGACACCTATCTCCAATTAACCACCAGAAAACCGGAAGTGGTGCTATGGCTCAAAGTGATAAAGCACTAGCCTTGAGCAAAAGAAATCAGGGACAGTGCCCAGACTCCAAGTTCAAGCCTCACAATCAACAAAAATACAAAACCAAACAAAAACCCTGGACTCTTTTTCTCAATTAAATTCAGAAAAACCATTCCACTGTACAAAACTGTTTAAAATTAACAAAACCATCTTTCCTGATCATACTTACCCATGTACATAAAATAATGTATAAAGCTTCTTTGCATCGGTCATGCAGCTTCGAGTTACAGATAAGACTCCCTTGGGCCCTACTGTCAGGGGTTCAAGGGCAGGATTTCCAGACTCTACAAGCTGAGAAAAGAGGCGCTCCACACTGCGACGACAACCAACACATGGGACAAGCTGAGAAAGTGCACTCAAGACTTCACGAGATGTTACCACCATGGCAATACTTAGATCTTGTTGCTTAAGCATACTATGTCGCTAAAAGAAAGAGGGGGGGAAAATGAATTCTCAAAGACATTAAATTAGTCCTTCTTTTCGCTTCTATCTTTGTATAATTTAAGTCTAACCCATGGGGGTTTGCCACCTCTATCTTCAATTGGGTCAGAAAAGCAAAGTAGATAATATTGCCCATGCTATAATGAGTTTATTCCATAATCCTTTGTTTTCTAGAGTCCAGAGTATAAAAATCACTGCTTCCAATGAGAGGGATAAGCAGTATATGTCCAAACATGACAAAACCCTAGAAATTTAGGACTTGTCCAGTGAGTATTAGGCATAATACCAGCACTGAAAATAGGCAAGAAAAGGGGTTTGGGATTTAGCTCAGTGGAAGAGCACTTGTTTTTTTTTTTGTTTTTTGGGTTTTTTTTGGGTCCGGTTGTGGGACCTGAACTCTGGGCCTGGGCGCTGTCCCTCAGCTCTTCAGCTCAAGGCTAGCGCTCTACTACTTGAGCCACAGCGCCACTTCTGGCTTTTTTCTTTTTGCTTTTGTGGTGCTGAGGAATCCAACCCAGGGTCTCATGCATGCAAGGCAAGTGCTCTACCACTGAGCCACCTTCCCAGCCCTGGAAGAGCACTTGTCTGGCACATGCAAGACCCTGAGCCTGGTCCTCAGCTTTACAAAAACAAAACAAAACAAAACTGGGCACTCATGGATCATGCTTATAATCCTAGCTGCTCAAGAGGCTGAGATCTGAGGATCATAGTTCTAAGCTAGTCAGGGCAGACAAGTCCCTGTGAGATGCTTATCTCCAATTAACTACTCAAAAAACTGGAAGTAGTGGCATTTTCACTCAAGTGGTAGAGCGCTCTCCTTGAGCAAGAGCTCAGGGACAGCAACCAGGCCCCAGAGTTCAAGCCCCATGACTGACTGACTGACTAATAAACAAATAAATAAAATTGAGGGCTGGGAATGTGGCTTAGTAGTAGAGTGCATGAAGCCCTGGGTTCAATTCCTCAGTACCACATAACCAGAAAAAGCCAGAAGTGGCGCTGTGGCTCAAGTGGTAGAGTGCTAGCCTTAAGCAAAAAGAACCTTAAGGGTAGTGCTCAGGCCCTGAGTTCTAGACCCTGGTCTGTCCAAAAACAAATAATAATAATAATAATAGGAAACAAAGAAAGGAATAAAGTCAAAATGCAGTTTTATGATGCCTTCCTCTCAACTTCTGATCAAACCACATGTTTAGCCATAGGTTGGTGAGTATGTAGAGCAGCAATTCTCATCCTAGAGGTATGGACAGGTGTATTACAGATTATTCTTATATAGGTCTTATTCTCATTAGACCTATATAGCTATATAGGACCCTACAGTGAGTAATTAAAGTTAATGTATATTAATGTTACCTGTTGTTTATGACAAGAGAGAAAATGATTGTGAACCACAGCTGTGGAGAAATGGGCAAAACTCGAGGAATAACTTCTAGGACTTGTACTACAATGAACACTCTGAGCTTTATCAAAAACAGGATAGTAAAACAATTATCAAGACTATTTTCTTTTTCTTTTTTTTTCAGGTACGGGGTAGGTTTATTCAGTAGACCTGCTGGGATCAGGCAAGGTTAGCACTCCACGTGGCTGGGAAAGGCCTGGGAAAGAGAGAGAGCTGGGAAAGAGAGAGAAAAGAGAGAGAGCAGAGAGAGAGAGAGGAGAGAGCTAGAAAAGAGCAGCAAGAGAGCAGGGAGAGAGAGAGAGAGAGAAGAGAGCAGGGAGAGCTAGAAAAGAACAGAGAGAGTCAAGACTATTTTCTTGCTGGGCACTAGTGGCGCATGCTTATAATCCTAACTACTCAGGAGGCTGAGATCTGAGAACCATGGTTCAAAACTAGCCTGGGCAGGAAAGACTGAGAGACACCTAACTCCAATTAATCATGAGAAAACCAGAAGTGGAACTGCAGCTGAAAGTGATGAGCAAAAGAGTTCAAGGACAGTGCACAGAATGAGTTCAAGTCCTATGACTGAAAAAAAAAAAAACAACAAAAAGTATTTCTCACTTTTAGACCATTTAGTTGTCAAAGACATTTCTAAAAAAAGCAGTTTAGAATTCTCAAGTTAACAGGAAGGTAATAGGTTATCTTCCATTACCTCAAGTGACATATCATACACTTAATGGAAAATATATTTCTCAGAAAATTAAAAAGTCAGAAAGTTGACATATACAATTGTGGAGGGGGGGAGAAGAGTGTTAAAGTCAGGGCCTCGGCACTCTCTTGTAGCTTTTTTACTCAAGGATGGTGCTCTTATCACTTGAGCCCTATCTCCACTTCTGACTTTTCTGCTGGTTAGAGGTAAGTCTCAAAAAAATGCTCTGCCCCAACTGGCCTTGAAATGCAATCCTCAAATCTTGGCTTTTTTGAATAGCCAGGATTACTACAGATGTAACCAGTGCCCAAGCCCCCCAAACAAGTTCTTAATGAAAAATTGTAGGTTAAACTTAAACAACAGGAGAGATGGCCTAATGAAATAAGAACATGTTGACATGTAAAGTGTTAACACACTACCAATTCTCTTTCACATAACAAGTCCATAAACCAGGTATACAACTGTATTTACTACAGCAATAGTAAAAATGAAATTAGTATCAGGGCAATATTAATATCTAGGGACTAGAAGTAAAAAAAAATTAAAACATCTACATTTTAAAATAAACATTTGCTCATGAGCATGCACACACGTGTGCACACACATATACACATACCACTGAAAACAGATTTCAAAAACTTTACCTGAATGAATTGCTTTAGTTGTGCACCATTATTCTGATGCCCATCAAGATTCAACACATTGTCAGGAAATTCCATCACCATCTTAAAATACAAACAGAACAGAAATAACACATTTTATCCACTTTAAACACATTATACATTCTATTTTATAAACTCTAAAGAAGAAATAAACCTTGAAAGCTAAATATGTCTCCTCCTACACACACATACACACACAAAAAAAGCCAAGGTAGGAAGCCAGGCACTGGTGGATCATGCCTGTAATCCTAGCTTCTCAGGAGGCTAAGATCTGAGGATCACAGTTCAAAGCCAGTCTGGGCAGCAAAGTCTGTGAGACTCTGATCTCCAATTAACCACCAGAAAACCAGAAGTGGAGCTGTGGCTAAAGTGGTAGAGCACTACTAGCCTTGAGCTGAAGAGCTCAAGGGCAGCACCCAGGCCCAGAGTTCAAGCCCCAGGACTGATCCAAAAAAAAAAAAAAAAAAGGCCAAGGTAGGAAGCTGGGCACTGGTGGCTCATGCCTGTAATCCTATCTACTCAATATGAGATCCTGGCTCAAAACCAGCTCAGGCAGGAAAAGTCTGTAAGATGTTCAACTCCAATTAACCATCAGAAAACCAGAAGTGGTACTGTGGCTCAACTGGTAGAGTGCTTGCCTTGAGCTGAAGAGCTCAGGGACAGTGTCTAGGCCCAGATTTCAAGCACCAGACTGGGGGGGCGAGGGGAGGGGGAAGAAAAGAAAGAAAAGGGCTGGAAAGGTGGCTCAGGGGTAGAGTGCTTGCCTCACATGTATGAGGCCCTGGGTTCCATTCCTCAGCAACACATAAACAGAAAAAGCCAGAAGTGGAACTGTGGCTCAAGTGGTAGAGCACTAGCCTTGAGCTGAAGAGCTGAGGGACAACACCTAGGTCCAGGGTTCAAGCCCCACGACCGACAAAAAATAAATAAATACAGGTCTCTAAGTTTCTAAAATCAGAAGAGTGTAGTACCTAGGAGCAAGGACACATACAGAGCTGGCTGAAATCCAAGTTCTGTCATTTAACATGTCACAACTAAGGACAATTTGCCCAATTCATATTTCCCTCATATATGAAGTAATTTCTAATAACTATTTCACAACAGATTGTTGTATTTTTAAATGTTTGCTATAATAGCCAAAAGCAGCACCATCACTTGACCCACATCCAGCTCTTTTGCTTTAGTTATTACTGTTACAGAGTCTTATGTTTTGTTTTTGTTTTGTGAGTCGTGGGGCCTGAACTCTGGGCCTCGGTGCTGTCCCTCAGCTCTTCAGCTCTGGGATAGTGCTCTACCATTTGAGCCACAGTGCCACTTCCAGCTTTTTCTATTTATGTGGTGCTGAAGAACGGGACACAGACTCATGCATGCAACGCAAGCACTCTACCACTAAGCCACCTTCCCAGCCCAAGTCTCATGTTTTCGCTAGTTTCCCTAAACTATGATTTCTCCTACCTCCAGCCTTCCACTTTATGTAGCTCAGATCACAGGCGTATGCTACAATACAGGACCCAAAATCTGATTTTTTTTAAGATAGCTTTATTAGTGTGGAGATAGAGATCAGTAATAGAGTGCTTTAGTATGTAGGAGGCCCTGAGTTCAAGCCAGTACTACCAAAACAAAAACTATAGTCTATTCTGAGTACAGTGGTTGAAGCCTGTAATCTAAGCTACATGGAGGCAGAGATCCAGAGGACCATGATTAGAGACCAAAGTTAGTAAGATTCTCAACAAACCACATAGCTGGCCTGGTGGATCCCAGCTACTTGAGAAGATACACACACAAGGAAGAAACTGCAAGACCCTTGAGATATACCTCCAATCCTTTTTCCTTTAGTTATTTTGCAGATAGGGTCTCACATTAATGCCTGGGCTAGTCTGGATAATCTTCCTACTCATCTTTCTGTCATAGCTAGGATGACAAGCCCAAACCTAAGTAAAACCTAAGAAAAAAAAAAAGAATACTGAATTGTGAAGTGGATCCTAAGATGATAGACAATGATGCAAATACCAATTTAACAATCCAGAATACTATACTGTTTAATATGATCAAAAATTGTATGTATGGTTATTTGAATTTTTGGGGGGGGGTCGGTCGTGGGCCTTGAACTCTGGGCTTGGGTGCTGTCCCTGTGCTCTTCAGCTCAAGGTGAGTGCTCTACCACTTGAGCTACAGCACCACTTTCAGCTTTTTTTTTTTTTGGGGGGGGGGTCCAGTCGTCAGCCTGAACTCTGGGTCTGGGCGCTGTCCCTCAGCTCTTCAGCTCAAGGCTAGCGCTCTACCACTTGAGCCACAGCGCCACTTCTGGCTTTTAGCTTTTTGCTTATGTGGTGCTGAGGAATCGAACCCAGGGCCTCAAGCGTGCAAAGCAAGCGCTCTACCACTGAGCTACCTTCCCAGCCCCCACTTCCAGCTTTTCACAGTAGTTTACTGGAGATAAAAGTCTCACAGGGTTTCCTGCCTTGGCTGGCTTCTTAAGTAGCCATGATTACAGGCATGAGCTACTGGTGCCCAACTAACAGATGACTCTTTATGTATTACTATGTATTTTATATGTGTTGCTATATTAAATGAACACTTACTATTTCTGAGCTAAAAGAAGTCAATGTTCCCTGCTTTCAATTCTACAATCACTATATCATATTCAAAGACATGCTTCCATCTCAATAGCCTTTACTGAAGTCTATTCTTCTGTACATACAGACAAATCTCATGGTTTCAAGGATGCTCTTTAATTTTCAGGTTTACCAATCCCCAACATTTGTTTCTACTTTTTCATCTCAAGTCTCCTAATGATAAGATCCAAAGAGTATTGGCAATAACAATAACATTTAAGGGCTGGGATGTAGCTCAGTGGCAAAGCACTTGCCTAGCAAGCGCAACGTCCTGGGTTCGATCCCCAGTACCAAAAAAAAAAAGACAAAAAAATACAGTTAAAAAAAACCAATAACATTTAATGTGGCTTCATAAACATACTTCATATTATTCTAATACTACATATTGTTCCTTTACCCAACAATTCCTAGTAATACTGAAGTCCCTAAGTCTGATACTGTAACTACAAGTAATCCAGGGAAGATTACTGAAACAAATGGACAAAACATCTAATGTTCCATATTATCCATTATATTTACGATGGCTAACATAATGTACTACAATTGAAAAAAAAATCTCAGTATTAGAAATCCTGGTTCAAAAGCCTGAAAGTAAGCTGGGCACTGGTGGATCATGCCTGTGATCCTAGCTACTCAGGAGGCTAAGATCTAAGGACTATGGTTCAAAGCCATACCAGGCAGAAAAGTCTTAATGAGACTTTTTTTTTTTTTTTGGGTCCGGTTGTGGGGCCTGAACTCTGGGCCTGGGTGCTGTCCCTCAGCTCTTCAGCTCAAGGCTAGCACTCTACCACTTGAGCCACAGCGCCACTTCCAGCTTTTTTCTTTTTGCTTATGTGGTGCTGAGGAATTGAACCCAGGGCCTGAGGCTTGCAAGGCAAGTGCTCTACCGCTGAGCCACCTTCCCAGCCCCTCAATGAGACTTTTGTCTCCCATTAACTACTCAAAATCTGAAGTGGCACTGTGGCTCAAGTGGTAGAGTGCTAGCCTTGAGCACAAAGAGGCTCAGGAACAGCACCCAAGCCCTGAGTTCAAGTCCTACAACAAGTTAACTGAGCTAAGGATATAATTTAGTAGTAAAACAGAGTGCTTGTCAAGCATACCTAAGGTCCTGTGTTTGAACCCCAGCATTGAAGAAGAAAAAAAGTTAACTTTTCAATTTATATGTTTTCTGGAATCACAACAGGATTTAAGATACTAAGAAATTTAACGGTCAGGACAAAGTTATAGTTCAATAGTACAGTGCTTGTATAGCAAGTGATGCCCTGGGCTCAATCTATAGCACAAAATAAAAAAAGGGAAGGGAAGGGCTGGGAAGGTGGCTCAGTGGTAGAGCGCTTGCCTTGCATGC
>NW_012267235.1:1861730-1875221 GCF_000151885.1 Dipodomys ordii
ATATATATATTTACCTAAATCAAAGTCTTTCTAGCCTGTGCTGGGGGTATAGTTCAGTGGTAGAGCTTGATATAGCATTTAAGATGTCTAACACTAAAAAACAAAAGAAGTTTCTCCAGCCTAGTGCTTGATTGAAGTATAAGTAAGTGAAATTCTTAAAATATTAAAGCAGGTCAGGCGCCAGTGGCTCATGCCTATAATCCTAGCTCCTCAGGAGACTGAGATTTAAAGATCATGATTCAAACACAGCCCAGGCAGGAAAGAATATGAGACCATCTCCAATTAACCACCAGAAAACTGGAAGTGGCACTGTGGCTCAAGTGGTAGCCTTGAGCAAAAGAGCTCAGAGACAGCATTCAGGCCCGGTATGTAACTGAGGCACATAAAACTCAGGGCTAGAATGCCTTATAGCTGAAGCCAGCTCCAGGGTATAATCTTAAGACTTTGAAAAATAATTAAGGTAAAGAGGCCTGAGTTCATGGCTCCTACCTAAGAAACACAAAGACCTAAGTTCAAACCCAGCACCACCAAATAATTAAGATTCTATTTGCACCAACTAATGTAAAGATCAAAATCTATTCTTTCTTGGACTGGATGATATTAAATTTTCTCTTGAACTTATACTCTATACTAGCTGGACTAGATATTATTCTTAATAAATTACTGTGCCCTTGTCTCTCAAATATTGAGAATACTTTTGTACCTCACTATTTTCTGGTCAATAGCCACATGTTAAAAGACATGACAAAAAAGGGAGAAGGCAGAGGTAGAGCCATAGCTCAAAGTGGTAGAGCATTAGCCTTAAGCACAAAAGCTCATGAACAGTGCGTAGCCCCATGGCTGGCCAAAAAAATAGGAGGGGGGGGAGAAGGCACTATTTTCTCCATGCTTTAACAGCACTTCCTTGACTTAATTTAAGACTCTAATACCTAAGGGAAGACAGTCCTGCTAGATACTCCAGGTGTGATTTTACAGCGGAATTATTAGTATTCAATTTCATGATGATGTTGCCTATATATAAAACCAAACCAGCAATTACTACTTTATAGTTTACTGAATCTATTACCCACTTTTACTCTAAGTATCTGGTCCTGACCACACACACACACACACACACACACACACACACGCGCGCGCGCGCACACACACATACCCTGTTTGGAGGAAGTGGTGCTGTAACTCAAGTGGTAGAGTGCTAGCCTTGAGCTGAAAAGCTGAGGGACAGCGCTCAGGCCCAGAGTTCAAGCCCCATGACCAACAACAAAAAAAATGTTTGGAATCTATTCTCACTTACTACACAACACTATTGTTTATATTTATCAAAATTATTAGCACTTTGGCTTTTCTCTTCAGTTTCCTTATCCAGTTATTTTTGCAATCTATCATCATGATAAAAGTAAAGGTTAATCAAGAGTTGAAACAAACTATTAAAAGCCAAACTTTATCAAACACTAATCACCTAATCCCCAAGTAGATATGCTACCATTTGTTACGAAAGTTTCAGATAGTTAAAAAGTCCTAGCAGAGTTTCTAGTCCACATAGATAGGCTTGAATTAGGAAGGCAAACTATGTTCCAGAAATACTGTAGCAATTTGACAATATGAACCAATGAGAGTAAATTCTTATGCTTCAATTCAGTAAATCTACTTCCAAAAGCCTCATTTATTTTTTATTTTTTAGAAAAAATGTAATGCAAAGATTTAATGCATTATTTATATTCTTATTATTCATAGCAAAAAGTAGAATCAAGAACAATTATATTATGGAATGTTGTGCAACTATGTACTGAAAATGCTTAAGAATGACAAGAAGCATTGCATATGACTACAGTTCTGACACTTCAGAGACTAATGAGGTAGCATTTTTTTTTCCGTAGGTTGTGGGGCTTGAACTCTGGGCCTGGGTGCTATTCCTCAGCTCTTCAGCTCAAGGTCAGCACTTACCACTTAAAGCACTTCTGGTTTTCAGAGTGGTTTATTGGAGGGACATAAGAGTCTCACAGAGTTTCCTGCCTGGACTGGCTTTGAACCATGATTCTCAGATCTCAGCCTCCTGAGTATTTAGGATCAAAGGTGTGAGCCACCGAGGTCCAGCTTGAGGTAGCACAAGAATTTGAAACCAAGATACCCATCTCAAAACCAAAGGAGGAATGGGTGCAGGCTGCTCACACTTATAATCCTAACTACTCAGCAGGCTGAGATCTAAGGATCAGTTTCAAGCCAGCCTGGGCAGGAAAGTCCATAAGACTCATCCAATTAACCAGCAGAAAAGCTGGATGTAAAGCTGTGGCTCAAGTGGTAGAGTGCTATTCTTGAATACAAAAACTCAAGGACAGCACCCAGGACAGCATTCAAGCCCTAAAACACAGACACACAGACACAGACACAGACACACACACACACACACACACACACACACACACACACAGAAAAAACACAGAAAGAAAAATAAATGATCAAACACTTTGAGCATATACATTTAGTGAAAACAAGCAGGATATAAAATGTTATAGAAAGCCAGATGCCTGTGGCTCATACCTATAATCCTAGCTACTTAGAAGGCTAAGATCTGAGGCTCACCGTCAAAGCCAGCCCGGGCAGGAAAGTAGTCTGTGAAACTCTTATCTTCAATTAACCACCAGAAAACTGGAAGTTGTGCTGTGGCTCAAGTGGTAATGCACTTGCTTTGAGCTGAAGAGCTCAGGGACAGCGCTCAAGCCCAGAGTTCAAGCCCCATGACCAACAAGAAAAAAAAATGTTACAGAAGACAATTAGGGGGCTGGGAATGTGGCTTAGTGGTAGAGTGATTGCCTAGCATGCATGAAGCCCTGGGTTTGATTACTCAGTACCACATAAATAGAAAAAGCTGGAAGTGGTGCTATGGCTCAAGTGCTATAGTGCTAGCCCTGAGCAAAAGCTGCTCAGGGGCAGTCCCCAGGCTCTGAGGAGTTCAAGCCCCAAGACTGGCAAACACACACACACACACGCGTGCGCGCGCGACAATAAATCTCAATTTTTTTTTTTTGGTCTGGTCGTGAGGCCTGAACTCTGGGCCTGGGCGCTGTCCTTCAGCTCTTCAGCTTAAGGCTAGCACTCTACCACTTGAGCCACAGCGCCACTGCTGGCTTTTTTTCTTTTTGCTTATGTGGTGCTGAGGAATCGAATCCAGGGCCTCATGCATGCAAGTCAAGTGCTCTACCACAGAGCCACCTTCCTAGCCCCAATATATGTCAATTTTGTTACCAATATTAAATAGAATAAACCAACCTAATCTAATCTCTGGTGAAGAGAATTATGGGTAATTTGTTTTTGTGGTTACGTTTCAACATTTTATAAGTGTATTTGTGGTTTTTTTGGGTCAGTCGTGGGGCTTGAACTCTGGGCCTGGGTGCTGTTCCTCAGCTCTTCAGCTGAAGGTCAGTGCTCTATCACTTGAGCCACAGCACCACTTCCAGTTTTCTTGTAGTTAATTGGAGGTAAGAGTTTCATAACTACTTTCCTGCCTGGGCTGGCTTTGAACTGGGAGCCTCAGATCTCAGCCTTCTGAGTAGCTAGGATTACAAGTGTGAGCCACCAGTGCCTGGCAAGAAGTATATATTTTTATTCTATTAATTCCCTTTTTCTTTTCTTTTTTTAAGTCAGTTGTGGCACTTGCAAAGACCTGGGAGCTGTTCCTGAGCTCTTTTGCTCAATGTTAGCTCTCTTACCACTTTGAGCCACAGCTCCACTTCCAGTTTTCTGATGGTTAATTGGAGATAAGCGTCTCATGGACTTCCCTGGGCTGGCTTTGAACCATGATCTTCAGATTTCATCTTTTTGAGTAACTAGTATTATAGGTGTGAGCCACTAGCACCTGGCTATATTCTTTTTAAAAACTACTTGCTGGGCTGGGAAGGTAGCTCAGTTGTAGAGTGCTTGACTTGCATGCATGAGGCCCTGGTTTGGATTCCTCAGCATCACATAAGAAGAAAAAGCCAGAAGTGGCACTGTGGCTCAAGTGGTAGAGCGCTAGCCTTGAGCTGATGAGCTGAGGGACAGCGCCCACTCCCAGAGTTCAGGCCCCACGACTGGCAAAAAAAAAAAAAAAAAAACAACTACTTGCTTAGCCAGGTGCCAATGGCTCACACCTACAATGGCTCCTTACTACTCAGGAGACTGAGATCTGAGGATTGTGGTTCAAAGCCAGCCCAGGCAGGAAAGTCCGTGAGATTCTTATCTAATAAACCACTGGAAGTGGTGCTGTGGCTCAAGTAGTAGAGTGCTCACCTTGAGCTAAAGAGCTCAGTGACAGTGCCTAGGCCCAGAATTCAAGCCCCACCACCAACCAAAACCAAAACAAAAAACCTACTTGGTTAAAATTATAAATCTTCAAAGATACCCCTGAAATGAAATTTTCATTCTTCTATCACCTATTTTACTACACACACACACACACACAGCTTAACACTTTCCTAAATATCTACCAGTTTAGTTATTTGGGGACTTTTTTCAAATACACCTACATCAGTACTGAATCAAACATTCAAAACAACTACCCTAGGCACTTCTTTTTGTTTATCAATATTGGGATTTAAACTTAAGTTTGTTAGTCAAGGTACTCTAGCACTAGATCTACACACCCAGCCACACATAAAGCTTAATTTCATTTATAAATCCAAGTTAAAATCTCAAGTTTAAACTGAGGCAGAAGGTTTCAGCATGTTACTAAAATGATAACATTTGTAACTGTAACCACTGTAACTAGACTAACAGCTAGCTGTTAACAAAAATCTAAAACCATGCACTTGATCATACAATGTTTCCTCAGTGAATCATATCTACACTCTAGAAACAAAGAAGGAACCAAATGTTAACTTCAGGCACATAGTGCATCGAACAATAATCAGTGCACCAGAGTAGAGCATAAATCTTGTTTCTTCTTCCCCCTTTGCCCAACAGGTGTTTTGCTTTGCATTTTTCCTTTAAGTGGTATTTGGTAAAATGGTCCTGAAAGAAACATTTTTCCATGGTGCTGGGCAGGTGGCTCAGTGGCAGAGTGCTTGCCTTGTATGCATGAGGCCCTGGGTTCAATTCCTCAGCACCACATAAGCAGAAAAAGCCAGAAATGGTGCTGTGGCTCAAGTGGTAGAGTGATAGCCTTAAGCTAAAGAGCTAAGGGACAGCACCCAGGACCAGAGTTCAGGCCCCATGATGGACAAAAAATAAAGAAACATTTTTCCTGAATATGATGCATGCTAAGAATGTTCACTGACATTCAACAACTACCAGCATTCAATGACTCTGCAGAAGTTTCCAAGACAAAGTAACAAAATGTCTTACTCATTCCCAAAGGATAAAACCTATTTGAAACAAACAAAAAATTGTACCTTTTCTTAAATAAAATGTTATCTTGAAATAAGTAAGCTTAAATTTTATTTGCCTTGGTCACAAACCTATAATACAATAAAAGCAAAGTCAACCACCTAGTACAGTACAAACTAAGTGCCATCCTAAACCTCCATGCTAGGTACATCTTTTTCTATTAAAAAAAAATAGAAATGTACATCATTGTGAAGAACATAACACTGGCTATTTTAGTGTTTTATGACAAGCGTGTTAATGTGCTGCATTCATATTAAAGGTGGTTATATGGTTGTATGGAAAGATTTAAGTCTTGAAATTTTGTAAATACTTTCAAATTCATGGAGTTTTTTTTATATCATATACTCAAGTTATCTTATAAACAAATTCTCAGAACTGAAGAAAGAATTCAAAGCCATTCTGAAACCAAAAAAATCTAAGACTGCTACCAAATGATGTGTTTATAAGTTTATGAAAATATCAACAAAAATCAACTCCTACCAAGAGTTTTCAAAATAAGAAATGAATCATTTAATTTGTTCACAGTACTAGGGTTTGTTTGAGGCTTTTTTTTAAACTATTTTAAATACAAATCCACTATACTTCTAATGCAAAAAAAGCACACAAATCCTAAGCAGGACTTGTTATTTCTAAAGTATCAACACAAATCCTACTTTATGTCAAGCCAAATCATTCTACCTTTCTCATTTAAACAAAATTTTCATTTGGAAAGTTCTAACAAATCAAATCATAAACTCAATAGCTCTTCTAATCCTTTAAAAGTAATGCAGTTCAATCAAGTCTTAACTGAGACTGGCAAAAAAGGAAAGACTGGCATCTCTACAATGACTTGCATTTTATATAAAATGTAAAAATCTTCAGCAGATATTTGCAAAAAAAAATAATATGCAAGAAAACAGCCCACTCTTGAATATGGGGGAAAAGAAGCAGAAAGTGCTAAGATGAGACTTATCTACACCTTATCACAAAAGGCAAATGCATATTCCAAAGCTTCAGCACCAAAATGCAGATTTCAAAAGATGTTCAGAAATGGTTCATTTCATTTCTTAATAGTGGCAAGCAACTGTACTCATTTCCTGTTGAGATTCAATTCAAATTTCTGCCATTTCCTTTTAAAGGAAACAGTACAGCAACACAGGGTAGAGGGGTCAGCCAAGCTATACTAACAAACACACACCCCTAGCCACCCAGGATTGGGTCTTTACATTCACAATGAGCAATCAGCTTTCTATAGTACTTTTACATGTGCAATAATTTGGTTTCAGAAAAGAATTACCTGTAAACTAAAGAAGCACTAATGGCCAAGACAGCTCATTTTGAAAAGTCATAGCCTAGCATTAATTTCAAATGTCTTAATGTACCAAGCAATATGAGACTACCTACAACGAAATCGAAATCATTTCAGTGGAATCTTTCCTGTGCAAGCTCATGTCACTCTGTCCTCAGTAATTACCCTGATGTAGTAAGGGCTACTGTATTAAAAGAGAAAATATACAGGTAGCAATGCAGCTGCGACATTTTCAGACAATTAAACCTCCCGGAGGGTAGGTGGTTTCAGGAAGGCCCAGGCCCTAAACGTCCGAGATCCTTCAACCCTTTTCCCGGGCGCGTGCTTAGGCTAAAACAGCCATCTCCCAAAGGGAAGGGGGGGGGTGTAAAACCAAGAGGATCCAAAAGGGGAGGGAAACAGGGAGGGGGGTGAGGGGAGGGGTGCTCAAAGTACGTTCGGTGGCCTGGACTTAGAGCTAGCAGAGGAAAACAGAGACCCACTGCAGAGACGAGTTTGTAGGGCCTGCTGGAGAGAAGAAGGCCTCGCCTAGGAGTTGCAACACACTCTTTTCTCCAGTGCGCAGCGCTCAGCCTGGGGGAGGGGGAGGAGGGGGGGAACAGCTGCCAGGGGAGCAGCGGGCCCAGCCCGGCCCGGCCCGACCCGCTCACCGTGAGGGTGTCGTCTATGTAGAGGGGAATCTGCCTCCTCTCGAAGAGGAACTCCTCCTCTCCGTCCCTGCACACTGCCACCAGTCGCGCCATCGTCCCCGACGCTGCCGTTGCCACCGTCACCACCTCCTCCCAGCTGCCGCCGCCGCCGCCGCTGCTGCTGTCGCTGCCGCTGCTGCCGCCGCCGCTGCTCCAGCCGCTGCCGCCTCCTCCCAGCTACTGCCTGCAACAGCCAAACCCCGCGAGCGTAAGCACCCGCCGCCGCGCCGCACATTCGCCACGGGGAGGGGGGAGGGAGGGCGGCGGAGCCGGGGAGGACTGGAGCGCCGCGCGGCGTTTCCCATCACCCGATTCCACACAGGCTCAGCCAATCAGAGCCGAGCACTGCCGAGACCCGCCCCCTCGCGCCGCTCCTCCTTCCCCCCCCCTCGCCGCACATCCTCCCGCCCCCCCCTCCCCGAACACCACTAACTACCCCCCTCCCCGCCCGCCGCCCGCCGCCCTCCAGTCAGGGTCCAAAGGAGAGGCGGAAAGGACCCGCCGACCCCGGGGTTTCCTCGCCGTCACGGGAGTCCCAGCTCCAGAGCCCCACCCACGGGCTCGGGTCCACCGCCCACTCCCCACTTCACGCCGCCGCCCGGATGACCCCGGCCCACAGCTGACCCCTTCCCCTCTCCTCGGCGCGCCCCGCCCAGTTGGTCCCCTAGACTGCAGTTGCCCAGCGCGACCCCGCCCCTGGGAGGGGTCGACCCCGCCTCAGCTCTGCGGAGTCCCGGGGTGGGGGCAAGCTCAGACCCGTTCCTCACCCTTGTTGGCGGAGGGCTGTCGGTTCTGACCTTCGCCGTTTTCACGGTCGCTTCCCTGACCCCCACCTCTGCTCCCCGTTACCGGCTGACGAGGCCCGCGTCAGGGCCAGCCTGGGCGGGAGCGCGGCTCCGAATGCCGTTTCCTCTCCCGGATCTGCCAGCCGCTCGCGCCACAGGGAGTGGGGGAGGGAGGGCGGGGGACATGGGGAGGGCGGGGCAGGGAGGGGCCCACGGCTCCGGGCGGGGCCCCGCCTCTTCTCGCGAGACTGCGGCTCTCCCTTTTTTTTTTTTTTTTTTTGCTTGAGTCCAGGCTTGCGAAATGTTTAGTGGAGTTGGTCGGGTGTTCCTAGGCCTCTGCTGCCTGACCCGTGCCCTCCCGGGACTCTAGTCAAGTCAAATAAGCACCAAGTCAGGCCGGTAGGAGGACGAAATAAGACTTAACCTCAGTCCTCCATCCGTGCCGGGCCGGTGAACAGCACCTAGCTAAGCTGACTCCAGGCCGCCCCAGGGAAAACTGGGTAAGTGGTGAGGACTGAACGAAGCTCCCAGAGAAGCCAGGTGAGGGAAGAAAGCAGCAAACGCGGGTTGAGACAAACTGGCCTTGGCTTCCAGGTACTTGACACCACTTAGTCCGCCTTCTACATCTGGAAGATCGGAGGAGGAAAGGGCCCTGCCACCCTGATTCACCGCTTGCCAGCCACATTACTACTTCCCAATCTGACACTGCGTGGAGATCCCGCTGGTGGGGGCGGGGGGGGGAGGAGAAAACGCTTATGGGCTGACAAGTTTTTTTTTTTCTTGCTGTAACTGAGGCAAATGGAAAACTGGACTGTGACTTACCTGCATATTCTTGCCAAAGGAACTTCATGGGCTGAGTTAATATTAACTTAGAGACTGCCTTGGGCAAAGTACTAATAGTGGCCAAAGGCCCTTCCCCCTGACCCTGTCCTCAGTAAGTACCACATTTGCAGTAAAGCCAATTTCCTCTACAGTGCCTGCTGCCACGTACTCCAGTCTGACCCTGAAAATTTTAGAGGCCTGTTGGAAAGCCAGAATATTGTTTGAAAGTCTTTTGCCTATGAACGACTTCATAATTTTAAGGATGCATTCACTGCTCTATCAACTGCCTAATCTGAAGGACAACTCTATACCTGGAGCTATACTAGATTCTACCAGATTCTGCCCTGGTAGAATAGACTAGAGCTGTTACTGACCTTTAAAACATATTTTGGTCACATGAAGTTTTACAAATTCACAACAACAAAAAAAGAACATGGTGCATTCTTAGCCTTGTTGGCTTATGACATTGTTTGGTCACTGTTAGGGTAAGTGACATAATAAACTGGAAGAACCATTGTTCAGTCCCAAAGGTGTGCTCAGTTAAGTATTTATGTATTTTGGCCACGTTAAAAGAAAAAATGTGATCATTAGCTTCAATATCTAAAATGTGCATGCAGCTTTTTGGAAGGTTGGAGTACATAATAAAAGTGACATCTTTACAGAGTCTCCTGTTTTATGTAAAAACACAAAAAAATACTGTGGCTTTTAAGGTCAAGTTTTTGTTTTTTTGGAAGGGGCTTTTTTTTTTTCTTTTTCCACCAATATTGGGGCTTGAACTCAATTGAGGCCTGGGCACTGTCCTGAGATTCTTTTACTCAAAGCTGGCACTCTACCACTTGAGACACAGCTACGCTCCCAGCTTTTTTGGTCATTTATTAGAGATAAGAGTCTCAGACTTTCTTGCCCAGGCTAGCTACTGCAGGCAGGATATCAGATCTCAGCCTTCTGAGTAGCTAGGATTATAGACATGAGCCCAGCTAAGGTCATGTATTTTTATTTTTTATTTATATATACTTTTTGGGTCCGGTCGTGGGGCATGAACTCTGGGCCTGGGCGCTGTCCCTCAGCTCTTCAGCTCAAGGCTAGCACTCTACCACTTGAGCCACAGCGCCACTTCTGGCTTTTTTCTTTTTGCTTATGTGGTGCTGAGGAATCAAACCCAGGGCCTCATGCATGCAAGGCAAGCGCTCTACCACTGAGCTACCTTCCCAGCCCCAAGGTCAAGTATTTTTATAAAAACCTGAATTAATGAACCTCCTTTAAGCATTTGTTTGGTAAAGAACACTGAGTGTGCCTGTAATCTTAGCTACTCATGAGGCTGAGATATGAGGGTCAAGGTTCAAAGCCAACCTAGGCAGGAAAGTCAATGAGACTCTATCTTAACCACCAGAAAACCGGAAGTGGAGCTTTGGCTCAAGTGGTAGAGTACTAGCCTTGAGCTGAAGAGCTCAGGGACAGCGCCCAGGCTCAGAGCTCAAACCCCACAACCGACCAAATAAGCAAAAAACAACAACAAAAACCACTGAGTGTGACAAGCTCAATAATACATAGATGCAAATTTTAATTACTTCAATTACAGAACCACATACCAGGTCTTAAAATACTAGCTGATTTGAATACCTTCTGCTGTATTCACAACCTTCATGACCCCAGCTTTTGATGTAGCAGTAATTAAGTAGCAGAATGTTAAATTACCAGTTTTCAAATCTGAAAATCTGTAAACTGAGTTTTTGTTTTCAGAAACTGACCATGGGAAGTTCTGTTTTATGGGTTAAAAGTAGAAACAGCTTTTTCTTACCTATTTTTATTTATTTTTGGTCCCTGTCCTGGGGCTTGAACTCAAGGCCTGGATACTGTCCCTGAGCTTTTTGCTCAAAACTTAGTGTGTAACCATTTGAGCCACAGCTCCACTTCTAGCTTTTGGGGGTCATAAATTGGAGATAAAGAGTGTCACACTTCTTGCAGGGCTGGCTTTGAATAGCAATGCTCAGATTTCAGGCTGAGTAGCTAGGGTTAAAGGCATGAGCCACCACTATTGGCTCACACCTACCCTTTTTTTTTTTTTTGTCAGTCATGGGGCTTGAACTCTGGGCCTGGGCACTGTCCCTCAGCATTTCAGCTCAAGGCTAGTGCTCTACCACTTGAGCCACAGGGCCCACTCCCGGCTTTTTCTGTTTATATAGTGCTGAGGAATAGAACCCAGGGCCTCTTGCAGCACTCTACCACTGAGCCAGCCCCTCACCTACCCATTTTGAAAGGAAATATCCACAAGTTGATATTTAAGCTCCTTATGGATTTAAGTCCATAAAGGCTGTGTCTTTAGGGGCTGGGAAGGTGGCTCAGTGGTAGAGCGCTTGCCTTGCATGCCTGAGGCCCTGGGTTTGATTCCTCAGCACCACATAAGCAAAAAGAAAAAAGCCAGAAGTGGCGCTGTGGCTCAAGTGGTAGAGTGCTAGCCTTGAGCTGAAGAGCTGAGGGACAGCGCCCAGGCCCAGAGTTCAGGCCCCATGACCGGACCCCCCCCCCCCAAAAAAAAAAAAAAAAAAAAGGCTGTGTCTTTATGTTCCCAATACTTACATACATTAGAGCTCAGTAGAGTTGATAGCTCAATATATATATATATATATATATATATATATGTACTGTATATATATATATATGTACTATATACATATACAGTACATGTGTGTGTGTGTGTGTGTGTGTGTGTACTGGCTCTAGGCTTGACATCAGGTCCTGGGTACTGTCCCTGATTTTTTGTGCTCAAGGCTAGAGCTCTACCACTTGAGCCACAGCTCCACTTCCAGCTTTCTGGTGGTTAATGGGAAATAAGAGTTTCATAGACTCCTGCCTAGGCTGGCTATGAACCTCAATCTTCAGATCTCAGCCTCCTAAGTAGCTAGAATTAGAGATATGAATCACAGGCTCCTGGCTTATATTTAAGTTAACTTACATTAAAAATAAATTTGGGAGTTTGAGCCACACCTCCACTTCTGGCTTTTTCAAGTTAACTGGAGATAAGAATCTCATGGATTTGTCTGCCTGGGATCTGCTGGACCTTGGTCCTCAGATCAAGGTGCTTAGCACCTAGAATTACAGGTGTGAGCTACAAATGTCCAGCTCACTATGGTATATTAAGCCTTAATATAGCCATAGTTTTATTAAACTAATGATGACTTCTTTGATGACTTCTTAATATAGCCAGTTTATTAAATTAAGTATAGCCTTAATAGCGCCAGTTTTATTAAACTAATGAAAAGTACTTGATGACTTTATTTCTTGGTGATTCCTAAAAATAAACGAGGCACACCCTGCCTAGCTCTCCAGCTTAACCCCATATTCTTCCATTCTTCCATTTTCCTGAGTTTCAGCCTTCTTTCAGTTGTAGAATATACTAGCTTCTTTTCCAACTTGGGACTTTTGCCGAGATTCATCTGACTTAGAATACTGTTATTCCTCTCCCGTCCTCTATACACACATACATTCACCCTATCCATCAGATTATTACGTATGGGGAAATTTTTTGAGTTTTGATTAGATAAGACTTAGTTTAGCACTCATGACATGTCTTTCATCATGACTTAACAGTCTATAATAGTTCGATGACTACCCTCTAGATTACAAGTTCTCCAAGAAATACTAAGAAATGTGTGGGGTTTGTTTGGATTTTGTTTAGAAAAAGTCTATCAAGGGCTGGGAATGTGGCTTAGTGGTAGAGTGCTTGCCTAGCATGCATAAAGCCCTGGGTTTGATTCCTCAGTACCACAAAACAGAAAAAGCCAGAAGTGGCTCTGTGGCTCAAGTGGTAGAGTGCTAGCCTTGAGCACAGAGAGGCTTAGGGTTCAAGCCCCAGGACTGGGAAAACAAACAAACAACAACAAGAAAAAAGAAAGTCAAGTAGTAAAATAGAGTGGATTACCCTGGAATTTGATGGTTTTCCTGTCTCAGCTTCCCAAGTGAAAGGAGAGTCCAGGCATGCACCACTATGCCTTGCTGTGCTTTATCATTCTACCCCCAGATTGGAATAGGCTAAATAAATATCAAAGCAAAAATTTTATTGTCTCAAGATTAAAAATATAATGTATCTAAAAAAACTTTTGTCTTAATTAACTAATCCAATTCAGTGGGGTTTTCTAATTAAATTTTATTATAATAAAGATGGAATACAAAGGGGTTACAGTTACGTAAGTCAGGTAGAATACATTTCTTTTAGGACAATGTCACCCCTTCCTTTGCTCTCCAGTTTTCCCCTCCCATCCCTACCCAAGTTCATTTTAAACATGTCTAGTGAGTACCACTGCTGCATTTGTTCACCCTTTGTCCCTCCATTTGCAAGGCGTTCTTGTTTGCTTTTTTTGTGCAGGTTTTGGGGCTTGAACTCAGAGCCTAGGTGCTGTCTCTGAGCCTTTTTTGTTTTTGTTTTTTGGGTCCAGTCGTGGGGCCTGAACTCTGGGCCTGGGCGCTATCCTTCAGCTCAAGGCTAGCGCTCTACCACTTGAGCCACAGCGCCACTTCTGGCTTTTTCTTTTTGCTTATGTGGTGCTGA
>NW_012267235.1:1875271-1913359 GCF_000151885.1 Dipodomys ordii
TTTTTCTTTTTGCTTATGTGGTGCTGAGGAATCAAACCCAGGGCCTCATGCATGCAAGGCAAGCGCTCTACCACTGAGCCACCTTCCCAGCCCTCTGAGCCTTTATTGTTCAAAGCTAGTACTCTTTCACGTGAGCCACAGCTCCACTTTTGGCTTTTGGGTGGTTAATTAGAGATGAGTCTCAAAGACTTTCCTGCCCAGGCTGGCTTTGAACTGTGATTCTCAGATCTCAGTCTCTTGAGTAGCATGAGCCACCAGTGCCTGGCTTCAATGTGTTCTTTGGAGCATATAGCTACTTTTGACCTCATAAATATTTTGTTTCAAACACTTGCTTCTTATTCCTAGTCTTTATAAAAAGACAATTTAAGTCAGACAACAGAGAAGTACTGACAAACCACAATTCATACTGAAATGTCCTAATGTAAGTGTGATTTAATGTAAACACTATTAAATACAATAAAAAAGTAAAAATCCTCCTCCCTACCCTACAATCTTGAAGTGTTAAAACTGTGAACAAGACTTTTAAATTTCTGGCATTTAATAGTTGTAACAAGTCACAATGTCCTTTCCTCTCTCTGTTGGTTTTTGTTATATAATGTTGAGATACATTAAGATACATCATTGTTGTCACAGAGGATTTTATAATAAAATATGATTAGAAATAGATTGCTAAAAACATTTTTATATTTACCTATTCTTCCTCATTAAAATAATGTTTCAATCTACATACATCCTATTCCTGATCACCAAAATTTTATAATTTTACCTTTCAAGTTGAGTACATACACAACTAAACAGTTCATAAACATATAGAAACTGAGCACAAACAAGGCCCACAAGGTACTGCTGTGTAATGTATCCACCATAAGGTTGATGAGGCCAGTTGTCACATTTGATAGCAAGAAAAAAATTAACTGGTTTCTGTTCACAGCTGTGATTAAACAAAGACTGACTTCATTTTTCTCAGCTTCAGAAACTGGAGATTTGGATTGCTTCTTACTTGTAGGTGATTGGATAATCTTCCAAGAACATGATACTACAGCCCCTTTAACTAGAAATTTGGCAAAACTCAAAATGATATCACTCAATAATAAACAAACTAGAAGGATAAGGCTAGAAGCAAGTATCCATATACAAAAAGCTAAATTGGCCATTCTTCGAGATACTGCTTCTACATTTACTTGAACTATATAAAGAGATATGAAGAGGCTAATTCCTGACAACAGAAGACAACATGTTACTTTTATCCATTCTTTGATACAAGTTCTGTTCTTAAGCACATATAACCCTGTCTGCACACCAGCCATATGTATCGCTACATACCCCAGAGTAGACATTATTCCTTCTCGGTTGGCATTGAACAAACCAACTCTTGTGCCTCTGCCATCAGTGCCATACAAAATTAACTTCTTAAGTGGAGTAAATTCAAGGAATACCTGGTATAACACAGTAATGCTGACAGCCACAATCCAGGATATATTTATCGGGAAAATAATGAGAAGCAGTGATGTTATCAATTTCACAACTATTATAGTAAAGAAAAAGTTCCAGTGAACGCCATACTCGGTTAAATGTTCCTGATAGCCTATGGATTTTATAATGACTAATCGTCCTATTCCTAGGAAGACTAATGGCCAAACAGAGTACAATGATTTTCTAAGATAATTAAGCCTGGACCCTTCCACATATTTTCTTCTGACCTCTGGACAAATCATTGCAGACCCAAACACAAAGCCACCTACTCCAAAATCCATTGCCCCTGTCCCATAGAGCTCAGTTTTGGCAAATCTTCTGGGGAAAATTGGAAAGTCCACAGCCAAAATAGCAATAGCAGTAAATATACTGTTAACTACACGGTAACAGGAGATGGCTGGAGTATATTCTGATTCAAGGCTAATTTTCAAGAACTTTTCAAAGATTTTCTGGAAAGGGACTCTGGCACAGCATGTCCTCCTCTGGTATATTTGATAGAACAGCCCTGTTCCACAGATGAGTACAATGAGATAATTAAAGCTGATAAATGAAGCCATAATTGTAAGAGTGAACATCATGGGAAATATTAGGACAACCAAATCAATGAGGAATTGAGTTCTCCAGGTATGTGAGAAAGAACACAAATGATGTAAAAAAATAATCAGGAGACCTCTGCACAGGATACAGAATGCAGGAAAGCTCAAGCCCAATGTTAATTCCAGTACACTAGTTCCATTGAGATTACTGACAAAAGCTTCCTTCATCTGCTTTTGAGACATTTTTTTTTCTTCCTGTGAAAACAAGAGCAGAGAAATGGATTTGTAGTAAATACCATTCTTTTGGAGTTGGCCTATGTATGCATCTGACTTGACTTTACTTTTTTTTCAGTGATGGGGTTTGAACGCTGGGCCTGGAGCATTGTCCCTGAGCTCTTCAGTACAACGCAAGCGCTTTACCACTTAAGCAACAGAGCCACTTCCAGTTTTCTGGTGGCTTGTTGGAGATAAGAGTCTCACAGCCTTGCTGGGTGCTGGTGGCTCACGCCTGTAATCCTAGCTACTCAGGAGGCTGAGATCTGAGGGTCACGGTTCAAAGCCAGCCTGGGCAGGAGAGACCGTGAGACTCCTATCTCCAATAAACCACCAGAAAACCGGAAGTGGCGCTGTAGCTCAAGTGGTAGAGCGCTCACCTTGAGCTGAAGAGCTGAGGGACAGTGCCCAGGCCCAGAGTTCAAGAGTCACGACCAAAGGAAGTTATTTACTTCAAAGTAGTTAAAAAATGAGTCTCACAGCCTTTCCTGCCCAGGCTGGCTTTGAACCTTGATCCTCAGATCTTAGCCTCCTGAGTAGCTAGGATAACAGGTATAAGCCACCAGTACCCGGCACTCTTATTTTTAAGTTTCAGAACAGAATTAACTTTAAGCTTTAGTGACTTCAAATTAGGGCAGGGGCAGAACCAACTAGACCTTGTGATTCTCCTTCCTTGAATTGTGCAGAGAAGCTGACACTGATTCAGCAGGGTGGGCAAAAATATGAAATTCCTGGCAGGAAACTTCATTTGTGTATGTGTGTGCAGGTCCTAGAGCTTGAAATCAGGGCCTCTAGGGCTTGGGCACTGTCCTTGAGCTTCTGTTGCTCAAAGTTAGCATTCTACCACCAGAGCCACAGTTCCACTTCTAGGTTTTTTTGTTTTGTTTTGTTTTTGTAGTTTAGTGGAGGTAAGAGTCTCATTAGCCAGGTGCTGGTCGCTTATGCCTGTAATCCCTGCTACTCAGGAGGCTGAGATCTGAGGATCCTAGTTTGAAGTCAGTGCAGGCAGAAAAATCTGTGAGACTCTTATCTCCAATTATATCACAGAAAAAGCTGGAACTGCACTGTTGCTCAAGTAGTAAAGTGCTAGTCTTGAGCAAAAAGAGTTCAGGGACAGTTCGCAGGGCAGAGCACCAGAAAGAAAAAAAAGAAGTCTCACAAACCAGTGCTGGTGGCTCAAGACTGTAATCCTAGCTACTCAGGAGTCTGAGATCAGGATTGCAGTTTGAAGTCAGCCTGGTCAGGAAAGTCTATGAGACTTTTTTTTTTTTTTTTGGGTCGGTCATGGGGTTTGAACACTGGGCCTGGGCGCTGTCCCTCAGCTCTTCAGCTCAAGGCAAGCGCTCTACCACTTGAGCTATGGCGCCACTTCCGGTTTTCTGGTGGTTTATTAGAGATAAGAGTCTCACAGACTTTTCCTGCCCGGGCTGGCTTTGAACCATGACCTCAGATCTCAGCCTCCTTAGTAGCTAGGATTACAGGTGTGAGCCAATGGGACTCAGCAAGACTCTTATCTCTAATTAAATCACACACACTCTCTCTCAATCTCTTACACAGATACAGACACACAGACAGACACACAGACAGACAGACACACACACACACACAAAACTGGATGGGCTAGAAATGTGGCTTAGTGGTAGAGTGCTTGCCTAGCATTCATGAAGCCCTGGGTTCAATTCCTCAGCACCACATAAACAGAAAAAGCCTTAAGTGGCACTGGGGCTCAAATGGTAAAATGCTAGCCTGGAGCAAAACAAGCTCAGGGACAGTGCCTAGGCCCCAAGTTCAAGCCCCAGGACTGGCAAAAAAAAAAAAAAGGAGGAGCTCAAGGACAATGCCCAGGCCCAGAATTCAATCCTCAGGACAGACAAAACTGTCTCACAGACTTTGCTATTGAGATGGCTTCAAATCTCAATCCTCAGATCTCAGCCTCTGAGAGGAAGTTCTTTGCCTATTTTCTCTCTTTTTTTTTTTTTTTCAGTCATGGGGTTTGAACTTTGGGCCTAAGGCTGTCTTCAGCTAAAGGCTAGCACTCTATCACCTGAGCCACAGTGCCACATTCAGTTTCCTGGTGGTTTATTGGAGGTAAAAGAGTGTCACAGCCTTTCTTGCCCAAGCTGGCTTTGAACCATGGTCCTCAGATCTCAGCCTCCTGAGTAGCTAGGATTACAGGTGTGAGCCACTGGCGCCTGGCCTGCCTATTTTCAGTAAAAGGCAAACTTATGAAGGTTTATTTGGGATCTAGACCTTGAGAATGACACTGCAGTCAGATAAGAATTTTTTTGGGGGGGAGAGGCAGAGGAGTCCGGCTGTGGGGCCTGAACTCTGGTCCTGGGCGCTGTCCCTCTTCTGCTCAAGGCTAGCGTTCTACCACTTCAGCCACACACCACTTCCAGCTTTTTTCTTCTTGCTTATGTGGTGCTGAGGAATCGAACCCAGGGCCTCAGGCATGCAAGGCAATTGCTCTACCACTGAGCCACCTTCCCAGCTCTCAGATAGGAATTTCTACTACAGCACAGTACTGTGTGTGTCATGTCATGGAAAACTTTAAGTGCTGTGGTACTTGGGCTTTAACTCAGGGCTTGCACACTGCCCTGAAAGTTTTTTGCTTAAGGCTGGCAGCTCTACCACTTGAACCACGGCTCCACTTCCCACTTTTTGGTGGTTAATTGGAGATAAAGAGTATTATACTTTTCTGCCAAGGCTGGCTTTGAGCCTCGATTTTCAAGTCTCGGCCTACTGAATAACGAGGGCTTATAGGCATGAGCCACTGGTGCACTTGGCTACATGATACAAAGGACTAAATCAAAACCCAGGAGGGGAGAGAGAGAAGCTTTCAGCACACTTTGAAGCCTGGGTCCTTGGTTTCTGTTCTGTGGGCTGAGGCCCACACCTTTACTTCCCTCATTATCAGGTTAACAGAATGTATGGATAGCATACACGGCACATACCAGCGCTTGTAGCCTTTACAAACAAAAAAGAAAGTGTAAAACACCTCTCAGTCACGAATCAACGTCTGGAAAGTGGCCCGCTGCAAGAACCCATCGGTGTGGCAAACGGGAATGACTGATTTGGGCCCAGTAATTCTCTCTCACTGGAAGCAGCCTGAGTCGGTTGTCCTTTTTCCTGACACGCCATCACCTTCACCACACCGGTCCAGGACCGTACGGGCGCCCCTGAATGAAGGACAGCCGCGCGGACCTGTCAGACCGGGTCCCCACCTTACCGGCGGGGGCCGCCGCTTCCGTCTCTCGGGAAGCGCTTCCGGCCGGCAGCGGCGCAGCATGTTCTTCCGGGTCACGGGTTCCCGCGCGACCCCGCCCGCGATGGCGCCTCTCCCCACCCCTCTGCCTCAGCCTCCGACGGCTTTTCTTTCTCTTGGTCGGCTGGTCCGGCCCAGAACCTCTAAGGTAGTAGCCGTAGACCCATTCGTGAAAGAGGCTTCCGGAGCGGGACAGGCCCCCCCGGTCGTGCCTACGACTCCACGGTGAGGCCTTGTCAAGATAAAGGGGCCCGAGGGCCCCCGCGCAAGACTCGGCCACGGCGACCACCCCCCGAGCCCTGGGTGCACCCGGGGCCCCAAGAATCTGCCTCCCGCGCTTGTTCCCCAGAAACACCGGGGGCCGGAACACTGCCACTTACCCCAGCGTCTCAAACTACCCCATCCCAGTGCAGAGCCCCGGCCTGGCCTGGCCTGGCCCGGCGTCCGGGGCGGCCACGTGCGCCCCGCGCCGGCCGTGCGCGCCCCGCCCCAGGGGAGGAGCCGGCTGGCGCCTGTCCACTTAGCCCGAGCCTCGGCCGGCCGGGCTCAATCCAGCGGTCCTGCTCGCCCTCCTCCCCGCTTGCTCCAGCCCCGTCTCTTCCCTCCGCTCCCAGGCTCTTCCCGCCGCCTCCATCCATCGGCCCACCCATCCTTCCAGCCGTCCCCGGCCGGAACTGCACGCCCGGCTGCTCTTGCCCCGTGGGACCTGTGAGTGACACCCCCAGCGCAGAACCGAAGCCCTGCACGGCCCCGTCGGGGCTGGGAGGCCAGTTTGCCGGCAGCGCTAAGGTAGAAGGAGATATCTTTCTCCTCAATCGGTCTTTCTCTTTCCTTTTTCCTTTCCCCCCCCCCTTTTTCTTTTGACCTTCACATGTCTCGGAAGGAGGTCGCCCAGTTCACAGTCCTTGCCCAGAACAAGGACCTTTCACGGTCACCCTTCACTTTGCGATCAGGGGGCCCGGGCTAGGAGATTTCAGCCAACAGAGTGGGTCCAACGTTCATTCATCCCTCTCAGCCCAACCCTGTAACCGAGGAGGAGGTGGCTGGCCCCGAGAGGCACCAAGCAACCGTGTCCTTGTCTGGGGTCATGTCCACCTTCCTGGGAAGGGCATATGCTGCCTGTGCCAGGTGCTTCCGGAGCGGCATCCTAGCTCTGGGCACCTCAGGCTTGTCACTCAAAACGAGCCCCAGTTCCCGCCAGGAACCTGGGGTGGAGTCAGCTGGGCTTTTGGGACCCTTACCCAACCCTTCCTCCAGTCTTATGCCAACAGTGCTTCCAGTCAAGAGTGAGGCTTAGAGGGGGGAGGAGGAGCTGGTGATCAGGTTGCCACTTGCCTTGACTGGGTGTTCCACCTATTCATTACTCTCTTCTTACTGTCGTCACACCCTTTCCAGAAATTCTTAGTGGTAATCGCGAAAAGACGGAGCAGGAGCTGGAGAAAACCACTCTGAGCTGACTTGACTTCAGCTGGAGCTGACGCTGCGTTGTATAATAACTAACATTTGCTAAGCACTCTCAGGTACTAGCCCATTTAAGCCTTAATTTAGCACTATGAGGTCTGATTTTTACTCCATTTTGCAAATGCATAAAAAGTAAGGGCTCACTCCTGTAATCCTAACCACTCAGGAGGCTGAGGTCTGAGGAAGCAAGTATATACAGAAAGTACGTGAGACTTAGCTCCAATTAACCAGCAAAAAGCCAGAAGTAGAGATACAGCTCAAGTGGTGAGAGCCAGCCTTGAGCTAAGGAACAATAAGGAACAGTGTCAGACCCTGAGTTCAAGCCTGAACACACACAAATGTGCATACACACACATACACAAATCCTCAAACTTAGAGCTCTTGTGATCTGTGTATAAGGAGGTGAACCTAGAATCTAACTTAACACCTTGTATGGTTCTCAATGGACTCCCTCCAGTTGAGGGAGGTTTATTCTCCTTAAATCTCCAGAGATCTCTTCATGGTTTTTCCCTGGATAAGACAGTGTCCAGGCAACATTCCTAACGCTATCTTCTGTCAGAAATTTCCAATTTCTATGCAAGTCCCTATCCTTAAGTTTCTTGAAGACTAGAAGTATCAAGAGCCTCAAGAATTAACTCTTCATCAAAGTTAATCCATTTACTCCTTGTTCTCAACTCTTCTTGCTAAGGGAAGTGTTGAGGATGACTTACTATTTTTCAGATTGGTCCAGGCCTCACAGCATCCCCTCTTTCAGATGGATTCCCCTTTCTTGAATCTCGCCTTCCTGGAATTGACACTGGACTGACTGTTCCACCTAATTAATATCCTTATGTAAATGATCAACCCTTTGTTGTAGCGCTAACAATAGTCACCTTCAGTGAATATTTAGGTTTGCACTTTCAAACCATAACCCTGTTGACCTTTACAAGCACTTTGTGAGGTAGATTTAAGTATCCTAGCTTTCAAGGTGAGAACTAAAGTATGTGAAAAGGCTTTCCCAAGATTATAAAGCCAACAAATGACTTAAGCCATGATTTCCCTCCCACACAAAAACTTCCCTGGAACATCAAGAGTTGACTCCAGCCCAGCCCCCTTTCCACAACTACTAACTACACTGAAAGGGAATATTTCCATCTGTTGGAGAGGATGAGCCACAAAGTTATGTGTCTGCTCAGTTTCTTCATCCTCCATGACATACTGACCCAGAAGATTTATAGCCCTGCCACACCCCAAATCTCAAAACTGTAATAAAACTGGCCCCAGTGTTTTACTGTAACCCAGGGAATCTCTGGAAGCTCTTCATCTAAATTTCTCCTGTTGCCTAATTAGCAAGGGAAAGGACAGACTCATGCTCTGTCCTGTTCATTTTGGTCTCTCCTGCTTGATGGGAGGAGTAAGAGTGAGTGAATCATCTGGAAAAGCCATCACCTGTGTATAGTCCTTGTCTTCTCTGCCATTCTGCAGGCTCTAGGATGACTGATTTGAGACTCTTCCAGACCTGATCCATGGCCCTGACCAGGTAGATAGCACTCTTAGTACCAGCAATCCAGAACCCTGACTGACCACACTGAAGCAGGATGCTCCAGCAGGTAAAACCAACTTTACATAACCCAGGCCTTAAGCACCTGCGGCATTTTATTATCATTTGCTTTCCTGAATGAAGATTCTAGTGCTTTTAACCAGAAAGACAGGAAAGGCCGCTTAAAGGTCTTCCTTCCCTTCTGAAAGCCACTCCAGTGTTCTTGGTATCTAACTGAACCCCTTCTATTGTGATCTTAAATTCTTTTCCTTGACTAGGTGAGGTGGAATAAGTGAGGGAATCCGTCAGGCATTTTGGTGATCTTACAGAGAGTAAAGCCTAAGAGATGTCCCTGCCAGGTGTACAGTGAAAGCCTGGGTGTCCAAAAAGGAGTGCTCTTTGAAAATGAGCCTTAAAGATTGAAATGCTGGTCCCCACTGGTGCTCACGCCTGTATACTTAGCTACTCAGGAGGCTGAGATCTGAGGATTGCAGTTCAAAGCCAGCCCAGGCAGGAAAGTCTGTGAAGACTCTTATCTCCAGTTAACTACCAAAAAACTAGAAATGGTGCTGTGGCTCAAGTGGTAGAGCTCTCACCTTGTACTGAAGAGTTAAGGGACAGCGCCCCAGGCCCAGAGTTCAAACCCCATGACCAAAAAAAGAAAAAAGAAATTGGACTAGTGGAGGAGAAAAATAAGTAGTCTAGGCAAAGCAATCAGTCTGTGCAAAACTGCAGGAATTAATCCATATGGTACAGAAGGATTATGATGAATGGATCATGGAATGCATGAAAGCTGCCTTATTCTAGGCTCTTGTCTCTCTGCAAGGCTACTGTCATCCCTGACCTGTAGTGTTCCAAATCACCTTCACCCCAGAGTTCTACTTCAAACCTATATAATCCATCATATATAGATTCTGCTCTAGAGAAAACACTGGTATGCATTTGCTGAAATTTATTTTAACAAAGTGTTGCCTCATACTGAGAAGCAGATGTTAAATTGCCTTCAGGAATTTCTAGTCTATTAGAGACTTACATAGACAAGTACCTAAAATTCAACAGGATAATCAAATGTGGAAACTGCTAGCATCAAAAGAACTATGCTAGATATTGCCACTAGACCTTCCTGCTCTTTGGTTCACGACATAGTCTTGAAGGCTAGAGAGAAGCAGAGAGAGCAGTTGTCTACTCTGGGTTTTTTGTATTTACCTTTATTCTTATAATAAATTATTCTTTAATCCTATAATAAAAGTAACATTTCCCATAACTATACTAGTTACTACCCTGAATTGAATCCATGCTATATATAGCAGGCACTGTGCTCTGTATAATTTTAACTCATCTTCCTAGCATCTCCATGAGAAATACAGTATTCTGGAAATAAGGCTCAGAAAGGTTAAATGACTGGTTCAAAGTCACGATTATTATCAGACATTTGGAAAGTAAAGATAAGAAAAAGCAACATTAAACTCATATTACCCAGCTAGAGGCATGACTCAAGTGATAGCAAGCATAGGCCCTGAATTCAAATCTCAGTTATACCAAAAAACAAAATAACTTGTTCTCAATTCTCTCTCTCTCTCTCTCTCTTTTTGTTCCAGTCCTGGAGCTTGAACTCAGCAGTGCCTGGGCACTGTCCCTAAGCTTTTTTGCTCAAGGGTAGTACTCACTAGAGCTACAGCTCCATTTCCAGCTTTTTGGGTGCTTAATTGGACTTTCCTGCTTGAGCTAGCTTCAAATTTTGATCCTTAGATATCAACTTCCTGAGTAGTTAGGATTACAAGCATGAACCACCAGTGCTGAACTTACAGACATTCTTAGGGCCTTCGTGTAGATCATTTTTGAGAAGCAGAATTGCAGACTTAAGACACGCTTAGCTTTTTGTTTTTGCCAGTCCTGGGGCTTCAATTCAGGGCCTGGGCACTGAATCTCTTTGTACTCAAGTCTAGCAGTCTACCATATGAGCCACAGTGCCACCCATTCCTGGCATTTTCTTTTCTTTTTTTTTTTTTGGGGGGGGGGTCCAGTCGTGGGGCCTGAACTCTGGGCCTGGGCGCTGTCCCTCAGCTCTTCAGCTCACGGCTAGCGCTCTATCACTTGAGCCACAGCGCCACTTCCGGCTTTTTTCTTTTTGCTTATGTGGTACTGAGGAATTGAACCCAGGGCCTCAGGCATGCAAGGCAAGTGCTCTACCACTGAGCCACCTTCCCAGCCCATTCCTGGCATTTTCTGAGTGGTTTATTGGATAAGAGTCTCACAGCCAGGTGCTGGTGGTTCATACTTAGCTACTCAGGAGGCTGAGATCTGAGGATCGTGGTTCAAAGCCAACTGGGGCAGCAAAGTCCATGAGACTCTTATCTCCAATAAAAACCACTCAGAAAACCAGAAGTGGCGCAGTGGCTCAAGTGGTAGAGCGGTAGCCTTGAGCTGAAGAGCTGAGGGACAGCATTCAGGCCCAGAGTTCAAGTCCCATGATCAAAAAAAAAGAGTCTCACAGACTGTCCTGCCTGGCCTAGGTTTGAACTGTGATCCCAGATCTCAGTTTCCTGAGTAGCAAGGATTATAGGCTTGAGCCACTGACACTCGGCTGAGACAAGACCCTCAACATTTTTTTTGGGGGGGTGGTCCGGCCGTGGGGCCTGAACTCTGGGCCTGGGCGCTGTCCCTCAGCTCTTCAGCTCAAGGCTAGCGCTCTACCACTTGAGCCACAGCGCCACTTCCGGCTTTTTTCTTTTTGCTTATGTGGTTCTGAGGAATCAAACCCAGGGCCTCAGGCATGCAAGGCAAGAGCTCTACCACTGAGCCACCTTCCCAGCCCCATCTCAACATATTTCATAATTAGAAGAATCAATTTTTTTTAATAGCTTCTCTCTGGACTCCACTTCTACCAGGTCCAGTAAGGCTGGTAACTTGGATGCTGATTGGCCTGTAACTATTGACAGAGGAGATGTAAACGCACTTATTGAATACATACTGTATGCAATGACCTGACTAAATTTTTTTTACACCTTTTCTTCCCAATACCCAGTTTCTTTTCCTTTACTTACAAACATGTAAGTTGTGGTTCAGAAAAGTTAAGTCAATTATTGAGGCTCATAGGGTAATACAGATCAGTACTGACTACCTGGATCTCACACAGCCATTCTTTCTACTGTGCAGGATCTGCCTTTAATTACCTGATAGCCAGTCTGAATTCCAGCTCTCATAGCTTTGTGTTGTCCTATTCTCAGGTAAATGGCCACAGTTCAGGCTCTGTTGCCCAAAACCTGCCACTCCTCAGAGAAGGCCTGCAGGAGTTCTTGGGTGGTGATACCCCATTGCACCAGCTGGATGACCTCACCAAGGTGAATCCTGTGACACTGGAGACAGGTATGAGCTTCCCTCTTTCTATGTGCTATCTCCCAAAGGGTGGATGTGTGAGCAGAGAATCCCACACAGCTTTCCCAGTTCAGACCAAGCTGGCAAGACTCCTAACCTGGCTCTGGCCCAGCGAGCCTGACAACTGTACCAGGGCTCCCCAGGGTAGGCTTTGCTCCAGATTTGGGTCTCATCTTAATTAGATCTTGTATCTATTCATTGGGGAGCTGCTGAGATCTAATGGCACTTGATAATTATAGAGGGAGAGGTGTTCACCAGGTGTATGTCTGTGTGTGCAGTTGTGTCTGCATTTTGAGCAGTCTTTGCTAAAGGCATCTTTGCCTCAGTCCTGAGGTGCCTGCAGGCCCGGTACATGGCAGACAAGTTCTACACTAATGCTGGCTGCACCCTGGTAGCTCTGAACCCCTTCAAGCCTGTCCCTCCACTCTACACACCAGAGCTAATGAGAGAATACCATGCTGCATCACAGCCTCAGGTAAGGCCTAGCTGTTTCCTGTGTCCTCCCTACAGTTTAACCATTCTTACCTACCTACTCATCAGCCATAGTCATGCAGAGATTGGTGAGCCCATGGCCCTGCCCAACAAAACCTCTCAGAAATTTGAACACGTTCAGAACAGAAAGCACAAAAAGGAACTAAGTAAACATTTATTTGACTGAGATTGGAATCTAAAAGAGGGACATAGAAAACACAGGACTTTCCCCCCCATAATTGTAATTGTATTAATAGGAAAGAATTTGCAAACGTATATTTATACATTTAATAAATACCTTTTAAAAATTATTATCTTGCACATAATAGTCTCCATATGTTCATCTTTACTGAGAATAAATTATTTGATGAATTAGAGATGATGGCTTAGGTAGAAACATAATTGGTTGTAGTGAAAGTGCTTAAAGAGCACACTTGTAAGATGAGAGGCTGTGGGGAAAGGGGCAGTGAGTGAGGGTAGAAAGAACAGTTGGGGGCTGGGAAGGTGGCTCAGTGGTAGAGCGCTTGTCTTGCATGTATGAGGCCCTGGGTTCAATTCCTCAGCACCACATAAGCAAAAAGAAAAAAGCCGGAAGTGACGCTGTGGCTCAAGAGGTAGAGTGCTAGCCTTGAGCTGAAGAGCTGAGGGACAGCGCCCAGGCCCAGAGTTCAAGCCCCACGACCAGACCCAAAAAAAAAGAAAAGAAAAGAAAGAACAGTCAGGCTGTTTGTATAGGGCCTGAAGTACCACAGCAGTGAGATAGAATACCTTCCTGCTTCATCTGAGTGGAAGTAGAACTGTGAGAAGATCCCACTGGGAATGTAATTACTCTGGGAGTGGGTTCAGAGAAAACAGAGGCTTTGTTTACAGCCCTGAGAGGAGAACTGGCAGAGACAAGGGCAGATACAGAGAAACAGCTCTTACACTTAAAGGGGTTCCTACTCCCTCAGGAAGAGTTAAGTGGTCATTACTAGCCAGGCTGGTGAGGGCTCATGCAAATTGCCTTCTCCTCCAGAAATGCATGCATGGGGAAGTGTCCAAGTGGAATCAAAAGAAGTCTGTATTGAAAACTCCTATCTGACCAACTGTCTGCTATCTCAAAGGCAAAGCTTCATCATGGTCCCCTTTGTTTCTCCAGTGCCCAGCTTGATAACTGGCACAATGAAGACAATATTTATCAAAATAAAGAATAGTAGCTTTGGGGCTGGGAATATGGCTCAGTGGTAGAGTGCTTGTCTAGCATGAACGAAATGCTGGGTTTGATTCCTCAGTACCACATAGACAGAAAAATTGTGGCTCAAGTAGTAGAGTGCTAGCCTTAAGCAAAAGCAGCTCAGGGACAGTGCCTAGGCCTTGACTTCAAGCCCCAAAAAGACTGGCAAAAAGAAAAAATAACAAGGACTGGCCAAACAAAAAGAATAGTGGTTTTTGTATGGGTGCCAGTGACCCAGCTTCTCAGGAAGCTGAGATCTGAAGATTACAACCTGGGCAGGAAAGTCTGTATGGCTTTTTTTTTTTTTTTTTTTGTCCTGGGGCTTGAACTCAGGGCCTGGGCACTGTCCCCAAGCTCTTTTGCTCAAGGCTAGCACTCTGCCATTTTGAGTCATAGCCCCACTTCTGGATTTTTGGTGGTCAGTTGGAAATAAGAGTCTCACAGACTTTTTGCCCAGGCTGGCTTTGAACTACAATCCTCAGGTCTCAGCCTCCTGAGTAGGTAAGTTTACAGGCATTAGCCAACAGATCTCAGCAGTGAAAACTCTTTATCTCCAATTAGCTGCCGGGGGGGTGGGGGACGGGGGGGGGGAAGGTGGAAGACAAACTGTGGCTCAAATGGTAGAGTGCTAGCCTTCAGCACAAAAGCTCAGGGACAGTGCCTAGGCCAGATTTCGAGCCCCAGGAGTGGCAACGAAAAAAAAAAAAAGGCAACAGTAGTTTTAGAATTCAAGTCAATGGATATTCTTGGAAGGTTATTTAATTCTTGTGAAACTCAGATAACTCCATTTTTTTTCTTTGTGGTACAGGGATTTGCATTCAGGGCCTCACATTTACTAGACAAGGGGTCCACCATTTGAGCCATGCTCCTAGTCCTGGATAGCTTACCTTTAAAAAAAAAAAAGTTTTTTATTGTGAAAATACTGTACAGAAGGGTTACCATTACATGAGCAAGGTAATGAGTACATTTCTTATCAAGCTTTGTTGCCTCCTCCTTTGTTTTTCCCCTACCATCCTTTCCCTCCCACCTCCACAACTACACTCCCCCCTTTCCCGATAACTTACCTTTATTCATTTATTTATGCCAGTTTCTGGGGCTTGTACTCAGGTCCTGCAAGCTGTTCCTGAGCCTCTTTGTACTCAAGGCTAGCACTCTACCACTTGAGCCATAGCACTACCTCTGGCTTTTTCTGAATAGTTTATTGGAGATAAGTGTCTCAGGGACTTTCCTGCCCACCTTCAAACTGCAATCCTCAGATCTCAGCCTCCTAAGTAGCTAAGATTACAGGTGGCACCCAGCAACTCATCTTTAAATAAGACTAATTATTTAACTAGTGCACAAACTTCTTAGGCAATAACTTACAAAAGTTTTTTCATTTGTGTTTTTTTCTTGCAAATTGCAAAGTATGAAAACATAAAATAACAATCAGCAGAATAAGACAATAAAGAAAAATAAAAGGTCTAAGGGCATGGCTCAGGTAGTAGAACAGCTGCCTAGTAAGTGTGAGTTCCTGAATTCAAACCCCAGTTCCACCAAAAGGTAAAGAAGAAAGAAAAGAAGACAAAAGAAGAAGAAAAGCCAGGTGTTGGTGGCTCATGCCTGTAATCCTAGCCTCTCAGGAGTCTGAGATCTGAGGATTGCAGTTCAAAACCAGCCTGGTCAGGAAAGTCCATGAGACTCTTATGTCTAATTAACCACCAGAAAACCAGAAGTGGAGCTATGGCTCAAAGTGGTAGAGCACTAGTGTTGACCAAAAAAGCTCAGCGACAGCACCTAAGTCCTGAGTTCAAGCCCCACAGCCAACAAAAAATGAAGAGGAAGAGGACATAAAGTTAAGGTCACAGAGTGTTCTGAGTCAGCATTGCTTCTAGGCTGAAACAATACAAGTAGGTAAATCCACCATAGGAATTTCATACTTGGGCCTAACACTGTTCAATTCAGTAAATTCTTCTGGAGGAGCATGCTGGCACTGACTGCTCTTGGCAAACTATCCATCTCAGCCTTCATTGAGTCAAATTGAAGATTTGTGTTCCCTTATGTACATTTCACTCCTTGATGTTTCAGAAACTGAAGCCCCACATCTTTACTGTGGGAGAACAGAGCTATAGGAATGTCAAGAGCCTGATTGAGCCAGTCAACCAGTCCATTGTGGTCAGTGGAGAGAGTGGTGCTGGAAAGGTAGGAGGGCTACTTTACCATCCTGTCAACTCATACCCTGCTTAGTGGGCGGAGAGGCAGGGGTAATTCCTAGTGGAATTTGCTGGGTTGTCACTGACAGATAGGCAACTAAACCAAGAAGTTGGTGTGCCAAGGTCTATGTACTTGGCCTGATGTCAAGAGACAGGTTCCAAGCCAGGTGCTGTGGCTCATGCCTATAATCCTAGCTACTCAGGAGGCTGAGATCTGAGGATCATGGTCAAAGCCAGCCTAGGCAGGAAAGTCCATGAGACTCGTATTTCCAATTAACCACTAGAAAACCGGAGTGGCACTGTGGCTCAAGCAGTAGAGCTCTCGCTTTGAGTTGAAGAGTACAGGGGCAGCTCCCAGGCCCAGAGTTCAAGCCCCATGACCCACGAAGAGAGAGAGACGGGGGGCAGGTTCTGCTCCCACCCTTGCTCAGTGAAATACTTTCCCACTGAGCTTCACTTTCTCATCAAACATCTTTACCAGTTCTGGTACCACTGGTAAGAACATCAGCTGTTGGGGGTTCTAGTATAGTGCTTAAAAGAGCATATCTGAAAGGTCCTTTGCTTCTGCAAACCTCAGTTTTCTCACTTGTAAAATGAGACAGAGAAGAGAATCAACACCCAACTCTTGGACTTGTGTGAAAATTAAAGAGACAGTGTTGCCAGGCATAGTGATGCATTCTTCTACTCCCAGCCCTGGGAAGTCTGAGGCAGGAAGATTGGAAGGCCAAGCCAGGCTACGTAGAAAGGTTCTGTCTTAACAAAATAATACAAAGTAAAATAAAATGCACATATGGCACTACTTAATGGCATGCTTAGCACAAGACAGCTAGGGCTCTTCCAAAAGTAGCTGGGTTTACTGTGGGAGGTGGTTTATTAGAGTAGTCTAACAGAACCCCTTAGAGATTCTGTTGACCATAACAGTGGCATGTGCAATATATTGGACCAGCTGTGGCAGAGAACAGAAGCACCTGGTGTAGCCATGAAGCCTCATGGATGGCAGAACCACAAGTGAGGTAGAATACTGCATAAGGATGAGCAAGTTATGCTTCAACTAAGTCAGAGAAGGCTACTGGTCCAGCTCACATCACCTGCTTACCAAGTCTTACCCAGCTGATTCACCCTTTTCTACTGTAGCATTTTTACTTCATATGTGATTCTTTTTTGTTGTTGTTGGCCATAGGGCTTGAACTCAGGGCTTGGGCACTATCCCTCAGCTCTTCAGCTCAAGGCAAATGCTCTACTGCTTGAGCCACAGTGCCACTTCGGTTTTCTAGTGGTTTATTGGAGATAAGAGTCTCACAGACTTTGCTTCCCGGGCTGGCTTTAAACCATGATCCTCAAATCTCAGCCTCCTGAGAAGCTAGGGTTACAAGCGTGAGCCACCGGTGCCTGGCTTCATATATGATTCTTTATACCATAAATCCCTACTTTAGACCATAAATGCCTACACTTAGATATGAGAGAGTTTCTGAGCACCTGCTAAGTCCTAGGCTGTGGGTTAGGCACTAAGGGATGTCTTGGAGAATCAGAGATTAAAGTGCTACATCCAGCTTTTGGGCAAAGGCTAGGATTTAGATGAAGAAGGGAATCATCTCTGGGAGCAAGGTAGCCAGCCAGATCAGGTCCAAGGAGTATGGATTAAGTGGTAAAATACTTACCTAGTAAGTGTGAGGTTAAATTCAAACCACCATAATACAAGAGAGGAAGAAGGGAGGAGGAGGAAGGGAAAGAAAAATAGGTCACTCTATAGCAAAAAATATGTGTATGTATTGTAGAGATAAAGTATCTACTCAGGAGGCTGAGGAACATCACCATTCAAAGCCAACCTAGACAGAAAATTCCATAAGACTACATCTCCAATTAACAGCAGAAAGCTGCACTGTAGGCATAGCTCAAAAGATAGCCCCAGCCATGAACAAGCAAGTCAAGCAAGAGCTTAGGGTCCCCAGAGCCACCAAAAAAAAAAAAAAGGGAGACATTTATAGCATTCAAATCTTATTATAGAGAAGGAACTCAAATAAATGACCTAAGCATCCACTTTGTATCAGTCAACTCTGGCTGCCACAACAAAATACTAGTACTGGTGGCTTAATGAAAATAAGTGCATTTCTCACAGTTCTAGAGGCTAAAAGACCAAGATTAAGGTGCAACATGTTGGGTTCTAGTAAGAGTTCTTTTCTATGCTTGCAGTCTACAGCCTTTTAACCATGACCTGATATGGGAGGTAGAAAAAGGAGTCTCTTCGGGGCTGGGAAGGTGGCTCAGTGGTAGAGCGCTTGCCTTGCATGCATGAGGCCCTGAGTTTGATTCCTCAGCACCACATAACCAGAAAAAAAAGTCGGAAGTGGCGCTATGGCTCAAGTGGTAGAGTGCTAGCTTTGAACTGAATTGCTGAGGGACAGCACCCAGGCCCAGAGTTCAGGCCCATGACCAGACCCTAGCTAGGATTACAGGCTTGAGCCACCAGCGCCCGGCTCTTCATCTTCTTATAAGGCCACAGCTCTGGGGCTGGGAAGATGTGACAGTGGTAGAGCGCTTGCCTTGCATGCATGAGGCCCTGGGTTTGATTCCTCAGCACCACATAAGCAAAAAGAAAAAAGCCGGAAGTGGCGCTGTGGCTCAAGTGGTAGAGCGCTAGCCTTGAGCTGAAGAGCTGAGGGACAGTGCCCAGGCCCAGAGTTCAGGCCCCAAGACCGGACCCAAAAAAAAAAGAAAGGCCACAGCTCTATCAAATTAGGGCCTTACTATTAGAACCTCATTTAGTATTAACTGCTTCCTAAAGACCTTATTTCTAGGTATAGTCACATTAACGGTTAGGGTTATGAATCTGGGAAGGAACACAATTCAGTCCATAAAATACCTTAAACTAGAGTGAAAAAGAATAAATTACCCTTATTTAGCCCTACCAAAAACACATCTTGCCTGCATTTTGAGTTGGTGTAGCTAGTGGTATACCACACACCTAGCATTTATATATCCTTAGGTTCAATCCCTAGGACCACTAACAAAAAAAACCCTAAGCCAGGTACTGGTAGCAATCTGTGGATTGAGGTTCTAAACCAGCATGAGCAGGAAAGCCCTTGAGATTTGTCTCCTATTAACTGCCAAAAAGCCAGAAATGGAGCTGTGACTCCATTGGTAGAATGCCAGCCTAGAAAAATCTAAGAGACAGCACACAGATCTTTAGTTCAAACCTTAGTACTAGCACCAAAAAAGGAAAGGAGAGATATATAAACTAGGTACCTGTAATATTAACTACTGGGAGGCTGGAATCGGGAGGATTGAGATTTGAGACCAATGACATACCTTTCTTAACCAATAGCTGCAAGTGTCATCCTAGCTACACGGGAGGCTGAGATCCTGAGGACTGCCATTCCAGGCCAGCCCAGGCAGAAAACTATGAGATTCCATCTCAATAGAAAAAAACTGGATCTGGCAAGATGCAAAAAATAAAAGGATTGTGATATAGACATATACCTGTGTAAAAAGCTAGATTCTATACAAAATAACTAGTGAAAAAGAAGGCTGGAGATCTGTCTCAGTGGTAGAACACCTGCATAGCAAATACAAGGTCCTGAGTTCAAACCCCAGTACGACCAAAAAAAAAAAAAAGATAAATACATTATATCTGCATCTCTAGTTTTTTTGGTTTTTTTGGGGGGGGTCCAGTCATGGGGCCTGAACTCTGGGCCTGGGCGCTGTCCCTCAGCTTTCAGCTCAAGGCTAGCGCTCTACCACTTGAGCCACAGCGCCACTTCCAGCTTTTTCTTTTTCTTTTTTTTCTGCTTATGTGGTGCTGAGGAATGGAACCCAGGGCCTCATGTATGCAAGGCAAGCGCTCTACCACTGAGCCACCTTCCCAGCCCCATGCATCTCTATAAAGTCTTTCTAGATCAGTGCCTGCCACAAAGTAATCAGTATTTGCTGTGATACCTCAGAGACATTGTATAGCCTGCCTGGGCTAGGAGAGTTGTCCTGTCTACCTTGGCCCCTCTCATTTCTAAGTGCGTCCTCTAAAGCTGGAAGCACAGGTATCACCCCCTACTTCATAGAGGAGAGGAAATGCCTTGCCCAAGATCACAGTTGAATTTCCGCCTTCAGCATTTGATTAGCAGCACTTATGGTGAAAGCTCTGTGTGCCCTGCTCCCTCTGGCACTTTGATACTAGAAAAGAACATGGACACACTTCCCATGGCGCTATTTCTGCCACAGACATGGACCTCCCGCTGCCTGATGAAATTCTATGCTGTGGTGGCTGCCTCACCTGCTTCCTGGGAGAGCCACAAGATTGCAGAGAGGATTGAACAGCGAATCCTGAACTCCAACCCTGTCATGGAAGCATTTGGTGAGCTCAGCATCCTCAGCACTGTGCCTCATCCAGTTTCCTTTAGAATTAGCTATCTTCAGGCAGAGATGAGGCAGAGACCTGATACCTTCTCAGGGTTGATGGATGACTACATCCTAACTATCTGGACTCCAAATCTTTCTTCTTCCCCCAAACCTTCTTCCTTCTAGCCTAGGTCCTTGTAATACTAGTTCTGCACAGGACCTGTGGCTTATCTGGTCTAAGTCTAAGGATGACTAGTTATTAGTGTCCATGTGGGATTGGAGCCCAGATGTGGCTTGTCTAAGGCCAATTAATCATAGTTCATTGTTTTTTTTATTTTACTGTCAAAGAAAAAAGTTCCTCATTGCCTCTACTTGCTCATTCCAGTTCCTACCTTGTCACAAAGTTTCTAACTCTCCTGAACCCCCTAGTTCTATCCCTCTTACGGAAATCAGTGAAGCAGCCTTCAGTTGACTAGAGGGAAGGGACATGGCTCCCAGCAGACCTGGAGCCAGAGTGGGCTGTGGGAACTCTGCAAACCAAGGAGGGGGTGAGGAATAAACACACATGTGATTGTAGGGAACGCATGTACGCTGAGGAATAACAACAGCAGTCGCTTTGGGAAGTTCATTCAGCTCCAAATGAACAGGTAATAGCTGCTGCTGGCCCGTGGGAAGGCAGGGACTGGATGGTAAGCAGCTGAAGCAGTTGCCAGCCTGGGTCACCCCTGTGTGCAATTCTGCTCTATATGTGTATGGGATTCATTTGGGGCGGGGGGGGGGGGCATGGAGGGGCCTGAACTCTGGTCCTGGGCCCTGTCCCTCAGCTCTTCAGCTCAAGGCTAGCACCCTACCCCTTGAGCCACAACGCCACTTCTGGCTTTTTTCTGCTTATATGGTGCTGAGGGATCGAACCCAGGGCCTCATGCATGCGAGGCAAGCACTCTACTACCACTGAACCAACTTCCCAGCAAACTTCCTTTTTTTGTGTGTCGGTTTTGGGGCTTGAACTCTGGGCCTAGGTGCTGTCCTGTGCTCTTTAGCTCAAGATGAGTGCCCTGCCTCTTGAGCCACAGCGCCACTTCTTGTATGGGATTCTTTAGATCAGTGAACTCTGGGATTCTGATAACTACTTTGTCCTTTGGAGTAATATTCTTGTCATGGCTTGTGTGTTCCTCCTGGCTTCCACTCTTGATCAAGGACTTCTTGTTAAATTGCTACCTCCAGGCCATAACCCCAAGCTTGAAGCTAGAGCTTCTGTTTTTGCCTTAGGATGGGACAGAAGTAATACACAGAGGCCTTGGCTCTGCTCACCCCAGGCAGAGAATGTCCTAGAAAACCCAAAGACATTCTCAGTGGTTCCAACCCATGAACAAGAAGAGCTTGTTCTAGGTGACACTTATCATATAGTTTAGTGGTAAATAGGTGGTAATGGAATTAATCTGTAATATGTACCAGCGCCCAGCAGATGACAGGAGCTGCAGTCCAGACGTACCTACTAGAGAAAACTCGTGTTGCCTGCCAGGCCACCAATGAGAGGAACTTCCACATCTTCTACCAGGTCTGTACCAAGTGGTATCATCGTGCTCAGATGCAGGACAGGGATAGGACTGTCTCTTATCCTTAGCATACCCCATGCTGCTGCCTATTCCTATCAATTGCACATGCAACATTTTTGCCTCATGCTGAGTCTGGCCTCCAGTGCTGTACTAAGCTCTTGGGCTTCTGGCCTGGGTATTTGTTTTGTCTCATCATCAGTCTAAGGGCTGTTCTAAAATGGGAACTGTTTCCTCTAACAGAATGAAGGGCCTTGGACTTGTGTTACTTCCCTAGCCTGGGCTTCTCCAGCATGGATAGGAGATCTCCCTTATGGTCAGATTGGAAGCATTCTTAGGTAGAAGATGTGCCTTTCTAGACAAGACAGGTGCCCCCCAGGCAGGAGTTGTGTATTCTTCACCAGACTACAAACTTTCCCACAACAGGGTTTTTGAATTAGGTTGGAAATATCAAGGACTATGTTTGCCACTTTTGTCCCCTGCCTGCTCTAATCTCAGACCTTTGGACACATGGATTTCCCACCCACTCCCTCCCCACAGATATGCAAAGGAGCCAGTGAAGATGAGCGGCTCCAGTGGCATCTTCCTGAGGGAGCTGTTTTCTCTTGGCTGCCCAACCCAGAGAAGACCTTGGAAGGTAGGAGAGACCTTACCTGGCTCCCTGACACACACACACACACACACACACACACACACACGTGCACATGCACACACACACATGCACACACACACACGCACACACACACACACACACACATACACACTGTCCCTCCTGACCACTGGGCTATGACATGGATTCTTTTTCAGAGGATTGTTTTGAGGTGACCAGAGAGGCCATGCTCCATTTGGGTATCGACACCCCCACCCAGAGCAACATCTTTAAGGTCAGAAGAAAAGTCATACCACTTAACATGCAACAGAGGTGATGGGCAACCCTTTTTATATGTCTCCGCTGGACTTATGACTCCATCTTTGCCTGAGCATTTAGCACTTTGACCCCAGTATACAATTTTCAACCCTCTCAGTCTGTTTGGCTGAGCCTGGAGATGAGGTGCTGGGCTCAGTGACACAGTACCTAGTGCTGGAGTGCAGAACATGGCACTAGACAGCAAAGGGCTCAAGTAATGAATTCCTGCAGAATAGAGAAAAGATCCTATCATGTTTGTCCAGTACTTTAAAACTTAAAAAAAAAAGTTTGTTATTTTTAGATTACTTGGTCTTATGTGTGATTGTTTCCATTTTATGCTTGAGAAAGATCAGCGGTAAATTAACCTAACAGGTGATAGCATAAGTTTGTCCCAGGTAAAATCCCTCTAGATTCCTACCTTCCTCTTCCTCTACCTCAGCCCCTTCTCTCTCCCTCTCATACCCAAGGTGATCTGGCCACTCTCCTCCTAACTCTGCCTCCCTTCTCCTGTCTTTGTTGACAGGGCTGAATGCCTCCTCCCCTGCTCACCACCTCACCCCTAGAGCAAGAGGGCATGGATAGGATAGGGTCACAGCAGGGGCAAGGAAGCCTCTGCAGGAAGATCGCAGTACAGTGGAAATTGACAACTTCAGATGGGGGGTGCTCAGGCAGGGAAGGGAGACGATGTCATGTCTGTGTGGACATTGCCAGGTAAGAGCCTGGGCAGAAAACAGTCTCAGTAAGTGGAAAACACTAGGATTCTGGGTATGAGTGCTGCTTTGGGGATATAGCATGACCCTCTGCCACAGGCACATTGTGCATTGGGCTTAGCAGCCCTCTCTTGGGGTAGGTTGTGTCTAGTATCTGGTCCAAAGGTTTTTTGAGTCTGAAGAGGATTCTCCTTTCTGTAGCTCCATACTGTAGCTTGCTGAGTACAAATGCAGAAGGATGGCCATCCTCTACAGTGATCAAGATCATAGGTGGGCCATCCTAAGCCTCAGTGCTGAGAAAGGGTCCTATGGAGTCAGAGCCAAGCCCCCAGCAGACCACAGAAATAACCCTGGCCAATAACTATCAGGAGGGGTATTCCTGCACTGTTCCTGGAAAGTAAGAATGGAAAGACAGAATTAGACATGAAGACTCCATTGGCTGCCTTAGGAGGCACCTGCAGTCAGGCTGCCTGAGATCCCATTTTCTCTTCAGTGTGTTGTACTCAGGCTTGGGATTTAACCTCCACCAGGCCAATTTACTATAAGCATCATAACAACACATGCCTCACAATTGCTGAAAGAGAGGTAAATAGCTGGGTACCAGAGGCTCATGGCTATTGTCCCAGCTACCTGGAGGATGGAGACTTAAGTCCATGACTCCATCTCCAAGTCAACCAACAAAATACCTGACTGGAGACAAGGCTCAAATGATAGAGTGCCAGCAATGATTAAGCAAGTGAATGAGACCCTGAGTTCAAGACTTGACACTGGCACCCAAAAAACCCACAAAGATTTAGAGACGATTCCTGTAGCTAGTATACAGCTGTGCTAGTAGCACAGTTGGCCAGTAGCAGGAAGCATTACTCTTCCATCATCATGACTCCAGTCAGTAGCTGGGCTGAGCCTACTGTGGGTCTCCTGTGCCTGACCATGCTTTTTGCCTCCTCAGGTCCTTGCTGGGCTGCTGCATCTTGGCAATATCTGGTTTGCTGATTCTGAGGATGAAACCCAGCCCTGCCAACTCATGGAAGATGCCAAGTGTGAGGGGCAAGAGTTGGGGAGCAGGGTGGACTCTGGCAGGAAAATGGCCAACATTAGTGGGATTAGGTGGAGGTTGGAGGATTAATGTTTCATTCTGCTGCCTTATTTTTCTTTTTTTTGGTGGGGGGGGGGTGAGGAGGTGGGTACTAAAGATTGAATTCAGAACATTATACTTGGTAGACAAGCAATATACCATTTGAACTATGCCCCCAGTTCTTTTGATTTTGATTTTTTTTCATAGGGGCTCACACTGTCCTTGCTGGCTTTGGACCTTAATCCTCTTACTTTTTCCTCCTAAGTAGCTAAGATTACAGTTGTGTACCACTACACTCAGCCCTATTCTGCTTTCCTTGATTAAACCAATTGCTATCAGGCTCTGCCCTGAGTAATTTTCTCCTTACCCCACTCTTTCTTGAATAATTTATTCCTTTCAACCTCTCTGGTGAGAGAGGCATCTTTATCTTATAGATCAGAGAACAAGAGTCAGGTTTATAAAGTGACTTATTTGGCCTACACATGGCAGTGTAGGTAACACAGAAGTTCTGGGTTTGAGGACCACCACTGCTCTTATGGCAACCATTGCTGAGTCTCTACTCTCATCAGAACCTGAGGTTCTGTCCACTTGGGTTATGTTTCCACTGTGATTGCTTCAGTGCTTCATCAGGAGGACTGTTTGGATGGAGATTGTTTGCCTAAGGAGGACTTGCCTTTCCCAGGCTCTCTCAGGACATCAGCCTTGCTGCTACAGCTCCAAGAGGACCTACTTCTGGAGACACTAAGAATCAGAACCATCAAGGCAGGCAAGCAGCAACAGGTGTTCCGGAAGCCCTGCTCCCAAGCTGAGTGTGACACTCGCAGAGACTGTCTGGCTAAACTGGTCTATGCACGGTGAGCATTATTCTGGTTGTTAAGAGCCATGTCCTGTTCACAACTTCTTGACCTATTGGGTTTAGACCAGACACCACTGGTGAAGGCTAACAGAGGTAGGCTCAGAACAGGGAGGTTCCAGATAAAGCAAGTCAGTTCCTTAGACCCCTTGGCCATGTCTTTGGCCTCAGTTCCTGAGTACTGAGTGGATAAATTAACACATTCTGACATAGATTTAGCTTATTACTCAAGGAAAGGAGCCAGTTTGATCTTGGCTCACCTATTGGTGAGGATGGCCTACACAGCTCTCCATAGGGCAAAGCAAAGCCCAAAGGTGATTTGGCACCTTTATGGCTCCAGGTTCAGGCCACTGGGTTAATAGGCTCTTCTGTCTCCCTGAACTCTAGTACTTAATGCCATGTGTTACATAGGGCATCAAAGGTGGTAGAGCCAGAGGGCTTAGCCCAAAGTCTCAAACACTACTGCACGTAGCACTGCATGGCAAGGAAGGTGGGTCCTGATCTTTCCTGGGGCACTACATGGATATACTACCCTCTGGCCATATAGTCAAGGATGATCTCATTTTGTGTTCTAAGAGCTTTTAGGTACCTTGTGAGGGTTCCCAGGGGACTTTTTCAGGAAAGTTCAGTGAACCCTATCCTGGCCTACCAACAGCCCCTTCTAGTCCTGACACCAGCTGGTACTGGGCCGTGTCCTGCTGGGTCAGTCTTGCTGAGAGGACAGCCCAGATAACTACAGATACTTGGGAAAAAGCATAAGACTGAACAGAGAGCATTTAGCACTTGACCATCAGGGTCAGAATATAGGGCTCACCAATGTGTGACAACCCTTCCTGGGGAGTGATCTTGCCGCCAAGGATCAGACTGCCCCTTATCACACTCCACTCTCTTCCTCCCAATAGGCTGTTCGACTGGCTGGTGTCAGTGATCAACAGTAGCATCTGTGCAGACCCCGACACATGGACTGCTTTCATAGGTAGCAGGCACTCACCATACCAGGACCCTCCAGAAAACAAGCAGTAGAGCCCTGGACAGCAAAGCAGGAGTCCCTCTGTGTGACACTGGGTTGCTTCTTTCCCTTCTGCCCTATCTCCTATCTGCCCACCAGTGTTTGGGTGAGATCTCTGCTCCCCAAACCCATATCTGACCTGCCCAAGGCCTCCAGATAGATTCAAATGGTACCTTCTCCATAAGGACCCCTTTCTTCCTGTTCCAGTCCCAGGAGGGGAGAGAGAGAGAGAGAGTGTGTGTGTGAAAGAACTAGACTGGGAGACATACTGAATTTAACATCTTTATAAATCTGAGTGGGACAGTCAGATAAAGAAGGAAATCATTGCTTACAGGCACTATGGGCAGTCTGCCCATACGAATGAGGTCCTCCAAAAGATTTAACACAGAATATCTTCCCTGGAACCTGGTCTCCTCGAAGAGGTGCCTATCAGGGCCAGAAGATTGTGATTTAAAAATGGGCCTGATATTCCAAGCTGCCCCTTATAACCTCACTTGGCTTTCCTGCCTACCCTGAGGATGATGGGTAAAGACTGGAAGCACCCTAGAGGGACAGGGTGAAGGACAGAGAAGGATGTTCAGCTCACCACTAGGCATCATGTTCACTCAACCTCATCGCCAGGCTGTCCAGCATGAGACCTCAGCAAGAGCACTGTAGTCCCCTGCCTGCCCCCACAACGGCCCTGGTTCTCTCCCATCTTCCCAGGCCTGCTGGATGTATATGGCTTTGAATCATTTCCTGACAACAGTCTAGAACAGTTATGCATCAACTATGCCAATGAGAAACTGCAACAGCACTTCGTGGCCCACTACATGAGGGCACAGCAGGTAAAGGGGCAGAAGGCAGGACCATCCTTCTGCATTCTCTGCTTCCTCCTGCTCTCCAGCCCCAGCCCAGTTCTACCTTAAAGCCTTATTTTATTATTAACAAGTAATAACCGTATATAAGAAATATAACATGTCTTGATTTTTCTCCCTCTTTTGATGGTGTTCTAGAATATGCTATGGCACTGAGGTCTACCATGGGTGACCCCTATTTTGGGCCTCAGTCTACAGCTGCCTCCTCCCATCCCCACTCCTTTCTTGCCCCTCTAGGAGGAATATGCAGTTGAGGGCCTAGAGTGGTCATTTGTCAACTATCAGGACAACCAGATCTGTTTGGATCTCATCGAAGGGAGTCCCATCAGCATCTGCTCCCTTATAAATGAGGTAGGGAGATTCAGCTAGTAAGCTGAGCCCTACAGTTGATCTTGGGCTTTTCTCAGGCATGGATGACTATTTTGTACTTTGGCTGTCCATGGGGCTAGCCAGTGAAAATCTCCCATTTTTGTGACCAACTGCCCACACTCATCCCACAGGAGTGCCGCCTCAATCGACCAAGCAGTGCAGCCCAGCTCCAGACACGAATCGAGAGTGCCTTGGCAGGCAGCCCCTGCCTGGGCCACAATAAGCTCAGCAGGGAGCCTAGCTTCATCGTGATGCATTTCGCAGGGCCTGTACGATATTACACAGCTGGCCTGGTAGAGAAGAACAAGGTAGGCTTGGCTATAGCCTGTGAGCCTCTGTGTGAAATGAAAAACAGAATCATTCTTCTGTGCTCATAGTGCTTTCCCATTAGGAGTTCACTCCTCTGAATCCAGAAATGTCATCCTTGGCTCACTTACCTGAGGTCTCTGCTAGTCAAGGATGACCTTCCTGAAAATGACCTAGAAGACTATATCTGGGTTTTTGGTTAGCTAGTATACTCTTTTTTTTTTTTTTCCCCATCCTGGAGCTTGAACTCAGGGCCTAGGCACTGTCCCTGAGCCTCTCTGCTCAAGGTTAGCACTCTACCACTTACGCCACAGCACCACTTCTGGTTTTTTCTGTTTATGTGTACTGAGGATTTGAACCCAAGGCTTTATGTATGCTAGGCAAGCACTCTACCACTAAGCCACATTCCCAGCTGTAGATTCATTCTTTTTTTGTTTTGTTTTTTTTTGTATCCGGTCATGGGGCCTGAAGCCTGGGCCTGGGCGCTGTCCCTCAGCTCTTCAGCTCAAGGCTAGCACTCTACCACTTGAGCCACAGCACCACTTCCGGTGTTTTTTTCCTGCTTATGTGGTACTGAGGATTCGAACCCAGGGCCTCAAACATGCAAGGCAAGCTCTCTACCACTGAGCCACCTTCCCAGCCCTGTAGATTCATTCTTGTATGGGACTCAGGCCCTGTCCTCTGGAAGTCCTGCTTTTGAGGGTCTGGGTGGTTAGGGGTGCCAGGCCTTGTATAATACTGAGAAGCAATCCACCTGCCAGCTTTGCTCTTTCCCAATAGGATCCTGTCCCCCCTGAGCTAACTGGGCTCCTGCAGCAATCCCATGATCCCCTGCTCACAGTGCTGTTTCCTACTAATTCCAAAGAGAAGACCCAAGAGGAGCCCTCTGGCCAGGGCAGGGCCCCTGCTTTGACTGTGGTGTCCAAGTTTAAGGTAGGTATGGTTGTGATCACATGGGGAACTCAGTTCACTCACCAATCTTCCAGATGTTATCAGGTCCTTGCACTTTAGAGGAATGGGACTGTTTCCTGGGGAGCAATAGTAAGTCAAGTAGACATGTTCCCAGTCCCCGTGGAATTTCTGCTCAGTATAGAAGACAGAAACATGCTAGGTACTAGTGGCTCACACCTGTAATCATAGCTATTCAGGAGGCTGAGATCTGAGGATCATGATTCAAAGCCAGCCCAAGAGACTTATCTCCAATAAACTACTCATAAAAGCAGGAAGTGGCGCTATGGCTCAAGTGGTAGAGCACTAGCCTTGAGCTGAAGAGCTGAGGGACAGCACCCAGGCCCAGAGTTCAAGCCTTACAACCAACCAAAAAAAAAAAAAGAAAGAAACAATAAATCATCTAGTACTATACATATATATAGTATAATATGTATAATATATATAAATATATAATGTGCAATATTACACAGCCAGCCAGGTAGAGAACATGGTAGGCCCTATAGAGGGTGGGGTGTCACTGTTGATAGGTAGCTGTAAGACAGTAGTTACATGCACCTGGTCCTGCTCAAATCCTCTCCTTGGCTGGAGCAGACTTGTCATTTCTCTTGTCTGCTTTCTATTTTTCAGGCCATGTACATTCTGAACCCTCCTGTCCTTCATCTCTTCTTGCCTGTTTGTTCTTCCCTTCTACACTACTTTCCTTAGCTTGTTTCTTCTCATTTATGAATCCCTATTTTGTCCTTACCTTGAGTAGGTACCTTGGAAAACCCAAGTTGATTAGCACTGTCCTGGCCTGGCCTCAGATGCCACTGAGGGTACCTGTACAACACACATTATGCTCCTGAGTGTGTGTGAGCTCTGAGATAGCAGATTACCTCAGCCTGGTACAGCCTCCAGCACCCAGGGCAGGCTGAAGAATGGCACCTTTCCTTGAGTGAATGGCAAGAGGTTGTAAGACTATTCTTGGAAGATTACTCTGGGGAGAAGGGTATGGGTCCACAAAGGTCTGTGGAGATGAGTGAGGAGCTGTGAAAGGTTAGGAAATCGGATGGGCTTTGCTCAGTGACCACACCAGTTGTTCCAGGGCTTATGAGTGTCATAGTGAGAGGGTAGGAGGAACCACCTAGGAGGAATTTGATGTAATTCACTAGGACCATAGCTCATGGCTTTGAGTCTCTGCCTAACTTTGTGTCTCTCCTATGTGCAGGCATCACTGGAGCAGCTCCTGCAGGTCCTACACAGCACCACTCCCCACTACATTCGATGCATCAAGCCCAACAGCCAGGGCCAGGCACAGACCTTCCTCCGGGAGGAGGTAATTGACACTGAGCCAAAAATGCAGTGCGTTGAGCCCAATCTGGCCAAGGCCTGGAGAAATGAAGGGCAGTCTATCTATTCCAAATGGTGTCTCTCAGGCTGGACCTGACATTAGGAAGGGCTGCTGTTCCCTGCTCTGGCAGGACAGTCACTTCTGGTTGTGTAGTCTAGGCATTATATATTAGGGCCTAGCCAAGGAGGCAAGTGGAGATTTGTATTCCTCTTGCTCTTTTCCTACTAAGCATGTTCCCTGATGAAAGACTGAAGCTGTTCTGAGGAATGGATGATTCTGTTTTTTTCTTTTGTCAGTTGTGGGGCTTAAACTCTGGGCCTGGGCGCTGTCCCTGAGCTCTTCAGCTCCAGGGGAGCACTCTACCACTTGAGCCACAGTGCCACTTCTGGTTTTCTGGTGGTTTATTGAAGATAAGAGTCTCATGGGCTTTCCTGCCCAGGCTGGCTTTGAACCTCGATCCTTAGATCTCAGCCTCCTGAGTAGCTAGGATTATAGGTGTGAACCAACAGGGCCCTACAAATGGATGACTTGATTAGTCTGTGTCACTGTTTTTTTCTAATTTGCACAAAATCATTCTTTGGCTAGCAGTTGCCCTTTCCTCAGGGCACTAGGCTCTGAGGGATGTATATGAGGTACTGGTCAGTGCTGAGTATCCTGTCACCTGGTAAATATGGCCTTCGAGTTTGTAGCCAGAACTGCTTTGCTAAGTGAACCACTTGGTTCTGACTGCAGAAGAATCTTCAGCTGTGAGCCACTCCATTGCTTGCAGTCAAAACTAGATTTGGTTTGGGCTATACTGGGAAATAGTGAGTATGCTCAGGGAGGTGAGGAGATAGCCAGAACCATCACTGATCTCAGCTATATTAGAAGCCTGGCATCAGACAGGACTTGGGACCACCAGGACCCTTTTTAGCAGGGAGATTTTTCCAGAACCCTTTTTCTTTTTTTTTTTAAATTGTTGTTGGTTGTGGGGCTTGAATTCAGGGCCCAGGTACTATCCCTGAGCTTTTCTGCTCAAGGCTAGAACTCTACCACTTTGAGCCACAGCTCCATTTCCAGTTTTCTGGTGGTTAATTGGAGATAAGAATCTCACAGACTTTCCTGCCTGGGTTGGCTTTGATCCTCAAATCTCAACCTCCTGGTATGAGCCACCCATGCCCAGCTGCCCTTTGATTTCTTGTTGCTCCCAAAGAAACACAATTATTGTCAGCTGAGCTTCAGGGGGACCTGGAGCTCCTAGAAGGTAGGGCATTTTTGGCCTGCAGGTGCCTAACCTGTCTCCCTACCCTGCAGGTCCTGAGCCAGCTGGAGGCTTGTGGCCTTGTGGAGACCATTCACATCAGTGCTGCTGGCTTCCCCATCCGGTGAGTGAGCAGCTGCATCCTCTACAGGGCCAGAGCCAGACAAAAGCCTTCTCAACCCAGAGCAGGAAAGGCAGATCTGTAGAAATCAACCTGGAACTTAAGGAGCATCATCTATTAATTTATCCAGTCACTTATGGTACACTATTTTGTACCAATCACCACTGCTGATGAGGTATTAGTGAATGAGGAAGTTAAAGTCCTGCCCTCTTGAGGCATACATTCCTGTGGAAACAGGAATACCTGGTGCTAGGAAACAAACCATGTTAATAGATGGACTAACAAGAAGAGATACTTAGGCTGGTCCATAACAGGCCCCTCTGAGTAGCTCAGGCCTATGAAAAGGGAAGAGATCCATGTGAGAAGATATGGGGGGAGAGGCTTAGAAGGTGGCTCAGTGGTAGAGTGCTTGCCTCGCATGCATGAGGCCCTGGCTTCAGTTCCTCAGCACCACATAAGCAGAAAAGGCCAGAAGTGGCGCTGTGGCTCAAGTGGTAGAGCATCAGCGTTAAGCTCAAGAGCTGAGGGACAGTGCCCAGGTCCAGAGTTCAGGCCCCAAGACCGCCAAAAAAAAAAAGATGTGGAGGAGTGGAATGGAGTTTAAACTGAAGGACCAACCACCATAAAGCTGCAAAGGGGCTAGACCAGACAACCTGCATTAGGCGAGGCAGGTTGGCATTAGCCAGGCCTTGTAGGGCCTAAGCAGACTTGGCAGTTTGTCCTGAATGTAGTAGAAACTAGTTATAAGCAGTTGTAGGATCTCATTCGTAGTCACAGAAAGTCCTTGTGCTTCTGTGAGGAAGCCGGACATAGGATCAGGATAGAAGTGAGGTGAAGGTGCACAGATGGACCTAGACAATGATGGAGCATGAAGTCTGATAGCAGGGGAGGGAGCATGGCTTGTAATAGGAAGAGGACTACAGATGGATGGCTTGCAGTGTGAGACAGGGAATAGTCAGCTTTCAGGCTGCAGAAGCAATATGCTTGGTTGGAGTGAGGGGAGGGTCAGGAATTTTCTCATGGCCTCAGCAGGTTTAATAAGATTGTGGGATAGATTAAAAGTTAACAAATGCAATTGTGCTATTCAGTATACATTATGTGGGAAATGACCTATGTAATTTGTGGGTATGTATGGGAGGAGGAAACTGGGAGAAAACAAAGGGGTGACATTGTCCAAAAAAAGAAATGTACTCATTACCTGACTTATGAAATGGTGACCCCTTATATATTCCAAAAAGAAAGGACACTGTGGGATGGAACTTAGCTTTAAGAACTAGAGAGACACATGAGGGTCCTTCCTATGGGTTTTAACACCATGAGCAAGGAAGAAATCAAGGAAGGGGAGCCTGAGCCCCTTACCAAGGAATGCTTACATTTGGAGAGAGTAGATAATGAGCAAGGACAACTTGAACAGAATTATGGAGGACAGTGTCATGTTTTGGAGGCAGAGAGAATAGTCTATATGAAGAGGGTCAGCTGCTGCCCAAGGGCTAAACACTGGCCACTGCATTTGGTAGTGTGGTATTTGCTGATGGCGATGACAGGAGCTCTAGTATCATAGTGTGGAAGACAGAGTCCAGTCTTGGAAGTGATTGAGTGGTAGTTGAGAGGAGGAAGGGCAGATATCAGGTGTCATCAGCTATTTAGAAAAGGGAGCAGAGAAAGCAGGAGGAAGTGGAGGAGGCTGTGGGGTCAGATAGGAGGCTAGCCAAGCATGGTGACAACAGTCCAGAGGCCACTAGATGAGGCAAGCCGTGCCTCCCATTAGCTGTGCACCCTATTAAATGTACAAGATGGAAAGTTTGGTCACCCTAGGCAGCAGAAAAAGAGAAGCAAGTTAAAATGGTCTCTGTGGACTTCCAACTGAGTGCCCTTGGTATCTAGCACATTGCTGTGTTCAGAGGATTAAACAGAAGCTTTAAAACCTAAGTGCTGGGGCTGGGAAGGTGGCTCAGTGGTAGAGTGCTTGCCTTACATGCATGAGGCCCTGGGTTCGATTCCTCAGCACCACATAAACAGAAAAGGCTAGAAATGGCGCTTTGGCTCAAGTGGTAGGGAGCTGAAGAGCTGAGGGACAGTGCTCAAGCCCAGAGTTCAGGCCCCATGACCGACTAAATAAATAAATAAAATAAAACCTGAGTGCTATACTGGCTCACAGTCGGATTCATTCTCCCCTGTTTTGGCTTCCAGGATCTCTCACCAGAACTTTGTGGAGCGATATGGACTACTGAGAAGACTCCATCCTCATGCATCCTCTAGCCTCTACTGCCAGTCTGTTACCAAAAGGACCTCAGGTGAGTGGAGCCCATTTCGTTCAGCCACAGGTTACTGAGTACCAACCCATGCCCACTTAGGGCTGGAGACTCAGTGAGGGGAAACAAACTCAAAAAACAACTCAGCAATGTGGAATATGGAGCAGAGAAGCAGAACTATGAATGTACTGTGGATAGTGGAGGGGTGATATGGACCAGGGAAGGCAACCTGGAGGAGATGGTATGTGAAAGTAAATTGCATTAGCTAGGAGACAGGCATTACACATTACCTTAATATGAACAGTGTGTTCAGACATGAGACCTTAGTGTGGGTATGAGAACTTCAGACCAGTCTTGCTGGCTCTTCAGGACAGAGTGGTGGCAGGGAAGACTATGACAGGTGGAAGCCTAGCCAAGGAACTAGGACATTATACAGATATGGTGGCACTGCAAGGGAAGGAGCCTTGTGCTTTCTGGAAACCTTGTGAAGAGTTTGGAGAAAAGTCAGAGGTGTGGGCAGTAGGAAAATGTATGGAAGAAAGTGGTCAACCTTTGGCACTTACCTAGATGTAGAGAAAGTGAAAAGATGAACTTGACCCTGCCAGTGGACAAGAACAGAAGGAAAAGAGGTCCAGGAAGCTGAGCCCTGCTGTGGCCCAGTGGACATGTCTCCAAAGCACTTGAGCAAATGTTAACACAAAATTCTGGCCAGGGTTCATGGTTTAGAGGTTTGCATGTAGCTGGATCTACCTTATGCTGGGAGTGGGTGACAGGCCACGTCCCAGAACAGGGGAGGGGGAAGAGGCCAAGGAGAAAGAAGGTGCAAGGCTCCTGGCCATAGCTGCTCCACCACCTCCACCCTGCCTTGGGCTCAGTGGGCTGTCCTGAGACAATTAAGCTTTGTTTTCTTCCCTTCTTGGATAGTTGTCATTTTCCTTTCACTTCTTTCCTTTCTTTTTTCCATGTTTGCTCTCCTGTCTGTCTCTTGTCCAAGCCCCTCTGGGCCCTGGTTGATCTTGCCGTTATCTCTCATCTTTGGCATCTGCTTTGGCAGCCTCTGCAGAGAGGCACTGGGCAGCTAAAGGCAGTCAGAGCCCTCAGGTAATTGTTACTCCCACACAGGCATCTGCCCCGTGAGGCATGGGAGGGCAGGAGTGGGACCCCTTGGTTTGTGGGTTTTCAGGTTACCCCTTTTCCCATATGTGATCAGGGGTTGAGGAAATTACTTGATCATCCTGTTTGGCTCACAGTATTGGGGGCCTTGGAAACAAATGCTGGCCAAGCAGCCTGGAATTCCCTTGTCTAGGCATTCTGTCCCTCAGGTGAGCCTGGCAGTAAAGGCTGCAGAATCTGCAAGGCACAGGATCATTAAGGACTCCCAACTCATTAGATCAGACAGGGTCCTGACAGACAACAGATGGGCTGCCTCTAACTTCTCCCCCTAAAAAAAGGGGAGGAGGAAGAAATGGCTAGAAACAGCAGCTTGTATTATAGATTACTAAGGAGACCAAAGCCAGTCATTTCAGTCTACAGAAGTATATGGAAAGGACCACCATCTGATGGATCTTTGTCTCCCACCCCCCAGAATGTCCTCCACCTGCCGAGGAGGCCACACTGCAACCTCTCCTCCAGGACATTCTCCACACTCTACCAGCTTTAATGCAGACAGTGACCACACACAATGACCCAGCTGAGGCCACAACAGTGCCAGTACACTGTGGGAGGACCAAGGTGTTCATGACTGACTCTGTGGTGAGCAGGTTTGAGGATGAGGTTACTGGGTAGGGAGTGGGCACCTCAGGCTAGGAAGAGAAGGAGTGGCTGAAGAACTCAGAGAATAACCTTCTTCTAGCTAGAGCTTCTGGAATGTGGGCGTGCTCAGGTGCTGGAGCGAAGTGCCCGCTGCATCCAGTATAGCTGGAGGCGACACCAGCACCGAAAGCAAGAGCTGCAGAGGCAAGCTGCAACCCTCCTCCAGGCAGGTGAGTGGGTGGGACCTCCTGTCAGCTACTGCATACTCCATCCATTGCTGAAGCAGTGTCCCGCACCCCAGCAACATCTCTTATGGTGCCCAGGAACTCAATTCCCCATCCTCCTGGCCTTCAGGACATTCCACAAGTTAGTGCTGTGCAGGCTCAAAGTTGCCCTTCAGTTCTATTTCTTTAGACATAGGTAGGTACCTATGCCAACACCTTTTTCCCTTTAGGGCCTGGGAAGAGGCCAAAGCCACAGGAACTTATTCATGAATGAGCCAACATTTGCAAGAGTTTTATGTATGTGTTGGTAGTAGAGCTTGAACTCAAGGCCTTGCTCTGTCACTTGGCTTTTCACTGATAGCTGGCATTTGAACCACACTTTCAGGTCCTGCAGCAAGTAGTCTTTTCTTTTTCTTTTTTTTTTTTTGGGTCCCGTCATGGGGCCTGAACTCTGGGCCTGGATGCTGTCCCTCAGCTCTTCAGCTCAAGGCTAGCGCTCTACCACTTGAGCCACAGCGCCACTTCCGGCTTTTTTCTTTTTGCTTATGTGGTGCTGAGGAATCGAACCCAGGGCCTCTGGCATGCAAGGCAAGCGCTCTACCACTGAACCACCTTCCCAGCCCCCCAAGTAGTCTTTTTTTGAAAAACAAAAATATTAGAAACAAACTAAGACTAGGTGTCATAATCCCAGCACTCTGGAGGATCATAGGTTCAAGGCCAGCTGGGCTACACAGCAAGACTATCAAAAAATAAACCCCAACGACCTGTCAGTAGTGAGGTCATACCTAATTTGTAGATGTGTCCTTATGAATGCTTCTAAGTACTAGGAAGGTCTATTACCTGCTTAGTAGAAAACTGCTTCCAATGTGATGTTCAGACCTGAACTCAAACTTGTTTTATGAGCCTACCTTGTACAGTGTCAGTTTGTGGAAGCATGAAGAAAATTAAAATTCCCATACACAATAATTACTCTTATGAATATTTGGGCCTATCTGGTGATGTCATCTAGTGTACCCATAAAGTAAGCAAAGGAAAAGAATGTATTTTTTTTTTGGTGATTCTGGGCTTTGAGCTCAGAGCCTCACACTTGGTAGGCCGGCAGGTGTGGGCAGTGTTACAAGAGATTTTAATGCCAGGCGCTGGTGGCTCATGCATGTAATCCTAGCTACTCAGGAGGCTGAGATCTGAGGATCGCGGTTCAAAGCCAGCCTGGGCAGGAGAGACCGTGAGACTCCTATCTCCAATAAACCACCAGAAAACCGGAAGTGGCTCTGTGGCTCGAGTGGTAGAGCGCTAGCCTTGAGCTGAAGAGCTGAGGGACAACGCCAGGCCCAGAGTTCAAGCCCCACGACCAGCAAAAAAAAAAAAAAGATTTTAATGTTTATTTTAGAACTCTCCTAGTATCAAATGCTAGCCATCATGGGGGCAAGGGGGACCATTTATTTTACACTTCTACACCAACTCTGATGTAGCCATAGAACAGGTGACCTAGAGATCTAATGACCATTTTTTTTTCTTTTTTTTTTTTTGGTCGGTCGTGGGGCTTGAACTCTGGGCCTGGGCGCTGTCCCTAAGCTCTTCAGCTCAAGGCAAGTGCTCTACCACTTGAGCTACAGCGCCACTTCCGGTTTTCTGGTGGTTTATTGGAGATAGGAGTCTCACGGTCTCTTCTGCCCGGGCTGGCTTTGAACTGAGATCCTCAGATCTCAGCCTCCTGAGTAGCTAGGATTACAGGCATGAGCCACCAGCGCCTGGCTCTAATGACCATTTTTTAATATCTCTACTGTTTCTGGCAACCTCCTCAGCCGTCCGTTCCTGGTTAACTCGGAAACACATCCAGAGGCTGCACACAGCTGCCACAGTCATCAAGCATGCATGGCAGAAGTGGAGAGTGAGTATGACTCAAGTGGGGCAAGCAGTATGATTCTGCCAGGTAGCTCTGCCACTGCAGTGGGGGGGGGCCTCAGATACAGCACTTCCTGGTGGGCTGCAAAAGTAGAGTAGCATAAACAATGCCAAGCATACACTATCCTTGGAAAGGCACACTGGTAAAGGGTGAATCCTGCAGTGTGTCACTGGTGTCTGTCAGGTTGTTTTGTTTTGAAGCAGCACAGGCACAAGGAGCCAGTCTAGTTCAGGTCCGCTGGCTATTAACAGCCAGATGCCTTGAACTTACTATGTCAAGCTGACTTAGGAAAAATAGGCTTCCATTTTCCATTAAGAAGGCTACACAAAAGCCAGGCATGGTGATACACATCTACAGTCCCCACACTCAGAAGGCTTAGACGTTTTAAGGCCAGGGCTGGGAAGGTAGCTCAGTGGTAGAGCGCTTGCCTTGCATGCCTGAGGCCCTGGGTTTGATTCCTCAGCACCACATAAGCAAAAGCCGGAAGTGGCACTGTGGCTCAAGTGGTAGAGCGCTAGCCTTGAGCTGAAGAGCTGAGGGACAGCGCCCAGGCCCAGAGTTCAGGCCCC
>NW_012267235.1:1913640-1938243 GCF_000151885.1 Dipodomys ordii
TCTTGGCACCACGTGAGCAAAAAAGAAAAAAGCCGAAATGGCGTTGTGGCTCAAGTGGTAGAGCGCTAGCCTTGAGCTGAAGAGCTGAGGGACAGCGCCCAGGCCCAGAGTTCAGGCCCCACGACCAGACCCCCCTCCCAAAAAAAGAGGTTTTAAGGCCAGACCTATGCTATACCCTATCTCAAAAGGGGGAAGAATTATGAGAGTACTAGACAAATTTAAAGCTATAAAGAGATGTTTTCTTTTTAAGACCAGAATGGCTTTCCTTGCTTCTAAAGAACTGGATGGAATAGAAGAAAAGCAAACGCCTGGCTTCGTGAGCTGCTCACCACAGCCCCCAGCACAGACCAGACTCCTGGGGGCAATAACCCGACTCTGGCCCCTGGGACTGGTACTAGCCAACTCAGGTACAGGTATGCGAGGCTTTCAGAGGAAGTTAGTGGTCTGTGCCTGCCTCCAGCTTCCCTCAAGCAGCCCCAGTAATTACAACATCCAGACCGCACAACAAGACCAAGCTGGCGTCACATCCATCCGAGCACTGCCTCAGGTATGGTATCTGATGGAATGGTGGTCACCTGATGCCATAAGTACAGTACTACCCCACCATAGTTCCAGGTTGTCCACACCTCTCTAGAGAAGGCAGGCAACAAAGCTCGGGTGCTCATGGGGGCACAAGACTAAGCTGGGTTATAGCCCCTCCCTGACTCTGCTGTGTAAGCCAGAAGCCTGCCCCACCAACAGCTGTAGGAGTAGTTTATTTCCACTGTTACAACTGGGAACTAGGGACTTAGTAGAACCTTTGCTTTAAAAAAAAACAAAAACACAAACCCGCCTGTAAGTGTTTTGGCTCTGTAGCACAGCAGCAGGCTATGGCAAGCAGGCTGTTCAGCCTATCTTCATGGGCCAGACAGGTGGGCATGAGGCAGCTCCCCTTGCAGGATGACAAGTGAAAGCAGAATGGCACTAACAACTCTGGGAACATACGCCTTTTTAAAAGCCCTACTTTGATAAAAAATGTGTGTGTATGGTGATCATTTGTGACTTCAGATGACACCAAATCTATCATCAGACTTTTCTCAAGATTTTTCCTTGATTTTTTTTTTTTCAACTGAGGAACTGACAAGTAACTAAGTCAGTCATCTAAGTCCTTTGCATTTCTATAAGTAGCTGGGGCAGGACAGACAACAGGAAGTCACTGTAGCTGAGGGAAGGTGATGGTGTTACATGTGGAGGCAGCCCCTCAGGATATGAGCTCTGTCCCTGTCCCATTCACTGGCTAATTGGTAATGGCACATCACCTCAGAGCCTCCTTGCCATACTCATCCTAGTATTGGTGTACAGTGAGTGAAAGTGACAAGGCAGAAGAAAACAATTTCTACACTAGAGGATAAGATCTCACGTGAAAGTGCATAGGCTAGGAAAAGTGTAAGTGTTCTGATCTTCTAGCGGTGAGCTGGTGTCTCATTCTGAATGGATGTGAAACTTGATACCTTACTACTACTTTGGACTGCCACTGTTTTAGAGTCAGAAAAATCACATTAACTGAGCATTTGTGCCCATAATCTTAGCTAGTCAAGAGGGTAAGATCTTCAGATCATGATTCACAGTTAGCCTAAGCTGGGAAAGTCCATGAGACTCTTAATTAGCTACAGTTACACTTACAGTTTTTTGCTAAAGTAGTAGAATGCCAGCCTTGAGCATAAAAACTAAGAGACAGAGCCCAGGCCCCAAGTTCTAGCCCTCGTACCAAAAAAGGAAGAGAGGGAGAGGGAACGTGAACTCAGTCCTAGCTAGTACCTGCCCACACCTCACATTTCTAACATAGGTTCTGAGAAGTACCCTTCATTCTTCACACCTCTCCTTTTTTCTCTCTAGGGCTCGGTAAAGTTTCACTGCAGAAAGTCTCCGCTTCAATATGCTGATACCTGCCCCGAACCTTCACCCTGTACTGTTTCAGGTTTTAATCAGATTCTGCTAGAAAGACACAAGTTGATCCATGGGTGACCTCTTCTCACCTACCTGGCTAAGTGATCTTTAATGCCTTTGTTTCTATAAGGCCTTTTCCTGCCAGCAGCCTTGCCAAAGACACTTAATTAGCATACAAGTGCCAAACAATTCTCAAGGCAATTCCAAATGCACACATACAACCAAGAGATCCAGCCTGCAAACCAGGGCTCCATGGCCAGTGTACCAGCCCACCAAGCACTGGTAGAGTGCCAGGGTAGGTACTTATCACATCAGGATTAGGTCCACAGAGACCTTCCCATTTCACTACCTTCATGGATCAAACTCAGCTGGAGACTCTCCATACTTGAGTGTTACCTGTTACTACAGCAGGGGTAGTCACCCACAAGCACTTTAAAAGAAAACAGGCAGAGTCAACCTACAATTGGCTCTAAAATCTTAGCTGAGGAAAACTTGACATTTAGTTAGGGGGGGAATATTTAATAAGTTCTTGATTTATTTAATATGATTTCAAAGAATTAGATTAGGAACCAAGTACAATGCAATATACACGAGAACCACATCTTCCATTTAGTTTAGTAACACTGATCCAGTTTTTAACTGAACCTGGATGAAAACTTGATATTTATGTGTATCCAAACTCTATAAAAAATAAAATATAAAACCAACCTTATTTTGAATATCAAACACCTTCTTCATAAAGGCTCAACACCTTGAGCATCTATGGATCTGAAGATATGAATCTGTCTCAGAGATATGTGGATGAAGGCAAAGGCTCAGGAACCCAGCAGCCAGGCTGCCTAGGGAACCCCTACCCAGCTCCAGGGAGGAGCCAACAAGTACTGGGAGTGAGGCATATGCTTGGGCAAGGAATACAGGACTTCATTTTATGAATCCTCATTCTGGGACGGCTCCACAATGCTTAAACAGCAGTCTGCAAACTCCACAAACAAAGGCTCTTGCATATAGGTTTTCATCAGCTTTGCTTTGTTGTCCCCCTGATCGAGGTTGACCATCAGGTGTCTAAGGTGTGGATTGGTCAATAAGCTTCTTAAAGTTGCAGATTCCCCTTAAAAAGAAAAAAGTCAAAGTTCAGATAGAATCCCTAGAGATGTCTAAAAGCTAATGTTTCTAATATAACAAACTATTAAGAAGTTGTATCCCCTTAACCTTTGTTTGGAACAGATAGACTTTTTCCTTAATATAGCTTAAGTAATACAGTGTAACACATTTACACAGTAAACTCAAGAGATCATGTTAAAGTATATGCACATAGGTTATATGCAAATAGAGCACTATTTTATAAGCAACTTGAATATGCTGGGGTTGGGGAGTGGATCCTGGAATCTCTTGCAGGGATTCCAAATACCACGAAGCTAACAACTCACAATCACACTGTTTCACTGAGAACTATGTAAAATCAGTATAGTAATATTTTCAAGTTAGCAACAGAATTTTTCCAAGTTTTTTGATGGTCATGCCAGGGTTTGAACTGAGCTTTGCACTTGCAAATCAGGTGCTCTTACTGTAAGTTTGAGCCATGCCTCCAGTCCTTACAAGATTTCGACTTCTTAGATCTTTTTAATTTTATGCTATTTCAGCTATTAAAAAACAAACAAGGACTGGAAAGGTGGCTCAGTGGTAGAGTGCTTGTCTTCTTGCATGCATGAGGCCCTGGGTTCGATTCCTCAGCACCACATAAGCAGAAAAGCTGGAAGTGGCGCTGTGGCTCAAGTTGTAGAGTGCTAGCTTTAAGCTGAAGAGCTGAGGGACAGTGCCCAGGCCCAAAGTTCAGGCCCCACCACTGAGCAAAAAAACAAAAAAGAACCACCTCAGCCCAAATACTCAAAATAGAACTGTTTTTGTTAAGTGTAGCTTTTGTTTCTAGATGTGCATAAAGGTTCTCTGTGATGAAGCATAGTTATACCAAGTACTCTGATGTCCAAGCTGGCCATCCAGTACGCAGGGTGAATGAACACCAATACCTGTCTGGGGCCTTTTAGTTAGTATTTTTTTCACTTCTGTATAATTACTACCAGGGGACTAAGTACAAACCATAAACTTTCAGCATGACATGGAAGAATAAAAATGAAATGAGCTTTACAACTACATTAGCTCATTTGCATGTGTGTGTGTGTATCTATATACACATATATATGTGTGTATATCAGATATATAGCTATATAGATATAAATATATATAAAAAGACTAAGGCAAGAATTAAATAAGATTGGATACTACAAAAATATGTGGATTTTTATTGGTTTGTTTTTTGTACAAGGCCTAGGGCTTGAAATTAGAGCCTGTATACTGTCCCTGAGCTTTTGTGCTCAAGGCTAGTTCTTCACACACTTGAGGCACAGCTCCCTTTTCAGTTTTTGTGGTTAATTGGAGAGAAGAGTCTCATGGACTTTTCCTGCCAGGCTGGCTTTAAACTATGATCCTCAGATCTTGGCCTCTTGAATAGCTAAGATTATAGGCGTGAGCCACCAGTGCTGGGCTACTTCTCCCCTAAAAAAAGTCAATCATGTGGTTACCAGCCTACAATTAGAGCTAGCCAGTAAATGAAGCACTGGATATAGGAAAAATATGTCTCTACCTTACAGATTTGTGTGAGAGAAGTAAATTACCATAAAATGGGGAGTAAGTATATATATTACCCATAAGTCCAAGGTACTAAGAAGCCAGAAAAATTGCCTAATTCTCAGAAGCAATAAATCAAGAATAGCTTAGCTAAGAACATTTGAATCACATCTGTAAGGTAAGTAGGATTCCAGGAAGAAGGAATGGGGGTGTTAAGGGCAGACTGGGAAGGGAGGAAACTTAAATGTTTATAAAACTGTGTGGCTAGAGATGAAGGGCACTGCATGGCACATCAAATATTTAAGACGTTTTTGAAAATCATTTGAGGAAAAAAAGGAATTGGGGCTAGATATATAGCTTTGTAGAGCATGCATGAATCCCTGGACTGGATCGTCAGCATTAGGGACAAGGAATGGCAATGACGATGCATCTCAAATGGTAGAGTACAAGCTGTGAGTAAAAAAAAACACAAGGTCCCATGTTCATGTCCCAGTACTGGTTCCAAGAAAAAAAGCACAGCATTCACTTACCTAAATTATTCAAGCTCTGTAAAGAAACTCTGTCTTCTTCCTCATCACTATTGAGAAAATCAGCTAGAGAGTCATCATCTGAAGAACACAAGGCACAAACAACTGTTCAGGATTCTGACTTTTTTGTTGTTGGTCATGGGGCTTGAACTCAGGGCCTGGTCCTGTTCCTGAGCTTGCTCAAGGCTAGTACTGTACCACTTTGAGCCACAGCTCTCTATCTCATTTTCTGGTAGTTAACTGGAGATAAGTCTCATGGACTTTTCTGTCCAGGGTGGCTCTGAACTCCAATTCTCAGATCTTAGCCTCCTGAGTAGCTAGGATTACAGACCTGAGCCACTGGTGTCTGGGTTGGACTCTTGATTTTATAGTTATGAAAGAAAAAGTAACATCTGCTCTGAAATTCACAGTCACAGTAATATTTTCTTGTACAAATGGAAGTGGCAATAATTGGTGATTGGGCTGGGGCTCTAGCTTCTAGCTAGTCAACAGGTTGAGATCTGAGGATCATGGTTCAAAGCCAGCCTGGGCAGATTAGTCCATGAGCCTCTTATGTCCAACTAACCACTAAAAAGCTTAAGTAGAGAGCTGTGGCTCCAGAAGTAGAGCACTAGCCTTGAGTAAAAAAAGTTAAGGGAGCATGCTCTAGTTCTGAATTTAAGTCTTAGTATGAGCACTAAATGCTTTATTCTAGTGTTCACACTTCCCATTTCCCTGCAGTCTTTAGGATGGAGCCTGGTATTACAGGTCTTATCATCCTTCCTCCTAGCTCCTTGGTGATGGGCCAGTGATGGGCTAGATGCTCTATAAAAACCTGACAAATCAAATCCACTGTGCTTTCAGCAAAGACAGAAAATGACTGGCACTGTCTGAACCTACCCAGGAAGTTTCCCCAAGGACAAATAAACCATCTTTAGTACCTCTTTAGTGATACCAGAGGGACTGCTTGCAAAGCCTGGCACAATGCAGGATACCAGAAGGTACTGGGGAAACTGAAAGCATAGATGCATGGGTGGAGGAATGCATGGATGGAATGGGACAGCAGCCCACTAGATCAGCCAGGCCTCAGCAGGGAAACCCAAAGTGAGGACTAAAAGGCTCCTGCCACAGGGCCCACTGCAAACCCACAGGCCATGTCCATGGCTTCCTCTCCCTCTGCCTCCTGTATGCTTCCTCTCCACACTGGAGGCTTCAAGCTGCACTCACCACCACCAAAGAAAACTCATGCCATACTCTTGAGATGGAAGCTGCCACTTACAAATAAAGCCATCCCTATCTACTTGCCCAGCCCACCTTCTTTCCTCCCTCTTATTCTCCGAAACATCCTTGAGTTTTGTGTGGTTCAAAGCAACTACCCACCTTTGTTGTCCTCAGGCTTTGTGGTTTTTACAGGAGCTGCTGATCTTTTCTCAATGGGACGAGTTTCAGGGCTGCACTGCTCTGAAATGGACACAAATCTCAGGCATGAATCCCTCCTTTCCTGCCCCTCCCCACCAAGCCAAAGGGAAGGTTATATATCAGGTAAAAATGGATGGGAAATAGGGAGAGATCAAAGGGACAGAAAAAGGAAAACCATGAGCAACAGTTACCCTGAAAGAGGGTGAGGAACTGGGACTTCGTTCCCCACCCTCCCTCTTTTGCCTAATCTCATAGACTTTTCATTATGGATTAAGTGGCACATGGACTTCACGTGGTCTTTTCAGCACATTGCAGGCTGGAGGCATAGTTCAAATGGCAGAGCACTAGCCCAGCAAGCAATCTTGGCAAGTTCAAGGTACTGAGTTCAAGCCTCAGTACTGGCAAAATAATAATAATAATAAAGTCAGGTGCCAGTGGCTCACACCACTACTTTGCTACTCAGGAGGCTGAGATCTGAGGATGGTGGAGCCAGCCTGGGCAGGAAAATCCATGAGACTCTTACCTTCAATTAACCACCAAAAAACCAGGGTTGGAACTGTGGCTCAAGTAGTAGAGCACTCATATTGAGCTGAAGAGCTGAGGGACAGTGCCCAGGCCCAGAGTTCAAGCCCCACAACTGACCAGAAAAAAAAAAAAGTAATAATAAACTCAGAGATCAGACACCACATTTGTATGCACTATGCCAACTGAAAGGGCATAGAGGGGCTTGGATCATAAGAGGAAGAAGCCAGTGCTAAAGAATGTCCCCACTAGGGCCTCAACAAGAACATGATTAAGTACTCAGATCTTTACTGGCGCATCATAGTCTCATAGTCTCACACATCACAGGATCTGAATTTTTAGCCCAAGCACCCATTGTTGATAGTACCACCATGGGACAACATCAACACTGTGATAGTCTCCCTAGGGAACACTGCTCTCTATGCCAGTGAGCCATGGGGATTTTGAACTCAGGGCCTCAGGTTCTTGCTTAGCATTTCTGATCAAGACTTATACTCTACCACTTGAGTTGCACCATCACCTCTGGCATTTTGATAGTTAATTGGAGATAAGAGTCTCAAAGACTTTTCTGCGCAGGCTGGCTTCAAACTATAATTCCCAGATTTCAGCCTTCTGAGTAGCTAGGATTATAGGTATGACCCACCAGCATACATTCAGGTGGAGTTTTCAACAAGGGATGGAATAGCTCAAATTTGCATTTTGAGAAAAATCACCCCAGCAGCAACAGAGGAACTTGATGCTAGAAGAGTTACTGAAGGAACCCCACAGGGCTGCAGGTAAGAGGAAAATTGTTCAGGACCACAGATTCCCAACTGTTTCTAACAAATCAGCTCCATTTCTTTCCTATCCTGAGCTGTAAGATTACTTCTGAAAATGCTTCAAAGAGATCTGAAAAACCAGACTAAAGGATGAAACTGAAGGCAAAAACAATCACAAGGGGGCTGGGAAGGTGGCTCAGTGGTAGAGTGCTTGCCTTGCATGCATGAGGCCCTGGGTTCAATTCCTCGGCACCACGTAAGCAAAAAGAAAAAAAGCCGGAAGTGGAGCTGTGGCTCAAGTGGTAGAGCTCTAGCCTTGAGCTAAAGAGCTGAGGGACAGTGCTCAGGCCCAGAGTTCAGGCCCCACGACCGGACCCCCCAAAAAAAAAATCACAAAGGAACTTTGAAACAGCAGTCAACGGAGAGCACATGATATAACAAATAGGAACAAGACAGATTGGAGAAAGACTCCAACCGCAGACATGACACAATTAGCTGGGAGTATCCTGTGAAAAGGGGACAATGGTCTAGTCAGGGCAGTTCCAACAAGCTGCCAGTGACTAAGTACAAAGCAATGCACCAGATACCTAGTGAGATACATAGGTCTCACTGAAACGTTACAGACATAAGCTGTTTAATTTCACTTACAAAGAGAGTTAAGTTTTCCTGTAATAAAGAAACTGGTCCAGCCAGATACCCATGGCACTCACCTGTAGCTAGCTACTCAGGAGGATGAGACCTGGAGGATCAAGGATCAAAGCCAACCTGGGCAGAAAAGTCTGCAAGTCTCCATCTCCAATTAACTAGTGAAAAGCCAGACTGGAGTCATGATTAAGTAGTAGAGCTCCAGCTGTGAGCAAGAGAACTAGGTCCCAAGTTCAAAATCCAGTACCAACCCACATACATACACACAAAGACAAGTGGAAGATACCACTTGAGCCACAGCACCACTTCTGTTTTTTTCTGCTTATATGGTGCTGAGGAATCGAACCCAGGGCCTCATGCATGCAAGGCAAGCACTCTACCACTGAGCCACTTTCCCAGCGCAAGTGGAAGATTCTATACTCCCATTTCCTGAATGGGAAGCAGGAAATGTTTTTCTATTTCGCCTATTATATCTAGCTGAAAGTTTTTTTTTAAAGACAAATGGAAAGTGTCTAGCAAATGAACAGATATGACCATTAGAAATTCTTGCAATAGCCAAGTGCTGGTGGCTCATGCCTGTAATCCTAGCTACTCAGTAGGCTAAGATCTGAGGATTGCGGTTCAAAGCCAGCGGAAACTCCATGAGACTCTGATCTCCAATAAACCACTCAGAAAACTGGAAATAGTGCTGTGGCTCAAGTGGTAGAGTGTTTGCCTTGAGCTGAAGAGTTGAGGGATAGTGCCCAGGCCCAGAGTTCAAGCCCCACAACGAAAAGAAAAGAGGAGAGGAGAGGAAAGGAAAGGAAAGAAGGAAGGAAGGAAAAGGAAGAAAGAAGGAAAGAAATTCTTGTAATATTCTGTGTGCTGAAGACCAAACCCAGTGATTCCCACATGCTAGACAAGTGCTTTACCACTGACCTACCTTCCCAGCTGGCTAATAATAAGAACAGAGGCCAGGTGCTGGTGGCTCACACCTGTAATCCTAGGACTCAGGAGACTGTGATTTGAGGAGTACAGTTTGAAGCCAGCCCCAGCATGAGACTCTTATCTCCAATGAGCCATCAGAAAACTGAAATGGAACTGTGGCTCAACGTGGTAGAATGACAGCCTTGAGCAAAAAGCTCAGGGACAGGGCCCAGGCCTTGAGTTCACGCTCCAAGACCAGTTTAAAAAAAAAGTTGTGTGTGTGTGTGTGTGTGTGCACGCGCGTGCACGCACGAAATCACTTACATATAAAGAAGCAAATGAAAAAAAAATTTTCTTTTTTGTCGGTCGTGGGGCGTGAATTCTGGGCCTGGGCACTGTCCCTCAGCTCTCCAGCTATACTCTAGCACTCTACCACTTGAGCCTCAGCCCTACTTCCGGCTTTTTTTTTTGCTTATGTGGTGCTGAGGAATCAAACTGAGGGCCTCATGCGTGCAAGGCAAGCACTCTACCACTGAGCCACCTTCCCAGCCCGCATATGAAAATTTAATTTACATATGGAAACAACCTAGATGCCCCACCACAGATGAATGGATCCAAAAATTGTGGTATCTATACACAATGGAATATTATGCAGCCATTAGAAATGACAAAATAATGGCATTTGCAAGGAAATGGATGGAGCTAGAAGGAATCATGTTGAGCGAGGTAAATCAAGAACAAAGAGACAAACGGTACATGGTCTCCCTGATAAGTGGATGTTAAATCCAAAATATTAGGTGATATGACAAAACTAACAGGACTTAAGAAACAAAGAACTCCTACTCATCTGGTTGAACCACTACCAAATATCCCCATGCTGCTGATCACATATCTGGTATATAACATATGAGCACCGTTATATATTACAGACTGTGATAGACAATTTGCTCCAGGAAAGTTAGAATGAACTTGTGACGTTAAATGAGCATCATTAGTCCACAATACTGTGAATTTCCGGAAATTATGTAATCACTTAATCACAATCAAAAAAAAAAAAAGAAAAGAAAAAAATTTAATTTACAGGCACATGTCAGACTCATCAGGCATGTCAGTTTCATAATCACACATATTAAGCAGCATTTACAGATTTTAAATGTATACACAATGTATTTCTATCTTGTACTTTTTTTGGTAGTGGTTCTGGGGTTTGAACCCAGGGCTCCAAACTAGCTAGGCAATTCCTCTACCATGTCAGTCATGTCATAGCCCTTTCTTATTTATTTTTTGTTGGTCATGGGGCTTGAATTCTGGGCTTACATGCTTCTCCCTGAGCTCTTCAGCTCAAGGCTAGTGCTCTACCACTTTGAGCCACAGTACCACTTCTGGTTTTCTGGTGGTTAATTGGAGATAAGAGTCTCACAGACTTTCCTGCCCGGGTTGACTTTGAACCCTGATCCTCAGATCCTGAGTAGCTAGGATTACAGGTGTGAGCCACTGGCACCCAGCTTATTTACTTATTTTTTTAGATAGGGTCTTGTGTTTTTGCTGTGCTCCCTCCATACCTCCCTCCCATGAAGCTGGGATAACAGGAAGAAATTCACCACACCCAACTTCTTGGAAGTTGAGATGGGGTCTCCCTAACCTCCTAAGTAACAAATTACCATTATGTGTCACAGTGCTAAACCTTAAATATCAATAACTGCACCAAATATATGTATTTTCACATCACACACAAATTACTCAACTTCTTTCTTTGTGCCAGTCCTGGGACTTAAACTCAGGGCTTGGGCACTGTGGCTAAGCTTTTAGTGCTTATGTGCCCAAGGCTAGAGCTCTACCACTTGAGCCACAGTTCCACTTCCAGTTGTTTTTCTTTTTTGTTGTTATTGTTGTTTTTGTTTTGAGTGCTTCATTGGAAATAAGAGTCTCTTGGACCTTCCTGCCCAAATCCTGCCGGCAGCCTCCTGAGCTGCGATTCAAGTGGTAGAGCGCCAGCCTTGAGAGGTAAAGCTAAGGAACAGTGCTTAGATAGGCAGAGTTCACGTCCCAGTACTGGCACAAAAAAGTTATTTATCTTACAACATTTGTGGGTCCCAGAGCTTGAACTCAGGGCCTGGGCGCTGTCCCTGAGCTAGCTCAAGGCTAGCACTCTACCACTTAAGCCACAGCGCCACTCCAGGCTTTTTCTGAGTAGTTTATTGGGGATAAGAGTCTCCAGGACTTTCTTATCCGGGCTGGCTTCGAACCGTGATCCTCAGATCTCAGCTAGGATTGCAGGCGTGAGCCACCAGCGCCCCGCATTTATCTTACCACTCAGAACAATGAAGTGAGGCAAACATTTTTTCAAGAAAATGACTGTGGCCCGTGAAAAGGGTCAACCAAGGTCTAGATTGGCTTAACGCCGCGGAGCATTTTCAGACAGTGGTCTGGGGCTGCGGGGACGAAGGCGGGCTGACCACGCAAGTCTCCCGCAGGACGGGCGGGGAAAGCCGGGAAAGGCTCCGACAGGATCCCCGAGCGACGCGGCCTGGCCGAGGCCCGCCGGCGCCCAGGACGGTGGCGGGGCGTGGGGCTGCCACGCGCGAGGAGGGGCCGCGGGGCCTTACCTTTGTGCTTCTGGAAGCAGGTCACGGAGCAGCTGCAACGACAGAGACCGCGCGGGTTGCGTGAGCGCGGGAGGCTCTGCGGGGCCCGCGCGGGCCCCCCAGCCCCGGCCTAGCCTCCCCCCCGCCACCCCGCAACCCCACGAGCTCCCCACTCACTAGGGCACGCGGCAGGCCGGGCAGCGGTACTTGGGCTTCTCCAAGCAGATCACGCAGACCGCAGTGCTACACCGCAGCGAAGCCATGCCTCCGCACCACGCGCCGGGGCCGCGCGACCCGCGGCGCGCGTCAGCGCCGGCCACGCCCACTCATTTGAGTACGAAAGCAGAACCAATCAGCGCTCGGCACTGACGGACAGGCAAAAGCAATCGAGCGACAAGGCTCAGCTTTCCAGACCTCAAAAGTAGAGCACCGATACGCTCAATGTACGTCGAGTGGCTGCCGCCCAAATGTTTCGTGGGTTTTTGTTGTTTTTGTTTTTCTGATTTTTTTGTCTCTCCGTGGAAAAATGTATGTCAACCCCTCCCCTGTTCTTACGTGGTTATGTGACTTGGAGCAAATCATTGCTACGCTTCAGGTGTGTTGCCATAGGGTTTTTTCTTTTCTTTTCTTTTTTGCAGGTCCTGGGCCTTGAACTCAGAGCCTAGGCTCTGTCCCTAAGCCTGTCTCTCTGCTCTAGGCTAGAGCTCTTCCACTTGAGCCATTTCCAGCTTTTTCTGTGTATGTGATACTGAGGAACCAAACCCAGAACTTCATGCGTGCTAGGCAAGCACTCTACCACTAATCCATATTCCCAGCCCTGCCATAGGATTTTCTGAATCTTACAATAGACACTGAATTCTCCCACTCATCCAATCCTCTTACCTTTGGAAATGAAAAGTTCAGACACAAGCCAAATCAGGTGGATCATGTGGCACACAGAACCCTGACTTGCCCTTAACTGCTTTAGCCACTTTTCCAAAAGGAAAGACTTTTTGCCGGGGCCGAGGGCGGCGGGGAGGGGGGGCCACAAAGAAAATTAGCCTTCTCCCAGATAGCTTAAGCTGGTTTTGAACCAACAATCATCCTGTCTCCACCTCTTGATTACAGTATGTGTCACTATGTCCAGGGAAAGAAATGTCTTGGAGAATGGCCACTGGCAAATTAGCTCCCAACTCTGATTCCTGCACTGCCCAGGTGCTGGAAACTTACAGAGATTAGAAAATAATGGTCAAGTGGACCCATTGCAACAATGAGACTTAGAAGTCATTATGTGGAAAACGAACTTTACAACTTTGGTGGGGGGGGTGGGGAGGAGGGTTGGGTGGGGAAGGGTGGCGATTGGGGGGGAGGATGGGATGGGAAGGGGAAACAAAGGAGGAGACTATAATGCTTGTTGAGAAATGTACTCATTGTCTTGCCCATGTAATTGTAACCCCTCTGTACAGTATTTTCACAAAAAAAAAAAAGTCAAACTGATCCGCTTAAGAACATTAAAAAAAAATAAGAAGATAATGGTCAGAGCTGGAAAGGTAGCTTAGTGGTAGAGTGCTTGCCTAGCATGCATGAAGCCCTGGGTTCGATTCCTCAGTACCACATAAACAGAAAAAGCTGAAGTAGTGCTGTGACTCAAGTAGTAGAGCAGTAGCCTTGAACACAAAGAGGCTCATGGGCAGGGCCCAGACACTAGGTTCAAGCCTCAGGACCAGCAAAAGAGGGAGGAGGAGGAGGAGGTGGAGGAGGAGGAGAAAATAATGCCCATGTACAGTGATTTACAACGTAATCCTAGCTATTCAGAGAATATACATACATTATGTGAATATGTATAGATAGATAGATTAGATAGATAGATAGATATACAAGTATGTGAATAGCAGAGAATTATCTCTTCATCTTTTGTTCACCACTGTGGTTACTATGCCTGCTTGGGCTTCTCACCATGACTTCTCACAAGACTTTCAGAATCAAGTAGTTTCTTTTTCTTTCTTTTTTTTTTTTTTTGGTCGGTCATGGGGCTTGAACACTGGGCCTGGGCGCTGTCCCTCAGCTCTTCAGCTCAAGGCGAGCGCTCTACCACTTGAGCTACAGTGCCACTTCCGGTTTTCTGGTGGTTTATTGGAGATAGGAGTCTCACAGTCTCTCCTGCCCAGGCTGGCTTTGAACCTCCATCCTCAGATCTCAGCCTCCTGAGTAGCTAGGATTACAGGCGTGAGCCACCAGCACCCGGCTCAAGTAGTTTCTAGCCAAGAAGCAAAAGCAAAATGGCCCCATTCCCCAGTGGATTCTATTGAAAACTAGTAACAAAATCAGGTACAACTCCAGAGAAGACACTGGAGGAGAGCCAAGCTAGTTCTGTAAAGAATTGCATCAGATGTCCACATATTTATGCCCTACTATGAACCAATCAAACTGAAACGTCCGTATTGCCTGGACTGACAGTTGGGCACTTTTTGCTAATCCTGGGGCTTGAATTCAGGGCTTGGGCATTGTCTCTTAGCCCCTCTGTGCTCAAGGCTAGCACTCTACCACCTGAGCCACAGCGCCACTTCCGGCTTTTTCTGTTTATGTGGTACTGAGGAATCAAACCCAGGGCTTCATACTTGTTAGGCAAGCACTCTACTACTAAGCCACATTCCCAGCCCAGGCATTTTTTAAACTGGTTTTTCTTTGGTTACTTTAAGAATGGGAACAGTAATAAATGTGTGAAACCTTACATTTGAAAAAAAGAAAAAGAAGGAAGGAAGGAAGAAAGAAAGACGAGAACTAGAGGATGGAGATTTGAGGCCAGCAGAGCAAAAAGTCGATGAAACCCTATCTCAATCTATAAACCATCAGCCATAGACAGGAGGATTCTGGTCTACAGCTTTGGGCTAAAACATCGACTTTACCTGAAAAATAACTAAAGCTAAAAAAGGTGGTTGGGAAGCATATCTCAAGTGACCAAGCACTTGTCTAGCAAGAACAAAGCAAAGCGCTTTTTTTCCAAGTACAGGAAAAGGGGGCAGTCATTTTTTTTCTTTTTTCTTTTTTTTCTTTTCTTTTCTTTTTTCTTTCTTTTTTGTCAGTCAAGGGGCTTGAACTCAGGGCCTGGGTTCTATCCCTGAGCTCTTTTGCTCAAAGCCAGCACTCTACCACCTAGAGCTACAGTGCCACCTCCTGGTTTCTGGTGATTAATTAGAAATAAGAGTTTCACAGACTTTCTTGCCTAGGCTAGCTTGAAACCATTATCCCCAGATCTCAGCCTCCTGAGTAGTTAGGAATACAGGCATGAGCCACCAGCGTCCAGTGGGGAGTTCATTCTTAGGATGGTATTGTGCTAGCATGACATTGGCCTCATCCCAGTCCCAACCTCGATGTAGCAGATTGACCAGAGAATATGTGAGTGACCTCCTACCGAAAGATGGGACCCATGAACCCAGACAGATGGGCTATGATGAGACTTGAATGCCATCAAACTTTAGGGGTAGATAATCATACATTAAGAGCCCTGGGAGTGGCCCTGCCTAACCATGGCTCCTGCCCTGCTTTTGTTTGGCCCTCCAGGCCTTAAATCATCCTCACTCCCAAGAATCTTCCCTTTAGTGTCATATGTTCTGATTCAATAAAGGTGCTTTACTAAGATATCCAGGTGTGGGAATGGATCTGCTACAATGTTCAGTGGCTGGAGTCCTCCCTCAATCTCTTTGCTGGCTTATGTGACTTAGAGGTAGTTGGTTACTCGCGCTGTTAAAATGTATGTTAGGCCTACTTTTTTGTGCTATTATAAAAGATTTATAAAACACTTTTTGTGGTTTACACTTTTTTTTAATTTTATTTATTTATTTTTTTATTGTGAAAATACCATACAGAGGGGTTACAATTACATGGGCAAGATAATGAGTACATTTCTTATCAAGCATTGTTGCCTCCTCCTTTGTTTCCCCTTCAAAACGCTTTCATATTTTATTTTTATTTTTGTCATTTGTGGGGCTTGAACTCTGGGCCTGGGTGCTGTCCCTCAACTCTTCAGCTCAAGGCAAGCACTTTACCACTTGAGCTACAGCACTACTTTCGGTTTTCTGGTAGTTTATTGGAGATAAAAGTCACATGGCCTTTCCTGCTGAGCTGGCTTTGAACCATGATCCTCAGATCTCAGCCTCCTTAGTAGCAAATATTACAGGCATGAGCCAGGGGCACCTGGAGAAAGCACTTTTATTGTGCTAGGCGCTAGTGGCTCAAAGTGGTAGAGCACTAGCCTGAGTACAAATGCTCAGGACAGAGCCCAACTCCTGAGTTTAAGCCTCAAGTAGCGCACGTGCACACACACACACACACATTTTATAATCAGAATTGCTACAAAGTGACACACACCTGTAATCTCACCTATCTAAAAAGCAGAAGATATCTTTTCCATCTCATTGTAACCCCTCTCTACAGTATTTTCACAATAAAAAAAATAAAAATGAAAAGCAGAAGAATATTGGTAATTGAAGAACAGCCCAGGAAAAATTAGCTTGGCTTTTTTTATACGCGTGTCAGTTGTCGGGCCTGAACTCTGGGCCTGGGTGCTGTCCCTCAGCTCTTCAGCTCAAGTATAGTGCTCTACCACTTGAGCCACAGCACCACTTCTGGCCTTTTCTGCTCATGTGGTGTTGAGGAATGGAACCCAGGGCCTCAGGCATGCAAGGCAAGCACTCTACCACAGAGCCTAGCCCCTAGCTTGGCTTTATTTCAAAAACAAAACACAGAAATTAAAGTGCTGTGGGTTGGAGGAGCTAGTTCAAGAGGAAGAGCACTTACCTACCCAAGGTTCAATTTCAAGTACTGCAGGAGGAAGGAGGAGGAGGGGGAGGAGGAAGACAAAGAAGGAGGAGGAAGAAGAAAAGCTGGACAGTGGTGGCTCGTGTCTATAATCCTAGCTACCCAGCTGGCTAAGATCTAAGAACTGTGGTTCGAAGTCAGCCCAGGCAGGAAACTCTGTGAGACTCTTATCGCCAATAACTACTCAAAATAGCTGGAAGTGGTGCTGTGACTCAACTGAGTAGAGCAATGGTAGAGCACTCAGTGGTAGAGCAAAAGAAGCTCAGGGACAGAATGCAAGCCCCAGGACAGGTCAAAAAAGAAAATGGAGGAGGAGAGAAAAGAAAAGGGAGGATGAGGAGGGGGAATGGGGAGGGGTGAGGAGGAAAGGAGAGGGAGAAGGAGAAGAAGAAAAACATGTGAGTTTTGGGTTCCAGAAGCTCAGCCTTGTTCTGCTTCAGTGGGAGATCCAGGAGGGAAGACGATCTCTTCCCTCTTGGGCAGCAGTAGGATGCTGTCCAGTCCATAGTGCTGAAGCTGCAGCCCCCACTGGCCACCTGGTGTTACCAACCCTCATTCTCTCCCAGGACCCACCCAGAATCCCAGACAAGTCCACCCTGACCCAATAGTCCACAACATTCCTCACATTCCTTGACAGTTTCACCAAGAACCTCACTCATCCCAGAAGGTCCAAGCTTATCTGAGAAGGCCAAGGAAGACCAGTGACTCATCCAGGACCCCAGAGGATCCTGGTGGCATGGTTGGAAATCCACTCCCTGTGCAGTACACCACAAACCTCTCCATCTGTATCCTGTGAGCTGGGGACAGGGCTGAGGCCAGGGGGAAGTCCCGCGATATTCAGAGGCTTCCCCTTGCCCACCAGACTTAACCACACTGACTTCCCTACCTGCCAGTCCACCTGGGCAGGAGCCTCCTGCCCAAAGAGAGAACATCCCTAAAATCCCTGTGTTCTGAATGTTCCTCTCTTGCATTGATGGCTGCCACACACACACACACACAGTCCAGGAAAGAAAGGGCAGGGTTTTTTTTTGTTTTGGTTTTTGGTTTTGTTTGTTTGTTTGTTTGTTTTCGTGGGGCCTGAACTCTGGGCCTGGGCGCTAGTCCCTCAGCTCTTCAGCTCAAGACTAGCACTCTACCACTTGAGCCACAGTGCCACTTCTGGCTTTTTCTGCTTATGTGATGCTGAGGAATCGAACCCAGAGCCTCAGGCATGCAAGGCAAGCGCTCTACCACTGAGCCACCTTCCCAGCCCCTTAGGGATACCCAAGAGCTTAACGTGGCAACTCTCGCCTGTAGACCCAACACGTCAATGCCACTCTTGCAGCAGTCCCTGAAAGCACCTTGCTCTCTCTGCATCCCCTCCAGACCTGTTCTAGCAGCCGCCTCCATACAAGGCGTTGACCCCAAGGCTCAGTGCAGGACCTGGAGCTGAGAGGTTGCAAAGGACATTTTCAGGGCTGTGTGGTTGGTGGTGGGTGCTGTCCAGGGCCTAGGAACATCTTGAGCCCTGGAGCCAGGTCTCATGCCCCGCTGTGGCCACCTCCAGAGGGCGCTGTGGGTCCACACTGACCCTGAGACTCCAGGATTGGAGACATCAGGATTGGAACCCTAGATTGCATCAGGAGGTTCTGCTTCTGAAAGAACAGGTCTGAGGGCTGGCCAGCACCATTGTCAGGTGTGGAGAAAGAGCACCAAGTGCCTGAGAGCAATGCCAGGACTGTATGGGCAGAGTTTCTCCTATGGGAAAGAAGCACATACAAACCAGGCATCCAGATGCTGTGGCTGTGCAGGGGCAGGTGGCTCCCGTGGTACCCCCATGGCTGTGTGCTCCTCAAAACGAACCTCGCACTCGGGAGGGTGGGGTTCCAGCTAGAAGCGGGTGACTCATATTGGCCTAATGAATAATCTAACCATATCAGGGACTAACGAGTTACTAATAGCCCTTGAACATTCCCTGGCTGCCCTAATCTCCTCCATGCATCCCACATGTGTTGCCCTTAGCAGAAACCTGGGGTTGATGGAAGTGAACTCTTCCAAATCTCAGCTCCTTTCTGAAACTCCCTCACCCCCATCTTTCTTTCCCCCAAGTGATGGAGCAGCGAGGAACAGCATTAGAAATGGCTACAATGGGCCCACTAGGGGCAATAGGAGGGGGACTTTGCATATTCTCAATGGCTGCTTTCCATTTTCAGTCTGGTGTGTACAGACAGAGTAGTTCACGTGATCAAAGGAGTGAATTTGCTGCTGGAAGCCCCAAGGTTCTCAAGGGATAAGGTGAAGTAATCCTATTCTTTGCATGTTATTTCATTCTCCAGAAACTGTATTCTGTGTGCCAGGGGCTCAGGCCTGTAATCTTTTTTTTTTTTTTTTTTTAGACAGTCCTGGAGCTTGAACTCAGGACCTGAGCACTGTCCCTGAGCTTTTTTTTTTGCCAGTCTGGGGCCTGAACTCAGGGCCTGGACTCTGTCCCTCAGCATTTCAGCTTAAGGCTAGTGCCCTACCACTTAAGCTACAGGGCTACTTCCGGCTTTTTCTGCTTATGTGGTGCTGAGGAATCGAACCCAGAGCCTCATGCATGCAAGGCAAGTGCTCTACCACTGAACCACCTTCCCAGCCCTGTCCCTGGGCTTTTTTTTTTTGATTAACCGCTTGAGCCACTTCTGTTTTTTTTCTGTTTATGGTACTGAAGAATTGAACCCAGGACTTGGTGCATGCTAGGCAAGCACTCTACCACTAAGCCACATTCCCAACCTGTCAGGCCTGTAATCTTAGCTACTTAGGAGGCTGAGATCAAAGCTGGCCAAGCAGAAAAGTCCATGAGATTCTTTTCTCCAATTAAGTGTGAGCACGCACATGTGTGTGCACACATGTGTGTGTGCACACACACACAGAAGTAGAACTATGGCTCAAGTGGTAAAATGCTAACCATGAGCCAAAAAGCTCAGAGAAAGCACCCAGGCCCTGAATTCAAGCACAAAAAGAAAAGAAAGAAAAAAGAAATTGTACCCATCCTCCAACTCTAGACAATGACCTACAGTCATTTCTAAATTATGAAGGAGATAGAGAACTGAATTCCTACCATCACAGAAGTATTGGGAGAGTACAGACAAGAGGGGTTACTTCATTACCTGATCATCTCATACCTTCTGAGCTCCCAGATCTCCCACCTTAAATGCCCTGGGACACAATCAAAAGGTGTGAGACACACTCCTACATGTGTTTGTGAGGTCCTTTCTAGAGATGATTACATCATGAGGGGCTTTGACTTAATGAATGGGTTAATTATTTGATGGATTCATACTGTGAAGCTATTATTGAGAGGCAGTAACATAGGAGCGAAAGCCTAGAAGGTCCAGAGGTGAGTATTTTGCCCTGGTCCTTCCTGTATTCTCTTTCTCTGGTACCCAGATGCTGTGAATTGCTCTGCACTGTTATTTCTCCCTACCCATGATGGACTGATACTACTGAAACTGAGGCAAAATAAATAGGTCATTCCTTTCGATTATTCTCTCAGGTATTTTGGTCAAAAACACATTGTCAAGCTGGGAGTTAGGGAAATTGTCTGGCAGATTTTATAGAGCAGAGCACAAGTTACCAGCCCAAAATGGAGCTGGAGACTTGCAGGGTGGATGGGTCAAGAGAAGCAGGACTTTGTCCTGTGCTAAGAACTGGCGGGAATGTATCAGCTCAATGTTTGGGACATGTGTTAAATTCAAATAACCAAACCAACTTGTGGGTTTTTTGTTTTTGTTTTTTGCCAGTCCTGGGGCTTGAACTCAAGGCTTGGGCACTGTCCCTGAGCTTCTTTTGCTCAAGGCTAGCACTCTACCACTTGGGCCACAGTGCAACTTCTGGCTTTTTCTGTGTATGTGGTACTGAGGAATCAAACCCAGGGCTTCATGCATGCTAGACAAGCACTCTACCACTAGGCCATATTCCCAGCCCCAACTTTTTTTTTTTCCTTTTTGTATGTTAGTCAGGTGGATGAAAGAAGAAAAAGGAGACAGAGATCTCAGCAGACCAGACCAAGATTAAATCATGACTGCAGTGGGACTCCATAGAACAGCAAGCAGGGTGGGTAGAGACAAAGAGCAGGGAGTGTATGCGGGTGTTAAGTTTTTATACATACTGAGATCCTTCTTTGGAATGTCTTTGTCCTGTCCTGCTGGGGATTTATTGTCTGAACTGTCCTGTTTGGGATTTACAATGTAAACAGTCCTGTTGGGGTGGGGGGCATTTTGGTAGGGGTATTCTCCTGATGCTGGCAGTGTCCTGCACCTTCAGATAAGGTCAGAGGTGAAGTTTTCCTGAGAACCAGGAGGGGTTCGTTGGAGAGGCTGGTCTGTGGGCCAAGGGAGCAACATGGAGTTATGAGAACAAAGCAGATTCCCACCACACAATGAATAGATAGTAATAGTCTGCGACTTAGAACAAAAAGAATTGTTTTTTTGTTAGTTCCTCCTCATGGAGCCCCACCACCATGATATTCTTGCTGTGCTCACAGATCTTTTACTTCCTGGAGGACTAAGAATCCCCAGAAATCCTAGCAGTCATCAAGCGCGCTTTGTCCATCCTCCCAGTGCGGCCTCATCGCTCAGGGTGGTTAGCACAGGGCAGGAACGCAACACTCTCCTGTCTAGATCTCAGGAGGCATTCACAGACAAAGGTGTCATAAACGTAAAAGTTCTAGAGAATAGCCAGATGCCAGTGTAATCCTATCTACCCTAGCCAAGAGCTGAGGATTGTGGTTTGAAACCAGCCCAGGCAGACAAACTTTTATCTCCAACTAAACAGCAAAAAGCCAGAAGCGGAGGCATGGCTCAAGTGGTAAAATGCCAGTTGTAAAGACAAACTGGAGTTAGAGCAGGAGGCTTTTAGTTTGGTTCAGGGAAAAGTCATGGAGCATGTATGAGGGCGGAGCAGGGCTTCCTCCTGACCAGCTGAGCTTCCCTGGTTTGGCTCATACTTTATGTTCTTGCAATATCTACCTAGAGCCCACTCCGGAGGATCCTCTGTCTCCTCTGCTTCTCCCTTCCTCCCAGCCTCAGCATTCTCCTTGTTTCCATGGGAACAGATTCAAGTGGGATGCCAATAAACAGGATGTTGATGACCTCAGTAATCTTTTTCCCACTGGTAACCCAGTTAATTTCTGGCTTGGATCCAAGTACTTTATAAAAAACAGTTTTTTGTTTTGTTTTGTTTTTAAACCTATCAGAGGTTATTTTCACAGAGGAGGCTCTGAGGCTCAGGGTTGTGGGGAAAGTGCTAGGTTCCCCCAACTTTTGCATTATGCATTGTAGGGGGAGGGGGCAGGCAGGCCTAGGTATTAAATCACAAGCTCAAGTCAGAAATCTATGCTTTGGCCAGGGACCAGAATTATCAGGAAGGGCCTTCAGATTTGTATCAGCATAATGAAATATCTGAGGCAGATAACTTTATAAACAAAGGAGGTTTGTTTAGCTCACAGTGCTGGAGGTTTAAGGCCATGCTACCTGACAAGGATCCTCTCTGTCAAGGTCACATCATAGTGGATGGCAAGGGTAAATTACATATCAATACAGAAGGCTGGGGAGTGACCCCCAGAGAGAGACTGGGGTCCAACAATCATTTATCTATCTTATTTTGACAGAACTGAGTTTTGAACTTAGGACCTTGTAATTGCTAGGCAGGTACTCTACCACTAGAGCCAAGCTTCCAATCCTTTTGGTGTGCTTGATTTTTGGTTTTTTATCTTGCCCAAGCATGTACCTGGACTGTGATTTGCCTATTTTAGCCTTCCCATTGTACCTGGGATGATGGGGGTGGGGTGCGCCACTATGCCCAGCTTCTTCTATTGAAATGGAGTTTCTCAGACTTTTCTGCCCAATCTGGCCCAGAATCACGATCCTTCAATCTTGGCCTCCCAAGTAGCTAGAATGATGTACATGTGCCACCACACACAGCTATGAGTTAAGACAGAGTCTTTGGAAACTTTCTGTTTGGATTAGCCTCAAATCAAACTACAATCTTCCTGATCTCAGCCTCCCAAGCCACTAGACTAACTCAATTCCAACCATCTTTTCTTTCTTTCTTTCTTTCTTTCTTTCTGTCCTTCTTTCTTTCTCTCCTTTCTTTTTTTTTTTTTTGGGGTCCAGTCATGGGGCCTGAACTCTGGGCCTGGGCGCTGTCCCTCAGCTCTTCAGCTCAAGGCTAGTACTCTACCACTTGAGCTACAGCACCACTTCCAGTTTTCTGGTTGTTTATTGGAGATAAGAGTTTCATGGACTTTCCTGCCCGGGCTGGCTTTGAACTGAGATCCTCAGATCTCAGCCACCTGAGTAGCAAGGATACAGGCGTGAGCCACTGGCACCCGGCTTCAACCATCTTTTCTAATAACATGGTCTATGTGATTTCCAATACTCATGTATTGGAATACACACATACATACATACATCCTGATGACTGCAGGATCTGGGTTTGTGCCTGAGTATTTCTAAACCATTAAGACCCAGAAGCGGAGGACAGTAAGAGAGGGACAAGATAATGAAAGATTTGGATTCAGTTCTGTTAAGACACAGTCTAGATGCAGGGTAAAAACAAGGCCCACACTCTGATTATAGGCAGCTCAAAGAGAGTTAGCACTCAGCCTAAAAAGAGTAGCTCAGCATGGGTTGAGGTCAGTTGGATTAGGAAGAGCGACAGGGAAAAGGCTGATGTGACCTGTGTGACAGCACTATTATGAGCTCACATTACGTATAGCACAGTGACAAGTGTCTTCGCCTTCTTTGGCCTCAGCGCCCTCATCTAGAAAATGTAGTAAGGACAGGACTTCCTTCCTGGTTGTGGTTAAGAGTGTCCTAACCTAAAAGACCACCGTCATAGGCTGGCTGGTAGCTTGGCCAAGTCCTATTGGCTCTTTGACCCATAGAGGGCCCAGAAACCTAGCACCAAGCAAAGGAAGTTACTAGAGCATTAAGAGGAAGGGTAGAGTTTAGATCAAATTTAAATGTCTTTTTTTTTAATAGACAAAAGCAAAATAAGGGTGTGTGCAAAGAGCTGGATGGTGAACTGTTCCCTGTGTTGTTTTTCTTGGAAACTAGGTAAATATGGAGTCTTGTGTTCAGAAACCTCTGTTCTGAACTTCCCGACTGGCTGGGCAGCAAGGCAGCCGTTCTGGGTCACAGTGGGGGGTTCGTGATTATTACTGGCGTACATTGAAGAATTAAAGCTTGGGGGTAGGGAGAATGTAGTCATAATACCCATTGTATATCCTACAAAATTAAGAAAATTGAAGGGAGGGGTTGGGTTGGGAGGGATGAGGGACAGTGATGAAAGGGGTGAAGTTAATCAAGAGGCAGTGATTGTCAGCTGGTCAGCTAGAGCTCATGTCTGTAATCCTAGCTACTCTGGAGGCTGAGATCTGAGGATCAGAGTTTGAAGCCAGCCCGGGCAAGAAAGTGTGCACAACTCTTTTTTTTTTTTTGGTCGGTCGTGGGGCTTGAACTCTGGGCTTGGGCAATATCCCTCAGCTCTTCAGCTTAAGGATAGCGCTCTACTGCTTGAGCCACAGCGCCACTTCTGTTTTCTAGTGGTTTATTGGAGATATGAGTCTCACAGACTTTCCTTGCCCAGGCTGGCTTTGAACCATGATCCTCAGATCTCAGCCACCTGAGTAGCTAGGATTACAGGCGTTAGCCACCGGTGCCTGGCTGTGCAACAATTATCTCCACTAAATTACCAAAATAGCTGGAGGTGGAGCTGTGGCTCAAGTGGTTCAGTGCTAGCTTTGAGCAAGGCAGCTCAGGGATGGCGCCCAGGCTCCAAGACTGACACAGTAAAAAAAAAAAAAAAGGTATCATATTCTCCCGTTTGTTGAATGGTAACTCCGTTGTACAACAGAGTTATATATATATATATATATATATATATATATATATA
>NW_012267235.1:1938663-1965380 GCF_000151885.1 Dipodomys ordii
GAAGGGGAAACAAAGGAGGAGGCAACAATGCTTGATAAGAAATGTACTCATTATCTTGCCCATGTAATTGTAACCCCTCTGTACAGTATGTTCACGATAAAAAAAAGAAAGAAAAAAGAAAACACTAGTAACTCAAATGAGTGGTTCTAACATAGTAGCTGCAGCTTCTGTGGGTTGTGCAGCAAGCCTTATCTATGTTATCTCAGCTGCATCAAAGACAGTTGAGGGGCTGGGAAGGTGGCTCAGTGGTAGAGCCCTTGCCTTGCATGCATGGGGACCTGGGTTCGATTCCTCAGCACCACATAAGCAAAACGAAAAAAGCCGGAAGTGGCGCTGTGGCCTTGAGCTGAAGAGCTGAGGGACAGCACCCAGGCCCAGAGTTCAGGCCCCACAACTGGACCCAAACAAACAAACAAACAAACAAAATTAGCCTGGAGCTAGGCACTGGTCCTCATGCTTGTAACCCTAGATTCTCAGGAGTCTGGTATCTGAGGATTGCAGCTCACAGCCAGCCTGGGCAGGAAAATTCATGAGACTCCTCTCCAAAACATAACCACCAAAACATAAAGCTGGAAGTGGAGCTGTGGTTCAAGTGGAAGAAGGCCAGTCTTGAGTGAAAAAGCTAAGGGACAGTGCTTAGGCTCCAAGTTCAAGGCTTAGTATATACACATGCGTGCACTCACACACACACAGAGAGAGAGAGAGATACACACAGTCAGAAAGACAGAGAGAGATGCATACAGAGAAATGAGGAGATCACTAAGCTCTGAACTTCTCTGGCAAATAATTTTTGCCTTTAAATATTTTGAAATAGCTACAGACATAAGAAACAACAATAACAACAACAACAGCAACACACACACACACACACACACACACACACACACACACACACACACGTCCCTGCAAAACAGAAGGCACATATTCTCTTCCAGCCTATGCCTCCCCACCCCCATGACTCCCAGGGTCCCAGCCACAGGAGCCAGGCTCACAGCAGCAGGAGGCTGGGACCAGAGCTTCTATGGACTTTCCAAGTGTGTTTACTCACATTCCTATGGGCCCTTAGGGCCAGGCTGAGCTTGCCAGTGTCAGCTGAGAAAGAGCAAAAGCAGCCCTGACATTCAGAAGTAATTTGACATTTCCAGCCAGACCTCAATGTTATCACTAACTAGCCGGGCACAACCAGAGCACCTTGTTCTCCTGCTGGATACAGTCTCACAGAATATCAACCTCAGATAAGGTGACTATGAAGCCAGGCTAAAATGAGACAAAACAAAGCCACTTAGTCTGCATAGTAGCTCAAGCCTGGAATTCCAGCTATTTGAGAGGTGGATATGGTTTGAAGCCAGCCCAGGAATAAAAGTTTGTCAGATAGAATCTCAACCAATGTCTGGGCATGGTGGCATGAACCTAGCTACAGAGGGGAAGTGCAAAGGCTGGGTACAGTGGCATGCACCTGTCATCTACATCATGGAGAAAGCACCAGGAGGAGGATCACAGACCAGGCTGGCTTAGGCATAAACAGAGACTCTACCTTAAAAATAACAAATGCACCTTGGTGCTGGTGGCTCACGTCTATAATCCTTGCTACTCAGGAAGCTGAAAATTTTTTGTACATTTTTGATTGTAAAAATACTGTACAGAGGGGTTACAGTTACATGAGCAAAGTAATGAGTACATTTCCTATCAAGCATTGTTGCCTTCTCCTTTGTTTTTCCCCTACCATCCCTTCCCTCCCACCTCCACAACTACCCCCCCCCCCTAGAAAGCTGAAATTTGAGGATCATGGTTCAGAGCCAGCTGTGTAGATGTATATGAGAGACTCTTAGCTACAATTAACCAGTAAAAAGCCAGAACTGGAGGTGTGACTCAAGTGCTCTATTCATCTGCCTAGGGAGTCCTAAGTAAAATCCCCAGTACTGATGCACACAAAAGTCATTGCTGTCATCCATAAAATACCAAATGTGCCTCTATAAATGGCTAAAATGAGGGGCCTATACTTTTCTCTCTCTCTCTCTTTTTGATAAATATATATTTTTATTGTAAAGATACTGTACAGAGGGGTTACAGTCACATGAGCAATGTAATGGTTCCATTTCCTATGGAGCATTGTTACCCCCTCCTTTGTTTTTCCCCTACCATCCCTTTTCCTCCCCACCTCCCTAACTCCTTCCTTCGCCCCACCCCTGCTCTTTTTTTTTTATTTAATTTTTATCGGTTTGGAAATATCCTCTCAAAAAGGCTCATGTATTAAGGTGTGGTCTCCAGATGGTGGTGCTATTGAGAGTGGTTGGATCATGAAGGCCATAACTTCATGAAGGCATTATTAGCCTACTGAATTTACAGCTGAATGAACTACTAGGAGAAAAGGCCCGTTGGAGGAAGTGGCTCACAGGGCTTGCCTTTGATGGGTATGGCATGGCCCTTCGGCCTTTGTCTGCCTCCTATGTGCCAAAAGGTGACCCACTTTGTTCCCCTCCAGTGCTCTTGGCCAGTCGGTTCTGCCTCATCTCAGAGACAATGAGAAAAGGGGCCACAGGTTGACACCTCTGAAACCAGGAGCCAAGATAAATCCTTCCCTTAGTTGACTTTCTTAAGTATTTTGTCACAGCAATGCAACGTGACCAAGGCAGATTGGTTTCATTTTTTGTCTATCTGTGTGTGTGTGTGTGTGTGTGTGTGTGTGTGCATGTGTGTGTATGTCCACTTGTGCACATGCATGCATGAGGCCAATATTGAACCTTTGAACTCAGGGCCTGGGCACTATGACTTAGCTTTATCCATTCAAGACAGGTACCCTGCCATTTGAACTATATCCCACTTTTGGACTTTTGCTGGTTATTGGAGATAAGAAGACTTTTCTGCCCAGGCTGGCTTTGAACTTTAGCCCTCAGATCTCAATCTCCTGAATAACTAGGATTACAGGAGTAAACCACTAGCATCTGGGCATTTTTTGGCTATTATGAATAAAGCAGCTATGAACATTTAGTTATAAGTGTTTTGCAGTAAAGTTCTTGGGCTCGTAGCTTTTCTTTTGAAACATTTCTGTTAACATGTATTAGCTTTACAGGGGAGTTTCCTTGTAACACTTTCATCTATACTAACAATATACTTTCATTAGATTAACCCCTTCCATTACTCTCCTTTATCCCTTATTTATTTATTTATTTATTGGGGTCCGGTTGTGGGGCCTGAACTCTGGGCCTGGGCGCTGTCCCTCAGCTCTTCAGCTCAAGGCTACCACTCTACCTCTTGAGCCACAGCACCACTTCTGGCTTTTTTCTTTTTGCTTATGTGGTGCTGAGGAATCGAACCCAGGGCCTCAGGCATGCAAGGCACGCGCTCTACCACTGAGCCATCTTCCCAGCCCCTCTCCTTTATCCCTTATTAAAAACAGTTACTGGCCAGACTCCTGTGGCTCATGTCTGTAATCCTAGCTACACAGGAAGCTGAGATCCAAGGATCACAGTTTGAAGCCAGCCCCGACAGGGAAGTCCATGAGACTGTTATCACTGATAAACTAAAAGAGCCAGAAGAAGTTTTAAGAAATGAGAGGTGAGTAAGAGTGACCAACAGGAACTCAAGGTTTTACTGGGGGAGAGAGGGGTCAGACCTGCCAGGCTGTTCCAAGTAGGAATGGAGGCAGGCAGCAGCCATGGACAGGTATAAGTTGAATTTAAACAAAATGTGAGGGGGCAATCACATGGCTCACAATACATAGACTATGGGAATTTGGGGGTAAGGTCAGTTCCAAGAAGAGGTGTTATGAAAGTGTTACGTGGACTCCAGGAATTGGGTGGAGAGTCACATTCTGAGAAAGAGTTTAAGGAGATTGTTGCTACTGGGGTTCAGAATTTGTATCTCACACGGGGAAACCAATACAACATCAGAGAAATAGAAACTTTTTTTTTAAATTGGTTGTAGGGCTTGAACTCTGGGCCTGGTGCTGTCCCTCAGCTCTTCAGCTCAAGGCTAGCGCTCTACCACTTGAACCACAGCGCCACTTCTGAGAAAGAGAAACTTAACAGATTTTTGTAAACAGGAAGGAACACAGGGCTGGGCCTTAATTGGCAAGCTAACCCTGAGACATTAGATTCCTGTCTTTTTTATGTATAAGTCTAAAAGTGGAATGCAGAGGGTAGAGAGTCCGGGAGACATTCCCTAGCTGTTTCCTGCTGGTTGGGGATGTTGGGTTTGGGGGTAGAAGGCAAAAATGTCATCCTGTCCGGGAGAAGGCACCAGTAAGAGTTCCTTGGGGATGAACATGTTTGGATGAAGTCTGAAAGAAATCGTATGAGGCAGGGGCCAAACAATATAAGAAAAGGAAAAATACATTATTAGAGGACCTACTAACAGCAGAAGTGAGGGCAGTCATCCATTTAAGGTAGAAAAGAAAAAAAATGGATGACTTGCCTAGTTCCTGTCTCCTGTGGTCCCAGAAATCCTGGAGTTGGTGGATTATATCCCTAACTACTCACTGAATAACATCTGCTGACTGGGTAGGAGAGAGCATGATGGCCTGGAAAAGAATAACCAGTTAAGGGCTGGGAAGGTGGCTCAGTGGTAGAGCACTTGCCTTGCATGCAAGAGGCCCTGGGTTCGATTCCTCAGCACCACATAAGCAGAAAAAGCCAGTAGCCAAGAGCTAAAGAGCTGAGGGACAGTGCCCAGGCTCAGAGTTCAAGCCCCACCACTGACATCCCCTGCCCCCCCCAAAAAAAAACTGGGGCTGGATTGGACTGGTTAAAGCCCCAATGGGAAGGCTGATCATTTCCTGGACTACAGATGTCTGCACTATAAAGTATGGATAGAAAACCTATTATAAATAAAAATAACAGGCAATAGATATAAGTTCCTGCCCAGTTAAAAGACAGCAGGTAGGGGCACCAGAATATGCTCATGAACTATTTTTTCTTGACCTCTTGGCTCTGGTTAATTTTGAAAAGGCAAGCACAAAGTGACTCCATTTAGGATCGGATACCATCCCCTCTTTATCGGTGCAGTTTCCCCCAACTGCCTCTGGGTGGACCCTCATTGTCAGGACTAGCTCTGTCCTGGTGGGTCTAGGAGCTCTCTTCTTGCTGCAATGATGTTGCAGTTGGCATTTTTGCTCATTGCTGGGATGTCACATCCCAGGTTGGCATTGCTTGTTGTGGGGATGGCATGTCCCAGTTGACTGATGGCATGACCCACGTTGCTCGGGGGCGGGGGGAAAGGGTGTAACTGACAGATTAAATGAGAGTTTTTGCCAATAGCCCCTTTCCCTTATTTCCAATTGAAGCAACAAAGAGATCAATAGAAATAGTTCTAAGCCTGACTTATTGAAACTTGTTAAGAATTGAAGTTTGACCAATATATATTTGTAAGAATTATTTATCCCTCTATGGGTCGGACTGAAAATGCTACAGAGAATCAAATCTGTAATAACAAAACTCAATAGTGGTCATAATGAGAGTTTTGAAACAGTAACTAATAAACTGAATATAGCACTTTAGGATGCTAATTTCAATTGAAACCATTGTCAACTCTGTATCCAGGGTGGCTTACATACTTGAGAAACAGACATATTACACACAATTGTTTGTATCCAAATCTGATGAACTTCTTCTTGGTCTGAATTTTTATTTATTTATTTTTGGGTCTGGTTGTGGGGCCTGAACTCTGGGCCTGGGCGCTGTCCCTCAGCTCTTCAGCTCAAGGCTAGCGCTCTACCACTTGAGCCACATCACCACTTCCGGCTTTTTTCTTATGTGGTGCTGAGGAATCGAACCCAGGGCCTCGAGTATGCAAGGCAAGCGCTCTACCACTGAGCCACCTTCCCAGCCCCTGGTTTGAATTTAAAACTTCCCACTGTTTCTTTGTCCTGAGGAGCCAGTTATGTCTTGGTTCTCTCAGAAATGCATAATGACTCTGCTCAAGGCAATTTACCATTATACTACCCAGGGCCAGGCTGCCTGGGCAGAGAAGTTTGTTAGGTTTTTATTCCAATCCAAACTGTCCTTCCTCCTTTCAAGGTATTAGGCTCAGATTCTAAGTATAATTACCAGGAAGGCTATTCTCTAATTTTGTCACAAGCAGCACGAATAATAGTTACAATTGAAGTCAAGAAGCAAATAATTTCAGGAAATGTCAGAACAAAAGAAATATTAAATATTGAAGACAAACACACTTTGACAGAAGACTTTTTCTTACGCTACAACAGTTTTTTCGTTTTGTTTTGTTTTTGGTTGGTCGTGGGGCTTGAACTCTAGGCTTGGAACTGTCCCTGCACTCTTCAGCTCAAGAGGAGTGCTCTACCACTTGAGCTACAGTGCCACTTCCGGTTTTTAAGTAGTTAATTGTAGATAAGAATCTCACAGACTTTCCTGCCCAGGCTGGCTTTGAACTGTGATCCTCAGATCTCAGCCTCCTGAGTAGCTAGGATTACAGGTGTGAGCCACAGGCGCCCTGCTGCTACAACATTTTTTATTATTATTATTTTTTTATGTTGGGTCCAGTCATGGGGCCTGAACTCTGGGCCTGGGTGCTGTCCCTTGGCTCTTCAGCTCAAGGCTAGCACTCTACCACTTGAGCCACACTCGCCACTTCCAGCTTTTTGCTTTTTGCTTATGTGGTGCTAAGGAATCGAACCCAGGGCCTCATGCATGCAAGGCAAGCGCTCTACCACTGAGCCAACTTCCCAGCCCTGCTACAACAGTTTTTTTTTTTTTTTTTTGGGTCCGGTCGTGGGGCCTGAACTCTGGGCTTGGGCGCTGTCCCTCAGCTCTTCAGCTCAAGGCCACAGCGCCACTTCCGGCTTTTTTCTTTTTGCTTATGTGGTGCTGAGGAATCGAACCCAGGGCCTCATGCATACAAGGCAAGCGCTCTACCACTGAGCCACCTTCCCAGCCCTGTTACAACAGTTTTTTATGAACACAGACACTTGTGTACAAAAAGTTTTAAGGTGCACTTAGGTTTTAAAAATGAAAATTGGGCATAGTTTTCTGAAATTCCAGCGCCAAAAAGACATTTTGCCCATTGTATGATAGAACTATGTGTTCAATGCTAGGAAAATAGGAAACGCCAAGCAACACAAGAAAAAAAATCAAGGCGCCAGCAGCAAACGCAATTTAGCAGACTCTCCACACTTAAAGAAACATTAATTAACCAGAATAGAAAACCTTTGAAATAATTTTGGTAAAGAGACACATTGACCTTTAAATACTTGCTAGATGAGTGGAGTAGTAAACTTGGTAGAAGAGTGAGGGATCATGTGAAAACCCGCCATGTAGCCTTTGTCTCTTCTTAGGTATTATCCAGGGCCTGTAAAAAGAATTGGGGGACGTACCCAAACCAGATTTTTTTGGGGGGGTTGGTCCTGGGGCCTGATCTCTGGGTCTGGGTGCTGTCCCTCAGCTCTACAGCTCAAGGCTTATGCCACAGCACCACTTCCGACTTCTTTTGCTTATGTGGTGCTGAGGAATCGAACCCAGGGCCTCATGCATGCAGGCAAGTGCTCTACCACTGAGCCACCTTCCCAGCCCCTCAAACAGATTTTTTAAGGGGAGGAGGCAGCATGTCTCCTAAATTCAACAGAGAGAGAGAGAGAGAGAGAGCTTGAATGTCTGAAACCTCTGACCATTTCCATTGTGTCGGTAGGAATTGCCCAGAGTATTGTAAGGTGATGACACTTATGTAAAGGGAGTCTGGTGAGGATGTGAGGGGGCAAAGTCCATGGGGACTTAGAGGAAATGGTCCCCACTGGGGGGTGTTGGGGGTGTTCTCAACTTTTTTTATTTGGTCAGTCGTGGGACTTGAACTCTGGGTTTAGACGTTGTCCTTGCGCTGTTCAGCTCAAGGTTTTCTAGTGGTTTCTTGGAGATAAGAGTCTCATGGACTTTCCTGTGCAGGCTGGCTTTGAACCATGACCTCATATCTCAGCCTCCTGAGTAGCTAGGATTACAGGTGTGAGCCACTGGTGTCTGGCTGTCCTCAACTTTTTAGTTTTACCACATATTGGGGGGAGGACTGAAAAATAAAATGGGAATGGAAGAGAGCCAGGCCCACAGGAGTGGATGGGTCAGTGCAGATGAAGCGGTGAGCGTGTCCGACGAACAGCTCCAAATTTTACTGGGGGGTCTCATTGGGATGCTGAACTACCTCCCTCAATTTGTCATAGTTGACAGACTTGTGCGCAGTCTGGTCAAGGCTATGGAGAAGGTAGAGGTTCATGTTGTCCCTAAGAGTCTGGCGGGGGATGATTAGGTGGGTAATATTACCCTGGGTTGGAGCAAGGTGCAGCTTCCTGACCAACAGCTTTTTTTGTTTTTTGGGTCTGATCATGGGACCTGAACTCTGGGCCTGGGTGCTGTCCCTCAGCTCTTCAGCTCAAGGCTAACGCTCTACCACTTGAGCCACAGTGCCACTTCCGGCTTTTTTCTTTTTGCTTATGTGGTGCTGAGGAATCGAACCCAGGGCCTCACGCATGCAAGGCAAGCGCTCTACCACTGAGTCACCTTCCCAGCCCCCAACAGCTTTTTGATGAAGTTCTTTAACCTTCTATTTGGGACAGGGAACTTCTATTTGAGAGGGAGAAGGGAATGTGAACATGAACAATGCCTTCAGAGCCAGCTACCTCCTGAAAGGAAGAGAGGTGGGCTGGTGCCACAGCAGATGATTGATGGGCAGTGCAGGAACCGGTGTGAGGTAGAGAGAGAGAAGGCAGAGAAGAGGGGGAGGGAGTAGAAGAAGAAGGTGGGGATTGATAGGGTGGTAGAGAAGGAGGAGGAGATCAGCATGTGGAGTGGGGTGGGGAACGTGAAAGAAGAAGAGTGGTCAGCAGGGTGGAAGTGCAGGTCTGCATCAGGGAGAGGGACAGAATAAAGCCTGAGCATAAGGAGTTCTCCAGCCTTGCCACTTGGGTGACAGAAGTGATCCAGGTCTGTGAGCATATTAAAGGTGAAGACACCATTTTCAGGCCATCGAGACCCATTGTCCAATTGGGATTGAGGCCATGCCACATTACAACAGAAAATGAGTCTCTTGGATTTAATAATGTCTGAGAGACCCCGTGCATGGAGATTAGCCAAGAGACAACCCACAGGGGTGTTCGGAGACAGTTTAGATTGTGGGGTACCCATTTGGACAGAGGGTGGCAATTGAGATACTGGTAGAGGAATTTTCTGTCATTCTGGGTGTCCCTGGGAGCACAGAAGAATTCCTAGTAGAGTAGGACAATGCCTCAAAGAATCATCACCAGTGAAACAAGTCAACTACAGCATTCCCTGGCCAGGTACCTGGGCCTTCAAGAACGAAATGGAAGTAGGCAGGGAGGCTCATAGAAACAGGAGGTCAGTGCTCACCCTTGCAGATCCAATTGTGAGCATGCAGAAATCTGAAACGGTTGGCAGAGGAGAGGAAAAGTTGCTTGCTCTGAGGAGGTTCGGGAGGAGGGCTGGGAGCCAATTAACCCCTATAGGGGGATCCTCCAAACCAAGACCACTCCTTCTGGGTTTTGGCACCAGGATGTAAGATATGAGAGGCCAATATGGGTGCAGGGCTTTATTGGGGGACAGATCTTCCAGGCTGCTCCAAGCAGGAATGGAAGCAGCAACCATGGACAAATGGAAACAATTTAAACAAAATTTTAGGGGGCAGGGGCTGGGAAGGTGGCTCAGTGGTAGAGCGCTTGCCTTGCATGCCTGAGGCCCTGGGTTCGATTCCTCAGCACCACATAAGCAAAAAGAAAAAAACTGGAAGTGGTGCTGTGGCTCAAGTGGTAGAGTGCTAGTCTTGAGCTGAAGAGCTGAGGGACAGCGCCCAGGCATAGAGTTCAGGCCTCACGACCGGACCCCCAAAAAATTTTAGGGGGCAGTCACATGGCTCACATTACATAGACTATGGGAATTTGGGGGTAGGGTCAGTTCCAAGAAGAGATGTTATGAAGGTGTTACATGGACTCCAGGAATTGGGGGAAGAGTCACATTCTGAGAAAGAGTGTAAGGAGACTGTTGCAACTGGGGTGGGAATTTATATGTCATGCTGGGAAGACAATACAGCATCAGAGAAATAGAAACAACAGATTTTTGTGAACAGATAGGGACACAGGGCAGGGCCTTAATTGGCAAGCTAACTCTGAGACCTTAGAAAAATGGCTGGGAATGTGGCTTAGTGGTAGAGTGCTTCCCTAGCATGCATGAAGCCCTGAGTTCCATTCCTCAGTACCACATACACAGAAAAAACTGGAAGTAGTGCTATGGCTCAAGTGGTAGAGTGCTAGCCTTGAGCAAAAGAAGCTCAGGGACACTTTCCAGGCCTTGAGTTCAAACCCCAGAACTGGCAAAAAAAAAAAAAAAGCCATCAGTGGAGCTGTGCTCATGTGGTCGAGCATTATCCTTGAGCACGAAAGCTCAGAAGATTGCCTAGGCCCAGAGTTCAAACCCCAGGTCTGGCAAAAACAAAACAAACAAACAAAACCAGTTAACAGTCAAGGACCAGTGGCTCAAGTCTGTAATCCTAGCTACTCCAGAGGCTGAGCATTCAAGTTTCCTCCAAGATACCCTGCAAGGGACTGAGCTTCTGACTCTGTCCTTGGTTTGGGGGAGCTCAGAGTGTTGTGCAGGCAGGTCTTCCTGTCCAAACTAGAGCCAATCAGCACTCGCTCAGCAGTGTCTGGGCAGGGGAGGCCAATTGATTGGTCCTGCTTTGTATTTATGTATTTATGTCCCAAAAGCGGAGGGGATGGGGGAGGAGAGCTTACATCTATAATCCTAGCTACTCAGGAGGCTGAGATCTGAGGATCATGGTTCAAAGCCAGTCAGAGCAGAAAAGCACATAAGATTCTTATCTCCAATTAACCATCAAGAAGCAGGAAAGTGGAACTGTGGCTCAAGTGGTAGAGCACTAATCTTGAGCAAAGAAGCTCAGGGACAGAGCCCAAGCCCTAGTATGCTCTCTCTCATTCTCTCTCTTTCTCTCTCTCTCTCTCTCACACACACACACACAAGACCTAGAAGTAGAGCATCATGCACTTAATGGTGGAAGTTTTAGGGGCCTGGATGGTGAGATTGCTTGGTAGGTAGCTGAAGATGTGGTTTCCTTTGCATAGAGAAAGATTGACCTAGAACAATTAAAATATAAAAAATAAACAAACCCCACTAACAACAAAAACTCTACTTCTGATCCTTGTCCTATCTTTTGGGGTCATCTGTTTTCTCTGGGTCTGTCGTTGTACCTATTGAGTGAATAAAGGGGACAACATTATTTCTATCCCTGACCCTGCAAACTCAGGATCAGCTCCTGTACCCCTCCCACAGTTGGCTGTCGGCGGTCTCAACTCACCCAGATTCTTCCCTGATGCTCAACCCTCTGCCAGGATTAGCAGAGACCAGATCCCAGATTGAGGGAGGAGCTGGGAGCTGGGCTGGGACAGCTGGCCAGTCAACAGCTTCCCAGGCTGCTGCCTGCAGGGCGCTGTCCACACCGCGGTGCTGAACTGCCTCTCACCCCTCTGCCGCAGATCTGCAGCCAACCGCTCAGCAGCCTCCACCCAGGCCTCTTCCAGGCTGGCCTAATAACCCACATAAATGGTCTGCCTCAGCAGTTCAGATCCCCGGTCATTTGAACCCAACTCACATGGAAAAGGCCCAACTTGCTTGAGGAGGCTCAGCCAAAGTCCACAGCTTGACAGCTGGGGAGCCCAGGGCAAAAGCTAAACTCCATTCTGGTAGTTTTGCACACCTATGGCACAGGCCCTGCCCACTCCAGACCCATCCCTTCAAAGACATCCAGGCTGTGCAGACAGGAGATAGAGGCCTTGCGGTGCTCGCTCTCCCCTCTCATGCAGGGAAGATGGCCTCCTTTGACTCTGGGTGGCCCTCAGGCCACAGATGCCCCTGTTGTTCCTTACCTGCTCAGGTCTAGGCAAGGCAAGGAGTGGGTGCATATCAGCCACCTTGGGCCAGATGGTTGCCTGGAGGGCGGGCGATGAGGTTTCCCAGTGAGCAGAGCTCACTGACAAGCTCTGACAAGCTCAGAGAAGCAGCAGCACAGCTCCTCAAAGAGGAACCAGTTCAGAAAAAATATTCCACAAGGCACAAGGAACAGCCAGAACCCCACCCTGCACCAGTGCCTTAAAGGAGCCCCTCTGGGCTTGCCACTGCACTGACTCCCAGGGCCACAAGCCCACAGCCTCCTGGAGCCTCCTAATCAGCCATAGACTCCTTAGAAGACCAGAGAGGACTGGTAGAAATCAGGCAAGAAGGCAGGAAGAGCCAAGCACTGGGCTGAGGATGGCACCCAAGCAGCCTGCAGGCCCCAGAGCTCACATGCATCTTCAGAGGCTACAAGCAACCAGGTTTGGTGGAACCAGAATCTTGCCTGGGAGAAAGCAAAAGGTACATCAGCTTAAGCTTGCCAGGGGTTACTGTCCCCAGGTTGTTCCTTCAGATGTCCTGGGGAGATGGACCTTCAGTGTGCACAAGTGTGATGATGACAAGTGTGTACAAGTTACAAAATGAGAATGAGAACCTGTGGATCAAAATTAAGAATTTTAAACCAGGTGCTGGTGCCTCACACCTGTAATCCTAGCTGTTCAGGAGGCTGAGATCTGAGGATGGAAATCTGAAGCCAATCCTGCAGAAGAGTCCATGAGACTCTTCTTTTTAAATTTTTAATACGTTTTTTATAGTAAAAATAGTGTACAGAAGGGTTTCATGAGCAAGGTAATGAGTACATTTCCTATCAAGCAGTATTGCCTCCTCCTTTGTTTTTCCCCTACCATCCCTTCCCTCCCATCTCCACAACTACACTCTCCCCTACCACCATGAGACTCTTACCTCCAATTAATCACCAAAAAGCCAGAACTGGAGCTGTGACTCTCAAGTGGTAGAGAGGCAGCCAGCACAAAAAAAGGTAAGGGATAGTGCCAAGTCCTGAGTTCAAGACCCAGTACTGACATCCATGTGTGTGTGTGTGTGTGTGTGTGTATGTGTGCACATGTACACACACGCACATATACATACATGCACGCACACACAAATTTCAAGACGGTAAGATCAGAGAATAAAGTAACCAAGTCCAAGGCCCTTCTAAAGGCAGCCTTCCTTGACAACCTAAGTCTTACGCTCATGAAGCCAGCCAGTCCTGCCCCTACCTGACCCACTTATTAAACTTTAACTAGCTTTCTGGAGATTGGGGGGTTATTTACCAGGGAAGTGCTTGCCCTACCCCAATTACCACAATAAGGAAGGGGGCAAAGAGATCTCTCTAAGCAGCTGTGCATTCCCAAGTACAGCCCTTGGCAGACATCAGGGTGCTCCTAGGCTGCCCAACTCTTGAAGCCGCATCAACTTCTTGAAGCTCCTAACGCCTCATTCCCTCCCCTGATGCCCAGCCCCGCCCCCACCTGGAGGCCACACCTGGAGAAGGAGGTGGTCAGGCCATGGTCTTCAGGATACTTACTACCTGGTCGTCCTCAACTGCTTGCCTCAGTTTCCCTCAGTATGTGGGGGGAGGGGAGGGAGTTGTAGCTCAGAGCAAGGTAGCAGTAGTTCTACTGAGGCAGACTAGCTATAGGGAAAGAACGCTGAAAGCGCCCCTCTCCCCTTGTCATTAAGAGACACCCAGGAGTTCTTTTTACTCTTTCTGTATCCCCCTTTTAAGAGGAAAGAAACCAATGTCGTTGAGAAGGGTGTGGCAGGAGAAATAGGTGAGGAGACAGAGAAAGTATATTCTTTCTGTGTGTCGGTGTCTGTGTACTGGTACTGGAACTTGAACTGCAGGCCTAGGTACTGTCCCTTAGAGGTTTTGATCAAGGCTGGCACTCTGCCACAGTGACTCCACTTTCAGCTTTTTGTTACTTAATGGGCGACAAGTCTCACAGATTTGTCTGCTCAAGTTGGCTTTAAACCTTGATTATCAGACCTCAGTCATCAGAGTGGCTAGAATTATAGATATGAGGTACCAGTTCCCGGCCAATTATATATATATGCATGTTGTTGTTGGTGGTGGTCATGGGGCTTGGGCTCTGCCCCTCAGCTCTTCAGCTCAAGGTGAGCGCTCTACCACTTGAGCCACAGTGCCACTTGTGGTTTTCTGAGTGGTTTATTGGAGATAAGAGTCTCCCAGAGTTTCCTGCCTGGGCTGGCTTTGAACTGTGATCCTCAGATCTCAGCCTTCTGAGTAGCTAGGATTTACAAGCATGAGCCACCGGTGCCTGGCCATAATCTTTCTAGTAAATATAAAACCAGCCAGATTCAGAAGTTTGAGGCCAAAAAGTCATTAACAAAAGCAGTTAAGCTTCTCCCCATTTAACTGTTAAGTTACAAGTGTTGAAAGTCCTTTTTAAAATTGCCCTCTCCTTTGAAATGGTAAGAAACCTCACACCTCTCCAGGAGAGGCTGAGAGACGCACCCTAGGAAAGGAAGCCCCACAGCTCACCTATCAACCCTAGTGTTGAGCAGGCCTGGAGACATCTCCATATTTTAGAATAATAACACCCATCTTAGCTATTCTGACTCATAGCCAAAGGGTAGCGGGCTGATAGTGGCTGTGTGTATTTCCCCCAGCTCAAAAAGAATAAAGGCAGCACAACACACCTGCCAGTTTCGTCTTTAACTCCCATTTCTTGGGTGGGAAATGTTTCTCTTTTTCTCTACTTTAACCCTGTTATGCTAAAATAAATTCCTCCTACACTATCCAAGTCCTAAAATGCTGAAGTCCTCTTAACCACGTGTTTGAGACATCTAGCTGGTGCTTGCCATTTCTCTAAACGGTTTCCCCTCTCTCTCTCTCCCACTTAAATTCTTTGCTGTGCTACTTTATTTGTGTGTGTGTGTGAGAGTGAGTGAGAGAGAGAGAGAGAGAGAGAGAGAGAGAAGTAAGCATTTGTGGCTCATGCCTATAATCCTAGCTGCTCAGGAGGTTGAGATCTGAGAAGCAAGATCCCTATCTCAACAAATAGGCAAGGCATGGCAGTGTGCACCTGTAATCCAAGCCACTACTCAGGAGGATATCGGTAGGAGGAACAATATTAGAAGTCAACTCAACCTGAAAAATAAAAGAAAAAAAAGGAACTGGAGGTGTGACTTCTGTGGTAGAGCACCTGCCTAGAAGTGCACCACTCTACCTACATTCAAACACCAGTATCACCAAAAAAAAGTTTCCAACTCTGTATGCTATTTATTATTGCTAAATGATGCCCTGCCCTCAGCTGACAAAGAAATACTAAAGAGACCGGGTAAGGTATTATGAACACCTGTAATCCTAGCTAAGTGAGAGACTGAAGCAGGAGGATCAAAAGCTAAGCCCATGGGCAAGTTAACAAGATCCAGTGAGCCTATTTCAAAATAAAATAAAAAGGGGTGAGGCAGCACTTGCCTAACAGTTGCCTATCACCTGCCTACCATGTTTATCCTTAACACACACACACACACACACACACACACACACACACACACACACAGCATTAAGGAAGATGCTGAGAACTTCCAAACAGAAAAAGGCCCTAAACTGTTAGAAGACAGGGAACAGCAGAGGGCACCCTTGTTCAGTCCTCATACCCTCCCTCCCTTTTTTTTGTAGCCAGAAACACCCATCTCGACACCATGGTCCACATGTAATCCCTACCTTATGGGTACATCATGGGTCAAAGCATTAGGACTTGAGGCTCAGCTTCTCTAACTGGCCTCCATGGGACCCTTACAAGTTTTCCACATTTACTTTGCCCTCATTTCCAAACTAGTTTCATGGAGTAGCATGGTAGCTGTGTTCAGTGAGGAATCAGGTAGTGGAACCAGACTCCTACTTCTGTGGCCCTTGTAAGAGGTAACTTAAAACATGTTTGGCTGGGTACTGGTGGCTCCTGCCTGTAAATCCTACCTATTCAAGAGACTGAGATCTGAGGATTAGGGATCAAAGCTAGGCTGGGCAGGAAAGTCCCTGAGACTTCAATCTCCAATTGATCACCAGAAAATTGGAAGTGGTGCTGTGGCTCAAGTGGTAGAGTGCTAGTCTTGAGCACAAAAGGTCAGGACAGTGCCCAGGCCCTGAGCTCAAGTCTATGACTGGCAAAATATAAATATAAAAAAGAAAAGGAAAGAAAAGATGTTTGCTGCATCCTGTAAATTAGCTCCCAACCTTGTATCTGTGCCCTTTGATCTGATATATTCTCTGCTTTTGTCCCTTTGCAATATCCTAGGGTCCAGGAAAAAAGTGAGGCTTCACAGATCTGCATCTTGTAGAGGGCAAACCGCCCCTCAAACAAGCAATGTCTCTGTTTCTGTCTCTCTGTCTCAGTTTCTGCTTTTCTGTCTATCTTTCTCTCTCTCTGTCTCATGCTAGTCCTGGTACTTGAACTCAGGGCCAGAGTAATGTTCCTGAGATTTTTACTCAAGTCTAGCACTCTACCACTTGAGCCACAACTCCACTTTCAGCTTTTTTTTTTTTTTTTTTTGGTGATTCATTGGGCATATAGTCTCACTGACATTCCTATCCAGGTTGGCTCTGAACCATAATCTTCAGATCTCTGCCTCAGGAGTAGCTAGGATTACAGGCATGAGCCCCTGGAGCCCTGCTGTCTTCTTCTTATCTTAAAGCAAACAGCCACAAACTCAGGAGACCACCTTGTTTCCAGCCTGTTTTCAGTAATAAAGTTCAACAACCTCTCTGGAATTCCTCCAAGGACAAAGACTGAGGAAGTGGAGTTGTAGCTCAAGCAGTAGAGCGCTTGCCTTGAGCTGAAGAGTAGGGACAGTGCCCAGGCCCAGAGTTCAAGCCCCATGACCAACAAAAAAAAAGAAAAGAGAAAAAAGAAAAAAAAAGGGGCTAGGAAGGTGGCTCAGTGGTAGAGTGCTTGCCTTGCATGCATGAGGCCCTGGGTTCGATTCCTCAGCACCACATAAGCAAAAAAAGCCAGAAGTGGTGCTGTGGCTCAAGTGGTAGAGTGCTAGCCTTGAGCTGAAGAGCTGAGGGACAGCACCCAGGCCCGGAGTTCAAGCCCCACAATCAACCAAAAAAACCAAAACCAAAACCAAACAAACAAACAAAGGTCAACCAGGATTCACCTGAGATTTGGGGATTGTTTTTTGTTTTGTTTTGATTTTTTGGGTCCGATCGTGGGGCCTGAACTCTGGGCCTGGGCGCTGTCCCTCAGCTCTTCAGCTCAAGGCTAGCGCTCTACCACTTGAGCCACAGCGCCACTTCCGGCTTTTTTTTTTTCTTTTTGCTTATGTGGTGCTGAGGAATCGAACCCAGGGCCTCATACATGCAAGGCAAGCGCTCTACCACTGAGCCACCTTCCCAGCCCTTGGGGATTGTTTTTAACTCTTCATACCTTCCTCACCTCCTTCCTATTTAACTTAAAGCCAATGTGTTCCCATGGCTGCCATGTAATAAATTGCCTTTCTCTGCCCTTCACCGTGTCTGTCTGTTTCTCTTTTTGTGCTTCACAGACTTTGCTCCCTGGGCTAGCTTTGAATCAGCAACCTCAGATCTGAGCCTCCTGAGTAGCAGTAAGCTACTCACACCTATAGGCATGCGAAGCACCTGCACCTGGCTCCCAGTCTTTTGACTTTACATATAAGCTCTGGTAGCAGGATCTAACTTGGGACTCTTGGACTTTGAACCTGGGGTCTAAAAATCCAGTTTCACCTTACCCTTCCTGCAGAAAGATGTTCCCTGCTGTGCTCCTTATCTTGGAAGGGAGCTGAGGACACACCTGGCTATATTACACAGCCACAGGTGACAGTTGTGCAGGCTGTGCAGTAACATGAACTCCGTGATTACACTGCAATCATGAAGGGTAAAAAGCATTGTTCAGTATGAAGTGAATGGTTCTCTATGTCAATAATGTGCGCATATATATATATATATATAGACTCAAAGGGAACACCAATGAAGGTAATAATAATATAATATAGCTGTAAAATAGTTGTCTCTGGGAGATAAAGCAGTTGGTGAGATTTTTTTTTCTGTTTTCCAAATGTTCTACAATGATGGCACTGGGAAGGTGGCTCAGTGGTAGAGCACTTGCCTTGCATGCCTGAGGCCCTGGGTTTGATTCCTCAGCACCACATAAGCAGAAAAAGCTGAAAGTGGGGTTGAGGCTCAAGTGGTAGAGCACTAGTCTACAGCTGATGAGCTGAGGGACAGCGCCCAGACCCAGAGTTCAGGCCCCACAACTGACCAAAAAAAAAAAACAAAAACAAATATTCTACAATGAGCAGATATGACTTGAGTAGCTTGGGAAAAGCATTTCACTCAGAGACATATTTTGGAAAGGGCTTTGTGTTTTCTTCCTTTTTTTTTTTCTTATTCTTTTTTGACAGTCCTGGGACTTGAACTCAGGGCCTGGGCACTGTCCCTGAGCTTCTTTTGCTCAAAGCTAACACTTTACCACTTGAGTCATAGTGCCCTTCAGCTTTTTCTGTGTATGTGGTACTGAGGAATCAAACCCAGGGCTTCATGCATGCTAGATAAGCACTATTATCAGTTAGTCACATTCCCAGCCCCTTGTGTTTTCTTTTCTCTTCTTCTTCCTTTTTTTTCTTTTCCCTTCCAGGATTGACTGGGATTTAAACTCAGGGCTTTTTCGTCTCCCTTGGCTTTTTCCACTCAAGACCACATCTCCACTTCCAGCTTTTTTTTTTCTGGTTCATTGGTGATAAGAGTCTCATACTTTTCTGCCCAGGTTGATTGCAAACTGGGATCCTCAGATCTCAGCCTCCCAAGTAACTAGGATTATAGGTAGGAGCTATCAGAGCTGGACCTGTTGTTTGTTTGTTTTTTTAATTATTTAAAAAAGTGCTATTATAAAGGTGAGGTACATAGGGGTTATAGTTACATAAATCAGGTAAAGAGTGCACTTCTTTTTGGACAATGCCATCTCTTCCCTCTCTCCTGGCCCTATTTTTTTTTTGGGGGGGGGATCCGGTCATGGGGCCTGAACTCTGGGCCTGGGCGCTGTCCCTCAGCTCTTCAGCTCAAGGCTAGCGCTCTACCACTTGAACCACAGCGCCACTTCCGGCTTTGTTCTTTTTGCTTATGTGGTGCTGAGGAATCAAACTCAGGGCCTCAGGCATGCATGCAAGGCAAGCGCTCTACCACTGAGCCACCTTCCCAGCCCTGGATCTATTTTCTTAATGGTGCCAAAAAGTGACTGGGGGAAGGAGCATTCCCATCCCCCACCTGAGCTGCCAGTGTGCCCTTGCTTTTCCTTCCCATCTGACTCTGCTTCATCACTCCTTTGAGGGGTCCCTCCACTACAAAAAGCAGAATGTAGGGGCTGGGTAGAGTGCTTGCCTTGCAATGCATGAGGCCCTGGGTTCGATTCCTCAGCACCACATAAACAAAAAGAAAAAAGCCGGAAGTGGTGCTGTGGCTCAAGTGGTAGAGCGCTAGCCTTGAGCTGAAGAGCTGAGGGACAGCACCCAGGCCCAGAGTTCAGGCCCCACGACCAGACCCAAAAACAAAAAACAAAACAAAACAAAAAAGCAGAATTTAATCAACCATAATTTAAAAACCCAAAGCAGCTGGGTGCTGGGGGCTTACACCTATAATCATCCTAAACTACTCAGGAGGCTGAGATCTGAGGATCACAGTTCAAAGCCAGCCCAGACAGGAAAGTCTGTGAGACTCTTATCTCCAATTAACCACCAGAAAACCAGAGGTGGAGCTGTGGATCAAAGTGGTAGAGCAGTAGCTTTGAACAAAAAAAGCTCAGGGACAGTGCCCAGGCCACGAGTTCAAACCCCATGACTGACCAAAACAAACAAACAAAAACAAAGCAGCTCCAATCCCAGCCTCTGGTTAGCTGTGGCTGAGAACTGAGAGGAGAGAGGAGCAGGGGAATGCATTGCTCAACTTTCTGTTGAGCTAGAACATATGTCAGCTCCATTGCTGGAGATTTTTCCAATTGTCATGCTGATATTATTTCAACATGTTTGGGGGCAGAAGTTTCTGTCGATTCCTCACGAAGTCCCTTTTCTGCTCCAGAGATGGTATCCAGCTCTCTCTAGGACCCCTCACCCAGGATTCCCTCAGCCCAGAAAAATTGGTGGAAAGAGGACTGCGCTGGGTGCAGGTGCTGGCAGGAAGAAGCATTCTCGTCTCTGACTGGACTATGGCAGAGATCCAGGTTGGGGAGCGGTGAAGGCAGGCTATTGATTAAACCTTTGTGCATGTGGACTTAATCTCCGCATCCCGGGCAACAAAAGCTGGAATCTCTGTAAACTGTTCTGCTAATCAGTAGAGATTTGGAGGGTATGGGAAACAAAGACAGGAGACCAGGAAGTAAGTGTGTGTGAGTGTGTGTGTGTGTGTGCACGCACACGCGTGCACTGGGGGAGGTGACACGGTATGGGAAGAGCCTTAGGAGTCCAGGGCAGGACTCTTGCTCACCCTCTTGCTCACTCCTTGCTGGGCAATTGGGGCAAGTCATCACCCTCTCTGAGCTTAACTTCCTTGTTTGTAACACAATGAAGTGACTCTGAATCTCTGTCCCTCTCTACGGTAGAATGGCTCACTCTGAAGATCAAGAAATCAAGATCTTGGTATCCACTACACACACACACACACACACACACACACACACACACACACAAAACAGCAAAGCGCAGTCCAAACTTCCAGTCACAGGAAGAAAGTCTGGTCTGAAGGGCCCAATTTCTCCTTCTTAGAATCCTCATCTCCTTACCTCAGTTTTCCTTTTCCTTCCTTCCTTGCTTCCTTCCCCTCCCTCCCCCCTCTTTCTTTCTTTCTCTTTCTTTCTTCCTTCCTTTCTTTCTCTCTCTCTCTTTCTTTCTTTCTTCTTCTTCCTTCTTCTTTTTGTTTGCCAGTCCTGGGGTTTGAACTCAGGGTCTGGGCATTGTCTCTGAGATTCTCTGTGCTCAAGGCTAGCACTTGAGCCACTTCTGGCTTTTTCTGTGTATGTGGTGCTGAGGAATCAAACCCAGGGCTTCATGCATGCTAGGCAAGCACTCTACCACTAAGCCACATTCCCCCCACCTCAGTTTTCTCTGCCTGGTTTTCCCTTCTCTTTTATAGTTAGCATCTACTTGTTTATTGTTTTGCTTATTTTTTTAGACAGTATCTCACTACAGAGCCCAGGCTAGCCTTGAATTCTCAGTCCTCTTGCCTCTGTCTCTAACGTGCTGGGATTTAATGGGTGTGCCTTTCTATGCCATTCTCTCTCTCTCTCTCTCTCACTCTCTTTCTCTTTCTCTCTATTATGCTTTACCACTGAAGTACACCTCCAGTCTTACTATTTTTGTCAGTCATGGGGCTTGAACTCTGGGCCTGGGTGCTGTACCTCAGCTCTTCAGGCTCAAGGCAAGTACTCTACCACTTGAGCCACAGCGCTACTTCTGGTTTTCTGGTGGTTTATTGGAGATAAGAGTCTCAGGGAGTTTCCTGCTGAGGCTGGCTTTGAACTGTGATCCTCAGATCTCAGCCTCCTGAGTAGCTAGGATTACAGGCATGAGCCACCAGTGCCTGGCTAGTCTTTTTTTTTTTTTTTAAAGACTCAGCTCAGGTCTCATCTCCTCCAAAAATCCTTCCTTCCTCCATCTCCTACCCACTGGCTATTTTAGATACTCTTCTGGGCTCCTGGAATATTCAAGTCATTATGTCATTGTTGCCATTAACAGTTATGAATTGTAGCTGACATTTATTGAGCATTTACTTAGTGCCAGGAACTTTCTCAGGCTTTTTCCCAGGGCCATCCAGTTAACTCTATCAACCCCTATGAGGAAGCTGCTATCTTTTCCATCTTCCTGGTGAGATCACTGAGCCTGAGGGAAGTGGAGGATGGGTAACACGAAGCAATGAGTCCCCCCAAACTGTTTTCATCCTCTATCATACGTCACCTGCTTCTCACCTGAACTTGATGCATATGTTTGATCTAAAGTCTCAGAGTCAGCTTGCCAGTTAAGATCCTGTCCTGTGGGGCTGGGAAGCTGGCTCAGTGGTAGAGTGCTTGCCTTGCATGCATGAGACCCTGGGTTCGATTCCTCAGCACCACGTAAGAGAAAAGCCAGAAGTAGTGCGGTGGCTCAAGTGGTAGAGCACTAGCCTTGAGCTGAAGGGCTGAGGGACAGCACCCAGGCCCAGAGTTCAGGCCCCACGACCGGATCCAAAAACAAAATTAAAAAAAAAAAAGATCCTGTCCTGTGTCCCTATCTGTTTACAAAAATCTGCTAAGTTTCTATTTCTCTGATGTTGTATTATTTTCCCAGAGTGACATACAAATTCCCACCCCAGTTGCAACAGTCTCCTTACTCTCTTTCTCAGAATATGACTCTCTCCCCAATTCCTGGAGTCCATGTAACACCTTCATAACATCTCTTCTCGGAACTGACCCTACCCCCAAATTCCCATAGTCTACATAATGTGACCCATGTGACTGCCCCCTAAAATTCTGTTTAAATTCAGCCTGTACCTGTCCATGGCTGCTGCCTCCATTCCTGCCTGGAGCATCCCGGCAGGTCTGTCCCCCAATAAAGCCTTGAGCTTGTATTGGCCACTCTTGCTCCCTCTCATTTCTTACATCCTGGTGCCAAAACCCAGAAGGAGTGGTCTTGGTTTGGAGGATCCCCCTATAGGGGTTAATTGGCTCCCAGCCCTCCTCCCGAACCTCCTCAGAGCAAACAACTTCTCCTCTCCTCTGCCAACCGTTTCAGATTTCTGCATGCTCACAACTGGATCTGAAGGGTGAGCACTGACCTCCTGTTTCTATGAGCCTCCCTGCCTACTTCCGGTTCATTCTTGAAGGCCCAGGTACCTGACCAGGGAATGCTGTAGACTTGTTTCACTGGTGATGATTCTTTGAGGCATTGTCCTACTCTACTAGGAATTCTTCTGTGCTCCTGGGGACACCCAGAATGACAGAAAATTCCTCTACCAGTATCTCAATTGCCACCCTCTGCCTAAATGGGTACCCCACAATCTAAACTGTCTCAGAACACCCCTGTGGGTTGTCTCTTGGCTAATCTCCATGCACGGGGTCTCTCAGACATTATTAAATCCAAGAGACTCATTTCCTGTTGTAATGTGGCATGGCCTCAATCCCAATTGGACAATGGGTCTCGATGGCCTGAAAATGGTGTCTTCACCTTTAATATGTTCACAGACCTGGATCACTTCTGTCACCCAAGTGGCAAGGCTGGAGAACTCCTAATGCTCAGGCTTTATTCTGTCCCTCTCCCTGATGCAGACCTGCGCTTCCACCCTGCTGACCACTCTTCTTCTTTCATGTTCCCCACCCCACTCCACATGCTGATCTCCTCCTCCTTCTCTACCACCCTATCAATCCCCACCTTCTTCTTCTACTCCCTCCCCTTCTTCTCTGCCTTCTCTCTCTCTACCTCACACCGGTTCCTGCACTGCCCATCAATCATCTGCTGTGGCACCAGCCCACCTCTCTCCCTTTCAGGAGCTGGCTGGCTCTGAAGGCATTGTTCATGTTCACATTCCCTTCTCCCTCTCTAGCCTGTCCCAACTAGAAGTTGCTCTGGGCTTGTCTCTCATTTCTTACATCCTGGTCCTGAAACCTGGGAGGTGTGGTCTGGATTGGACTATCTCCCTATAGGTTGATTGTTCTCTCCTCTCCTCCCCCTTCCCACCCTCGCCCCCCTCCTCCTCCCAAACCTCTCATATCTTGCATTTGAAAATATTTTCCTTTTTTGGGGGTTGGTCGTGGGGCTTGTACTCTGGGCCTGGGCACTGTCCCTCAGCTCTTCAGCTCAAGGTTAGCACTCTACCATTTGAGCCATAGTGCCACTTCCAGTTTTCTGCTGGTTAATTAGAGATAAGCGTCTCATGGACTTTCCTTCTTGGGCTGGCTTTGAACCATGATCCTCAATCTCAGCCTTTTGAATAGCTTGGATTATAGGTTTGAGCCACCTGCTTGAGTAGAGGATACATCATTATCACCATCATCATCATCATCATCATCATCATTGCCAGTTCTGGGGCTTGAACTCTGGGCTTGGGTGCTGTCCCTGAGCTTTTTTTTTTTTTTTTTTTTTCTCAAGGCTAGCACTCTATCTCTGGAGCCACAGCTCCACTTCTGGCTTTTTCAGTGACTAATTGGAGATAAGAATCTCAAGGACTTTCCTTCCTGGGCTGGCTTGGAACCACGATCCTCAGATTTCAGCCTAAAGAGTATTTACAGGTGTGAGCCACTGGCATCCAGCCCAAATCTCATTTGGATTCATGTATTGATTCTTGCCCTTGGGAGTCCTGGAAGAATGTGGACATGCCAGGGCTACTTGGTTGGTCTACACTAGTGTCTCCTCCCACCATGCACAACACCAAAGTTCCTGTTTGCCAGCCTTTAGGTCACCAAATCCTTATATGGGATTCTCACCACTAAGAGAAAGACAAGAGTAGATTTCCATGTTCCAGGTAAGGGAAACAGGGGCTCCACTGCTATCATAGAACAAGTGGGTGGAGTCAAAAGCTTGTGTAACTCCACAGCATTCCTTCTCTTATGAACTGGACCAAACACATGGAAATCTTGAGGACCGGGATGGTGATTCACTTTGCAGGGGGTGTGGGTCACACCCAGGTCTGTGAGGGTTGTGAAAATCTGGGCAGGGTGGCCCTGGTTCTCAGTAACTGTTTATTGACAGAGGTCAGGAGGGCAGGGATTATCATCTCTGTTTTATAGATGAGGAAGTTACAATCAGAGGAGAGAAGAAAAGTTGCCCAAGGCCATCCCTGAGTCAGAGGAAGAGCCAAGACTTGAACTCAGAGGAACACGAGTGAGAGGGAGGGGGGACACTCTAGGTTTGGCTGAAAAAGAGGAAGGAGACTGCTGCAGGGTTGGGGCGCGGGCTAGGTTTTCCAACTCAGGTTGTCTGAGCTGGCAGTTTTATGAACCTTTTATGGGAAGTATCAAGCACTCATCTTTGCTCTAATGACCTTAAGTCAGGCCTTCCCTTTTAGGGAAGGGGGCTGCTGAGACAATGTGATAGGTGACTGATTCATGGCAGGACAGGACTGGAATTGAGGCTGAGATAAGGTCCATAATGCTAAGATAGGAGTGAGCACATTATTGGCCTGGGAAACTCTGGATGGAAGACAGACACACTCCCTGAGCACCCCGAGTACCTGCTTCAGTGCCACAGCTGGCTTTACATGGGTGAGAAGTGGGCATCATTACCCTGCCCCCGGGTCCACAAACATACCCAAGGCCCCTCCCACACTTCTGTCTCTAGGGACCCCCATGCACCGGACTTTGAAGTGGCCCAAAAGTTGTTGACCTATAGCCCCTTAATTTCCCCCAAGGCTCCTCCCTGCTCATGGAGGGGGGGGCTGCCTTGGGTCCCCAGAACCTCCTTGATATCAGGATCTTAACTCCCAGGGAAAAACTTTCTCCCTGCTCAGTCCTGAAAGGAACTTTTTCTTTTCTGTCCCACAAGCACCAAAAGTTCCAGTGAGGACAGTGGAATCCTTCCCCTCACTGTCCCTGTCCTGGACCGGTGATTAAATTCTAAAGCAGTGTAGACAATAGGAACCCCCCCCCCCCACACACACACCTGCCTCTCTCTGTAGGATCAAAGCTGCTTTGTGAGGGCTGTGTATGTGTGTGGGGGGGGTGGGGTTGGGTGTGTGATCCTGGGCCAGAGGGGGGAGCTGGCTATGAATCTGAGCAAGGAGGAAACCCCTTTGCCTGAATTGTTTTGGGGGAGCCAATGCTCCCCCTCCCTTCGGAGGTCCTTAGACCAGTTCAAAGGCAGACAGGGGATAAGAGGTTGGCAACTGATGAGGAAGTGCCTGGACCACATAAGTGGGGCTTCCTGTGGATGAACGGGGTCAGGGTTCAAGGTCATCCGATCCTTGTCCCTCTCCCCAACCCCTCTGAGCTTCCAGCACGTAGACCGACCGCGTGGACGCAGAGAGGCCATAAGAGACCCCAGCCTGGAGAGGAGCTCCCTTTCCCCAAAGCTGGGCCCTAAGCCTCTTCCATCTCATCTGCTGGGTCGGGGTGAGGGGTGGGGAGGCTATCCCCTCTCACACCATCATGGTCTCCCTCTCCCGGGCCAACCATTTCTGAATTCTCCCTTACCCCCAGCCCTCACCGCTCACCTCCCTCCGCCATCTCCCCACCGGGTCATCGCACAAACACCCGCCAGGGAGCTGTAGGGACTGCCCGGCTCCAAGTTGGAAGGCTCTTTGGTTTGCTTACAGATTGCATTGGAGCGGAATGCTGAGGCCGTAGGTTCGATCGCCAGCACCCTGAAAGGAAAATGGAAAAGGAAAAGAAAGAGGAGAGGAGAGGAGAGGAGGAGAGGAGGAGAGGAGAGGAGAGGAGAGGAGAGAGGAGAGGATGACTGAGAGGAGAGGGAGAAAAGAGGGAGGAAGAGAGGAGAGGGGGAGAGGGGAGAGAGGAGAGGGGGAGAGAGGGAAGAAGGGGAGGGGACCCAAGAATCAGCCACCTCTGCCTGAGTCCCGCCTTCCACAGTACCCCCGTTTCTGGAGCAATCGATTAAAAGCACAGCCTTCATCCCCCCCCCATCTTCCCGAGGGTTTTCCACCCCCCACTCCCAACCTGAAGCCCCCCCCCCAACCACCCCAAGGACCCACTCCAGGACCACTGGCGCCAAAAGGATGCCAGTCGGGGATGCGGGCGTCACTCCGGTGGGCTGAGTACCCGGCGATGAGGCTTTCCCAGACCCCGGGGCGGCGGCGGGGGGGACCCCGAGGCGAGCGGGTCCCTGCGCACCGGGCCGGAGGTG
>NW_012267235.1:1965838-1979310 GCF_000151885.1 Dipodomys ordii
GGTGTGTGCGTGTGGGGGGGTCCCCCCATCACACACACACACGGCGAAGCGCCTACGCGAGTCCGAGATGCAGATGCTTCTGCGATCCGCCTCGACGCACGCCTGCTTTTCTGACCCGCCGAGGCTCCGTGCTGCGTGGCTGCCCCATCCCCGCGCCGAGGGCTGCAAGTGGAGGGCTATTGGGGTCCTGGCATTTCCCCGTCTTCACCATCCGTCTTGGGCTCTTGGCGCCGGGTTTGCGGGCTCAGCCCTCCCGGCCCCCGGGGTGCCGGATTGGGAGCCTGGCGGGGGGCACCTGGAGACCCGAGTCCCCGGCTGATCCGGTCTTTCCGGACAGGGTGATTTTCGTTTAAAGATTAATGGCGAGACCGAGCTCTTAATTATTCTGCGAGGTGGGAGGTGGCGGGAGAGGCGTGTTAATATTTGATAAGGAGCTAAAGGCGATTCCAGCCGCTGGCAGCTTCCCTGCTGCCCCAGACCCCATCCGCTAGCTCCCAGCCAAGCCAGGCCAACAGTGGCTCTTGGGGTCCCTTCCAGCCAAACTTTTGCTCCAGGCTCAGATGCTTCGCCGTCAGAAAGGTAGAGTGAGCGATAAGCGTTCCCCGAGGGGTTGCTGGTCTCTTATGATGGGGGTTCAGGAGAGCCTTGTAGTAAATCCCATCCCAGATGAGAAGAAATTCAAAACAAAACCAAACCCAGCCCGGTGTCATTGGGCACCCCTATAATCCCAGCTACTCAGGAGGCCGACATCTAAGAATCCTGATTTGCCAAACTTTTATCTTGGGGGTCGGAGGGAGGGAGGGAAAGGGGCGGAGGGAGGGAGGAGGGCTGTAAGTGGAGATGTGGCTCAAGTGGTAATGCCCTAGCCTCTGAACAAAACAGAGCAGAAGCACAAAGGAGCACAGTTCAAGCCCTGGTATCGGTACATACATCATCAAAACCCCCAATCCCTTGTAGGGTTGGATATTTGAAAACAAATGCTTTGCAGTTAATCTGGGTGCCAGATGGCCTTGGATAAGTCACTTGCCCTGTTTCTCACTTACAAAACCCGGCGTAAGTAATTCCTTAACAACACTAGGTGTTGTTTTAAAGATTTGAGTAAGATAATGGGTTAAGTGTTTAGTGCTATGCTAGGTTGTAGTACATGATAGTCTCTACCCTGGCTTGGAGCCAGGTGAGCCTGGAGTGATCCCCGCTAATCACACACACACACACACACACACACACACACACACACACACACACACACACCCCTCCTTTTTTTAAGACTTGGAGCTTTCTAATTGGGGCTCACCATAAGGGTTGAGCATGTGCAGGTTCCACGTGGGAAGAAATCCCTAGAGCATCTTCTCTAGGGGAGAGAGAAGGTATTTGGCCCCTTCAGAGCTCCAGACCCCTGGCCAGGAGGTGCTGAGACTTTGCCCAGGACACACTTGGGTTTTGCTGAGTTGGTTTTCAAGATAATCACCCCCCCACCCCCATCTGAGTGAGAGGGTGGGGTGAGCAAGGTCCATTAGCCAGAGCTGCTGTGGTCATCTCTAAACAGATGGGGGGGGGGGGAGTGAAGGTGATTGGCAGCTCCACTTCTGGTCAGAGCACATGAACAAAGTAACCAAGACATGTCTTTCCCAGGCCCTCTTAGAAGTGATCTAAGACAGTGGGCTAGTACTTGTTTGCGAGGGTGGCCCTCTGGGAGACTGGCACCCCTAATCCCCTCCTTGACTGAGAGCCAGTTACCCTCACTCTATGACATTGTCCTGGCCTTGGCCTCATCACCAATGTGTTGTCCTGGCTTCTGTGTCCTGGCTCCTGGAGAAGGTAGTTTACACAAGTGTTCAGCCAAGCAGGTCGAAAGTCTCAATGATTAAGACAGTGGATCAGAGGTCACCACTACAAACCAAGATGTAGCCAGAGCCAGGGAAAAGCAAATTCCTAAGGCCTGGACCAGATGGGACTCCGGGGGATTGTGAGGAGCTCCACCCTTCAGAGCTAGCTTTGGATGACTCTGGGCTAAATGGGGATTTCTCCCAGAATAGGCATTTGGAGCCTGGAAGTATAGGGAAGCAGCCTGACTCTCCCAAAGAGGCACTGTCTGCCTCTGGGACCTCAGGGCTGGGCACACAGGAGGATCATAAAAAGGAGCTGCTCATTACAAATGACCACCAATTCTTCATCTATTGGAATGAGGAAGAAGGGCTCCTGGGCTCAGAAAACTGAATTCCGTCTCTGAAGAAATGAAGCAAGAAGCCAAGCAGGAAGCCAAGGGAACAGAGTACAGCTTCTGAGCTCTGCTCTCCTAGGGGAAAAGCCTGCATGTGCAGGTCCACTGCTTTATGTGAGGGGTACCCCACACTGCAGCTTTGGGGGGTATAGATCATCACTTCACGGGGAAGACCTTGTATCTCTGAAAAAGGGTATGCCGGGGAGCAGCGGGCACACTGGTCCAGAGCCTAGAAAACTCAAAAATCCAAAGTAGTTCTTGGGGGGCCAAGAGAAGGGATCAACCTTCTATAGATACTTGCTCTCCTAACCTAGAACTTTCCCTAAAACCATTACCAAGAGCCTGGCCTTCTTTGGCACCCTGCTCTCCCTGTCCCTATTCCAGGGAGCACTTCTATGCCCAGACCCAGGCAAGGAGAGAGGGTATTGGGTGTGGTGGTACAGTCCTGTAATCCTGGTGCTCAGGGACTGGACACAGAAGAATCTAGAGGCTGAGGCTACTGTAGGCTCCACAGTAAGACCTTGTCTTCAAAAAAAACAAACCCAAGAGCTGAGGATATATAATGTTTGTTTGGTATGTCTCAAGGCCTGGGTTTGGTCCCAGCATTGCAAAAAAGGGGGAAAAAAACCAGGATGAGAGAGAGATTGCCGAGCTGAGTGTAGTCTTTTCTTAGGAATTTCCTCATCTCTGAATTCTTTCCAACTTACTCCATGTCTTTCCTCTCCCGTCCCTCCCCCACTTAGCTCTGGCCATCTGCTCACTGAGAGGAGGCCATCAGAGGGAGGGAAGCCGGGGGAAGGGACCGTACTAGGCACCAGGCTGCCTGAAACTCTATACCATCTCTGTTAATCTTCTCCATGGCATGATGGGTAGTTTATCAGTGGAATTTTGCAGATGATAAAACTAAGGCTCACAGAGATTAAGGGACTTGCCCCTAAACCTATAGTTCCCTAAATGGCTCAGCCAGAATTCTAGGTTTGGGTGAAATGCTTTGTTCACACTGTTTGCACAAGCCTTCTTTCCTCCCATCAATTAATAGATTATTTTTAGAACAGTTTTAGGTTTGCAGAGAAGTATCCGAGGGTACCCACAGGCCCCTGCATTTCCTTTTTGTCCGCAGCTGTACCACAGCTTGGTATACTGAGAGATACTCTGACCTCAGACAGAGCCATAAGGGGAGACATTCAGGAGCAGTCAGACTTATCTTCCCTCTACCTCCATCAGTCCCCAAAAGCAGTCATGCTGAACTTGTTCCCTTGTTCTCTCCCCTCACCAGAGCCTCCTCCTTCCAAGTTTAGGGGAGAGATGCAAAAGCAGAAACGAGAGCCAGGCACCATGCCTGTAATCCTAGCTATTCAGGGGGCTGAGATCTGAGGAGCCCAATTTGAAGCCAGTTCAGGCAGCGAAGTTCATGAGACTCTTTAGTTAACCACCAAAATGCTGGATGTGAAGCTATGGCTCAAGTGTCAGAATGCCAGCCTTGAGTGTATAAAGCTAAGGGACAGGGCCTAGGCCCTGAGTCCAAGCCTCAGTACTGGCACACACACACACACACAGAAGAAAGAAAAGAAAAAAGAAAGAAAAAGAAAGGAAGGAAGGAAGAAAGGAAGGAAGGAAGAAAGGAAGGAAGGAAGGAAGAAAGAAAGGAAGGAAGAAAGAAAGAAAGAGAAAAAAACTAAATGTGTATAGGGAGGGTTGTTGACCAAGGTATGGCGCATGCTCAGGCCAGCCCAGGAGGAGAGCTGACCAGCTTCAGAGGAACCACTGAAAGGGGTACCCAAAGGTAAGATGAGCCGGATGGTGGGTTCATGGGTAGGTTAGGACTTTTTTTTTTTTTTTCAGTGCTGGGGATTGAATGTAGAGACTTATCTAGGCTAAGCAAGGTCTTTACCACTGAGCTACCTACCCTAGCCCTTCCAGTAATTTTTTTTTAACTGTAGACAGGTTCTCAGTATGTATATGAAGACAGACCAGACTGGCCTTAAACTTGAAATCCATCTGTTTCCATTTCCCAGAGTTTTGGGATTTCAGATGTGAGCTGCCACCATTCCCAGCTCCCTAAGCTTCTGCTGCTACTTTCCTCCTCCTCCTCCTCCTCCTCTCTTTCCTTTTCTTCCTCTTCTACTTCTGCTTCTTTTTCTTTTTTTTTTTTTTGGTGGTCTTCTGGCTTGAACTCAAGGCCTGGATGCTATCCCTGAGCTCTTCTGCTCAAGGCTAGAGCTCTACCGCTTTGAGCCACAGCTCCACTTCCAGTTTTCCATTGGCTAATTGGACCTAAGAGTCTCAAGGACTTTCCTGCCCAGGCTGGCTTCGAATCATGATCCCCAGATCTCAGCCTCCTGAGTAGCTAGGATTTCAGGAGTGAGCCACCAGCACCCAGCCCCTCTTCTTCCTTCTCCTTCCTTTATTTTATTCCTTCCTTCCTCCTCCTCTTCCTCATCTCCCCCCCTCCTTCTTGTTCTTCGTTCTGATACTTGGGCCAGGCGCTGTCCTGAGCTCTTTTCACTCAAAGCTATCACTCTACCACTTGAGCTACAGCTCTACTTCCAGCTTTTTGTGGTTAATGGGAAATAAGAGTCTCTTTACTGCCAGCCTGGCTTTGAACTGTGATCCTCAGATCTCAGTGTCCTGAGTAGGTAGGATTATGGACATGAGCCACTGACACCTAGCGCTTTAAAAAAATGTTTTAAGTTATCCTTAAGTAGTTGTACAAAGGGCTTTTGGTTCAACATGTCAGTTTATGATCACTATGCTTTGTTTCTTATACCCCACCCCTCAGCCATCACACACCCAAGAACATTCCATCCCAACCCAAGAGAACAGTCTTAACACCAGCCTCTGATTTACCCATGTGTGCACGTGCATGCATGCACACACACACACACACAGTGGTGTGTACACAGTTCACACACATTGATAAAGATGCAGATGCTCACAAATACATGGATTTGCACGTGCACACACGAAAGTCTCACATTCTCTTTCTAGCTACTTCAGGACCACACTGGTGCTATGAGATTCAAGCCAAGGAGGTCAACTCAAACTGCCTAGGTGAGTAGAGCCAGTGTTGGGGAGGGTCCCTTCTGCAGTGGGGGCTTTCCGGATGAAATGGAGGTTCAAGGAGGATGGAGAAAATGAGGGGTGCCAGCCATCAGTTGCTCCCCAGGTATTTGGAGAACAGAGAACACAGAGTGTGCTTTCTTGTCATGAGAGACTAAGTTCCCTGGGCACGAATTCAGCAACAGCATTGAAGAGAGAAACACATTTTGCATTTTCTCCCAACACAATAGAGGGCTGGTTGTAGTCCAGCGGCACCCTGCCAGGTGGGCCTGGGAGATGGTCCTTGACCCTTTTTCCCCCCTCTTTTTTGTGGTGCTGGGACTGGAGCTCAGGGTCTTACACATACTTCACTTCTGGGCACTTTTTGCTTCAATTCTGACCTATTCCCCTGTGGCCAGCTTTCTTCCTGCCCTGCTGTGTTGAGGGCCTGCCCAACCCCTGCTGGATGTTGGGGTTGTGTTAAGGGAAGGGGATCCAGACTGACAGGAGGAGACTCCTCCCACGCCTCAGATAATGCTGTGTCACAGTGAGATTCCTCTCCTAAGCAGCCCTTCTAGAAGGGCTCTTTTCCTCAACTTCCAAAGCCCTCTCCGTGCATCAATTTTACACTTCCACAAACTGCCTGCAGTCACTTCCTGTTTCATAGTTGAAAAGGAGAGAGCTCCTGGGGTGGTCTCTGCCCCACAGCTCACAGCCACTGGCAAGCCCAGTCCCACCCTGAGCCACACCATACACACTCTGGCTTTGCCCCCACGTTTGGAGGAGGAGGATAGGGTGGGTAAAAGCAGTAAAAGAGGTACCCCGTACTCTCAGCCTCTTCCTTCCTGCTCAGGGCCAGACAAGTGGTCTGGAGACTGCCATAAGAGCCGCCAGTCTCCCATCAACATCGTGAGCTCCAAGGCCAAGGTAAACCACAGCCTGGGACACTTCTCCTTCTTTGGTTATGACAAGAAACAAAGGAGGACCGTCCAAAACAATGGGCACTCAGGTGGGTTCTCAGGTGGCGGGGGATGGGCAGGCACGGGCTCCTGGCTCCAGGTACAAGTGCAAGAGAGTTTGATGGGGACTGAAAACCTAGTGAGGATGAGGAGGGCAATCAGAATGGGCGTCCAGAGAGAAGGCTCCCTGACTGTGTTTTCAATGGCTTCTTCTGACCAGTCAGTTGGTGGAGGGGGGGAGGGGAGAGGAAATCCAGGAAGGATGGACACTATTGCATTGCATGGCAGGGTAGAGGTCAGAGCGAAGCTGGAAGGGACTGAGTAAGGCCCAGGGCTGAAGAACCTGGGGATGTCAGAGGGGGATCCCAAGCGGAGGAGGAACCAAGACAGATTCCAGTGTTGCCTTTGGAGGCAGCAGGTGTGGAGGACTGTGCAGGAGAAGGGGAGACCAGAACTGGAGCTCATATAAGGGTGGGAGATGGGGGAGGTCTGGGTAGAGCTGGGATGGGAGCTGGAGAGATTGAGGTGGGGACTCTGGCCATCCTGTGTCCCCCAGTGATGGTGTTGCTGGGGAAAGAGGCCAGACTGTCTGGAGGAGGCCTGGCTGCACAGTACCAGGCCACACAGTTTCACCTGCATTGGTCCCAGGAGCTGGACAGGGGCTCGGAGCACACCCTGGATGGCGAACGCTTTGCTATGGAGGTACGGGGTCTTTTCCTAGCTGGGGGCCTTGGGTGGGAAGAGTGGTCCAGCCCCATCACACGTTCTCTCTCCCCTCCCTCCCTCTCTCCCTCCCTTCCTCCCTCCCTCCCTCCACCAGATGCACATAGTGCATGAGAAAGAGACAGAGGCATCAAACCATGCACAGAGCTCTGAAGATGAGATGGCAGTGTTGGCCTTCCTGGTGCAGGTAGGACTGCCATCCCTCAGATCCTGGAGAGCACTGCATAGTGTGCAGAGGCCTGGGATGACGAATATACCCTCGAGTGAACTAGGAGCCCAGAGCCTCAATCCTAGAAGCCACCTGCCCCCCTCTAGGTCACAATGAGCAGGTGGTCTCCACCAGCTCCCCCGGGGACTCCTCTAAGCCCCTTCCCACCCATTTCAGGAGGGAGACAAGATGAACGAGGGCTTCGAGCCCCTGTTGGAGGCCCTACAAAGCATCCCCGAACCTGGTGAGTCTGGGAGCTAGTGGAGAGGGCTGCTGTCAGAGGGAGGTGTGTGAGGGACCATGTCTCCCACTCCAGATATGAACACCACCATGAGGGAGAGCAGCCTGATGGACCTGCTCCCTAACCGGGAGAAGCTAAAGGACTACTTCCGGTACCTGGGCTCGCTCACCACGCCCAGCTGTGACGAGACAGTCATCTGGACAGTGTTCAAGGAGCCCATTCAGCTGCACAGGGAGCAGGTACTCAGCACATAGGCCAAGCCACCTGGCTTCCTGGAAGCCATGTCTATTTGGACCCCCAGGGTCTCCTGAAGTGGGGAGCCCCCAGGGAATCTGAAGCTCACTGGTTCAAGGAACTCCTGGTGTGTTTGTGGGTTGAGGGCTGAGGGGCAGGCTGTGGAAGTGGGTCAGGTTAGGACAGGGAGCCGGTAACCTAGGGAAGGGGTGCTTTGAACCAGGATCCTCAGATCTCAGCCTTCTGAGTAGCTAGGATTACAGGCGTGAGCCACCAGCACCCTGCTGGACATGCTAAGGTTTGAGAAGCAAGGCAGCCTAGCAATGGAGAAGACAATTGTGCATTTCAGGTGCCCCCCCCATCTCTGAGTTGGGGAAGTTCATGGGCACTTAGCTCCCTAGGGTACGGTGCCCTTGTATCCTTGTATCCCTTATTCTTGGCCTTTTCACAACACTTTGAGGGATCTTGAATAGGAGCCCCCTTTCCTGATGCGTTTCAGAGAGGTGAGTCCTCCCTGCCGCCCCCCCCCCCCAGCAGGGAATGTGGCTGCACCTCCTCCCACTAGCTGAGCCCTGTCCCGTTCTGCAGATCCTGGCCTTCTCCCAGAAGCTATTCTACGACAAGGGGCAGAAACTGAATATGAGCGACAACGTCAGACCTGTGCAGCGCCTGGGAAACCGGGTGGTGTTCAGGTCGAGGGCCCCAGGACGGCTGCTGCCTTTGCCCCTGTTGGTCCCCACACTGACCTTCCTGATGGCCAGCCTCCTTCCGTAATGGCGCACAGCTGGCTACATGACCTGTCTGACCTCAGCTTGTTTAAAGGACTTGACTTCTATTCTTACTGCTTCCTAGGGTGAACTTTGGGAATGATTAAAATATGGATGTTTTTGGACAGATCATTGGCAAGTCTGTATCTCCTCACAACTTCTCCTACCTCCCCCTCCCCCTGTGCTAGGGCAGGGGCCCTAAAGCCTGGAGATTTCCTCCAAGTGAGCACCTGCCACCCTCTGCCCTTGTGAATTTCCTATCTATCCCATCCTCAGAGATAGGCTGATGCCACCAAGGATCATCATCATGGCAAAGGCCAGAGATCTGACCCACTCTCTTCATTATCTAGTAGGGGAAACTGAGGCTTAGGAAGGACAGGCTGGATGGAGGCCACAATTGAAGCTGGAGCTGTCTCTGTCCCTTGTGTGGGGTGCAGCACAGGCAGAGAGGACAATAGGAAGCTTATTTGTTTCTCACTCTCTGTCTCTGTGTCTGTGTCTGTCTCTTTTCCTGTTTCTGTCTCTCTTTCTGTGTGTGTCTCTCCCTCTCTGTCTCTCTCCCTCTCCTCTCTCTTAATGCCATTTCAGGCACTTAAACTCAGGGCCTAGGAGCTATTCCTGAGTTCAAAACTAGCACTCTCTCACTGGCTCCACTTCTGGCCTTTTCTATAGTTAATTGGAGATAAGTCTCATAGGGCTTTCTTGCCCTGACTGGCTTTGACTAGCCAGCCTCAGATCTCAGCCTCCTGAGTAGCTCAGCTTACCTGTGTGAGCCACCTTCTCGGCCCTTCTTTCAGTATCTGTTGAGCATTTGTGTTGTGGTCTGTTGGTGGGGAAATGCCTGCCCTCCTGTGGCTCCCAGTCCTGGGGAGGGGGAGAAGACAGTGAGCTGTGGAGAAGAATAAACCAGGGAAGGACCGTGTTAAGGGTGGCCAGGAGAAGTGGCATCTGGAAGACTGGAGGGAAGCCATCTGGACTAGCAGTGTTCCTGCAGGTAGGGAAGAGGCCTGTCAGGAAATGGCGAGGAAGAGGGGGCAGAGCTTCAGTTAGGTCTGTTGTGGGGGAGGGGTGGCACAGGCCATCCAGGCCTTGCAGCATCCAGAAAGATGCTGGAACCTATGGCGGGTGACATCATATTACCGTGCTGTGGAGGAGGGGCTGTGGAGGCGAGGGCTGGGCTGCGGGGTGGAAGAAGGGGGTGGGCAGGGGGAGAGGTTCCTCAGGCAGAATTTGCTGGAAGAGCAGGAGGGCTTTTATGTCTCTATGAATTTTTCCCTTCTGGGATCCAAGGAGGGAGAGGAGGAAGAGGAGGAGGAGGAGGAGGAGGAGGAAGAGTGAGACTAGGAGGAAGCAGATGGCATAGGAGAGTCCAGAAAAGCAGGAAGGAGGAAAGAAGGAACCCACAGGCAGTCCAAAGCCAAGTCAGGGCTCTGGCATGTTAAGGCATGAGGGGCTCTGGGTTCAGATCTTACCATTCAGGACAAGGTTGCTTTGAGAAGCAAAGGAAGGGGTGAATAGATGGAGCCCCAGGGGTGGGGCTGAGGACTTCCTGGGAATGGTGTGTCCCTACTGGAAGGTGAGGTGGGGGAGACACATGAATCCTAGAAGGCCTGGCTGCTGGGGGTGGAGGGTAGGGTAGAGAAAATAGCTCGTTGGAGGGTATGACCTCTAAGCCTCTCACCTCAAGCTCAGGACACCTACCCTGAGGGAGAAAAAAGAGCTTCCCCCTTCCTTTCCACCCTCCCTTTTTCATTTGTGACCAAAAATAAGTCTCCCTCCTCCCACCCCCCCACTTCTGTTTTACTAGTGACCACATGCCTGGGAGTTGGCATTGCAATCACCATGGCAACGGCAGACAGCCTATGCCAGCAGGAGGTTTGGATGCTGAGCCTGCTCTCCTCTGGCTCCCAGGAAGTCAGCTTTCCCGCAGGGGTGAGGGGGGCAGGGTGGAAGGGAGCATGGCCCCGGGGTGGGCCTCGAAGGTCAGAGCGGTCCCTCCTGCTCCCCCTCACCTCTCCCCTCCCTCATCCCTGCCCACCTGGATTCCAACACAACCAGGGCAGTCACTGCTCTTTCCAAGAGACTAGGGGAGGCGCTGGCTTCTCCCAGCCCATGTGGAGGCACACAGTCCGTCCTGCCTCGCTGCTTTATGCTGAGAAACTTGGCCAGCCAAAGTCAGAATGAGCACAACTTGTCCAGGGGCCAAGTCTCCCCAGCATTACTCCCCCCCCCCATTTTTTTCCTTTGGCCCCAGAAGCAGGGCTTGGCAAAGTCATGTCCAGCACAGTTGTCCTAGCAAAGTCACTGGACTCAGGAGTAGGCAGCTGGCTCCCTTGGTCTGGCTTCCCAGGTCTGGAGGCCCAGCTGACACATCTGATCTGGAGAAACTTCTTTAGAGTGTGTTCACCCCATCTATCCTTGCCCCCAGGCTCCAAGCCTGTTAGAAGATGCTCTCACTTCACACCCGGTTCGCAAGACAGCTATCAGCAGGGATGAAGGTGGTGAGCAATAGACCCCTTGCTTACAAAGGGGGTCCAATCTGCGCCCACTCTAGCCCTACTTCCTTTTTTTCCTTTTTCTCCCCCAATCCTGGAGCTTGAACTGAAACCCTAAGCACTGTCCCTGAGCTGTTTTTTTTGTTTGTTTGTTTTTGTTTTTGTCAGTCGTGGCGCCTGAACTCTGGGCCTGGGCACTGTCCTACAACCCTGTAGCTCAAGACTAGTGCTCTACCACTTGAACCACAGCGCCACGTCCGGCTTTTTCTGCTTATGTGGTGCTGAGGAATCAAACCCAGGGCCTCATGTATGCAAGGCAAGCGCTCTACCACTGAGCCACCTTCCCAGCCCGCCTTGAGCTAATGCTCTACTGTATGAGCCACAGCTCCACTTGCAGCTTATTTTGGTGATTCACTGGAGATAAGAGTCTCATGGACTTCCCTGCCTGGACTGGCTTCACAGTCCTTAGACCTCACCCTCCTGAGTAGCTAGTATGATTACAGGCCTGAGCCCATTGGTGCCCTGTTCTACTTCCATTTTTATTCATCCTTAGGCTGAGTGCACTGGACATTTACACATACACAAACACACACACACACACTCACAAGCACACACATTTTACTGCAGTTGTCAGGCTGGAGGAGGCTATTTTGGCTAAACCTCCACTTCTGTGACAGCCACTGGCCCTGTTCTAGCAGGTTCCAGTGCAGAATATGAAGCACCTTTGTCAAATGCCCACTCTGTGCTGGATGCGGGCCTTCCCTGTGGTACTGTGGAGATGTCATTCATCCATTGTAAGGATGAGGACGCTGGGTGAGGGGTCAGGGGCTGCATCTGGGCGAACCTCTGCTTCTGCACCATCTTCCTCATTCCTGTCATGGGGAAGACACAGCTGCAGCAGAGTCTGCAGCCCTTTGCCCACATTGCTTTGTACCCCCGTTGGGTCACCTCTCTGGCTCCGTTTAGGTTTGGCATTCGGGTGGGATCAAGGGGCTAAAAATATTCTCCATGTGTTTAGATAATTCTTGGAAAATAAACTTTCCTGTCTTAGCTCTTTGGTTTGCGCAGTTGCCGGCGCTAATCTGATGGGGGAAGGGTGGAGAGGAGAAGAAGAGGTGAGTGAAAAGGTCCTCGAGTCAATCCTGGGTAGTAAGTTACGTGTATGTCTGCATGCACATGCACGCACAGGGATGTGTCCCAGAACTCCAGAGGACACCTGTACACAGACTGTACCTGTGCTGAATTTGAGGTAATCCTCAGACAATCCTGAGCTTCTGTGTCTATTAGTGGGAAGAGGTAGGGAAGCCCAAAGCCCTGCTGGCATGGCTCCTGCCTCAGGGCCGTGGGATAACCACCTGCAAAAGAGACAGCTTGCCCTGTCCTTCTAATTGACCTCCGTGTCTGCCGAAGACTCCAGGAGGAAGGCCAGGCCTATCTCTGTAGGTGGGGCTCTGTGCCTGCACCTCCAACGGCCGGCCGGCAGTGTCTCAGCTGCTGTGTTTATTTATCTGAGTAGGGACAAAGGCCTGACCTCCTGTACGGATGAAGGACTTGTCCTGCGGCCCAGGGAGGGGCTTCCTCCCTGGAAGGACAGGGCAGGTCACAAGCCGCAGGACAGACAAGTCACAAGCGACTTCCTTCCGCTGAGATTGGACACATAGGAGGCTCTTCAGGTTGTTCCAAGTGTCAGGGGCTGCAGGCCGGAGAGGACAGGGAGGACACAGGGAAGGGGAGATTTATTTTCAACAAGATTTAATCTTTGTCGGGGTGTGGTGGCACATGCCAGCGGGCCCCAAGACTTAGGAGGTGGAGGCAAAAAGGATTGCCAGTCTGAAGCCAGCCTGGACAGTCAGTGAGACACTATCTCAAAGCAAACTAAAAGCAAGAGGATGAGGGGCATGATTCAAATGGTAGAGCATTCTGACACGAAGCCCTGAGTTCAAACCCCAGTACCAGGCAGGGACAGGGCCCAGGGGGGCATTGACTTAAAATCTCAACAAACACTACTGTTTCCTCTGTGCTGGAGAATCAGGATTGGGGAGAAAAAGCCCAGTGTGGACCCTTCCTCTAAGACCCCCTAACCATAAAGGCAGATTCACTGGACATAATAAATACCAGCTTTCTGAAATCGAAGCTGGGAGAGGGATGCAGACAAATGTGGGGTTGGACCACTGCTGACAAGTTACCTTTGGTGATTTGATTTACCTGAGCTGCAGTTTCTTCATCAATAAAATGGGAATGATAACAGCATTTACCTCATAGGATTAGGGTAAAGGGGCTGGGAAGGTGGCTCAGCGGTAGAGTGCTTGCCTTACATGCCTGAAGTCCTGAGTTTGATTCCTCAGCACCACATAAGTAGAAAAAGCCAGAAGTGGTGCTATGGCTCAAGTGTAGAGTGCTAGCCTTGAGCTGAAGAGCTGAGGGACAGCGCCCAGGCCTAGAGTTCAGGCCCCACAACCAACCAAAAAAAAAAAAAAAGATTAGTGTAAAAATAAAACAAGAGGGCTGGGAAGGTGGCTCAGTGGTAGAGCGCTTGCCTTGCATGCCTGAGGCCCTGGGTTTGATTCCTCAGCACCACATAAGCA
>NW_012267235.1:1980400-1998080 GCF_000151885.1 Dipodomys ordii
CATGCAAGGCAAGCGCTCTACCACTGAGCCACCTTCCCAGCCCCTGCAATCCTCTTATTTACACATCCTGTTATAGGTGAATGACAGATGTACACTACTACTATGCCAGCTTTTTTTTTCCTTTGAGCTAGGATGTCATGAACTTTTCCCCCTGGGCTGGCCTGGAACTATGGTCCTCCTTATCTCTAGCAGCAGTCTTCTCCCAGCTTAAGGCCTGTGCCTGGCTAGACAATATACAGGATACCCAGTTACTTTTACATTTCCAATGAATCACCAAAAAAAAATTTTTTATAGTACCTCAGATTGCATATAGTTGTTATCTGAAATTTAACTGGTTGCTCTAATAATTTTTAGTTACTAACTCTGGTGGTTCTATCCTCAACCTCTCTCAAAGAAACAGAGGCTGAGAGAGAAGAGTGGAATGGAAGGGGACCAATCAGCTGAGGCTGACAACACCTCTTCTTTCTCTAGTGTTTCCTTTTTTTATTTTGTCGGTCGTGGGACTTGAACTCTGGGCCTGGGCGCTGTCCCTCAGCTCTTCAGCTCAAGGCAAGTGCTCTACCACTTGAGCCACAGTGCCACTTCTTGTTTTTTCTGCTTATGTGGTGCTGAGGAATGGAGCCCAGGGCCTCATGCATGCAAGACAAGCGCTCTACCACTGAGCCACCTTCCCAGCCCTAGTGCTGCCTTTTGCTCCTCCAGCTGGCCACACCTTCCAAGAACTGACTGATAGCTGTCAGGCTTGGGGCTTTCCCTGCTGAGTGATTCTGATACTGGGCTCCCCGAGGCAGACAGAGAGGACACTGGGGCAGGCTCAGACACCTGTGGATTTCCATCATTTTCCAATGACTCGGAAGGCACCAATGCCGGGAAATCTTTCCTTCTCCCTCGGTCTCTACCTGACTTCACCCTGGCTGGGCTGGAAGTTCTGGCTCCCCAATATTCCAGCCACCTCTTGTGGCTGCCAGCTTGGGTCAGGTGAGGAGGGATCCTGTGCAGGAGTTTTATTTATAAGCTGAGGAGGCAGTCGTGCAGGACCTCAGGGGTTGGAGCATAGCCTGGAATGCAGGAAGAGTGGGATCCAGGCATCAGAAGGAAGCTGAGTCTCTGCTCTGTCTCAATTCAGACGTGATCTTGCTATGCTTTCCTTTCACTTTGTAATCTCAAACTGTATCACTATCTTTCACTATCTTATTTGTATGCTAGTCTCTTATGCCAGGCCCCTAGCAAGGTACTTTATTGCAAAATCCTAGCAGCAATCTTTAGAACAAACTCTACCTGGAACTGTTGGGATTGTCCCATGTCATGTTTACTGCTTATGGTGGGCACTAGAACCCCACCTCTCCTCTTTCTATGCAGGCATTGGGGCTTGAACTCAGGGCCAGGGCACTGTCCCTGAGCGTTGGTGCTCAAGGCTAGCACTCTACCACTTGGGTTACAGCTCCACTTCTGGCCTTTTGGTGGTTAATTGGAGATAAGGGTCATATAAACTTGCCTGCCTAGTGTAGCTTCTAATTCTGATCCTCAGATCTCAGCCTCCTGAGTAGCTAGGATTACTTCCTCTTTAAGGAAGACATGTCTTAGGTGCTATGAAAGGAGTCAGGGGCAGATGCCTTCAGGCTGTCAGCTTCTTTGCTCCCCTATGGGATGGCCGGTGTGAAAGGTTAAGGAAGGGACTCAAGGGGCTGGCAAGGTGGCTCAGTGGTAGAGCACTTGCCTTGTATGCCTGAGGCCCTGGGTTCGATTCCTCAGCACCACATAAGCAAAAAGAAAAAAAAAAGCTGGAAGTGGCACTGTGGCTCAAGTGGTAGAGCGCTAGCCTTGAGCTGAAGAGCTGAGGGACAGCACCCAGGCCCAGAGTTCAGGCCCCACGACCGGACCCAAACAAACAAACAAACAAAAAAACCAAAAAAACCCAAACAAACCAAAAAACAAAAACAAAAAACAACAACAAGGAAAGGAAGGGACTCAACTCCAACTTTGGATGACTCCAAAGGCCTATTGTAGCCTTACATGCTTCTGAGATGAGTATTTCTGATTTCCTCATTTTCAGATAAAGGAAATAAAATGCATAAGACACACAACAATCAAGTGGCAAAGACAAGATTTGAATTCTGAATTTCATACTCAGCCCAACTGCCTTAGAATCGTGAGGTTTTGCTACTTCTCAAAGGAAACTGAGGCTCATAGAAGTCCATCAGCTAATGAATAGCTGAAGCAGTACAGCCTGATGCGGTGGCTCTCACCTGTAATCCTAGCTGCTCAGGAGGCTGAGATCTGAGGTTCTTAGTGCACAGCCAGTGGGGACAGGAAAGTTTTAGACTCATCTCCAATTAATCACCAAAAAGCTAGAAGTGGAGCTATGGCTCAAGTGGTAGAGCACCAGTCTTGATCCAAAAAGATGAGGGACAGTTCCTAGGCTCATAGTTCAAGCCCCAGGTCCAGTATAAAACCCTCCCCCCTCCAAAAAAAAGCAGGTTTATTTATTTATTTATTATTTTTATGTTAGAACTGGGCCTTGAGCTTAAGACTTTACACTCTTACTTGCCTTTCTCACTCAAAGCTGGAGCTCTTATCATTTGAGCCACAGCTCCATTTCCTGTTTGTTTTTGCTGATTATTTGGAAATAAGAGTCTCTTGGATTTGTCTGCCTGGGCTGGTTTTGAACTGCTATCCTCAGATCTCGGCCTCCTGAGTAGCTAGGATTACAGGCCTGAACTACCAGTGCCGGGCTGACAGGACACTCTTAGTCATCTGAGTATCAATATGATCACAACAAGGCTGGCTACACACAGGGTCAGATAGCAAATGTTTGCAAGGATTAATAGATACAAGGAAAATGTTCACAAACAATGGAATGGAATTACCAGGTATCTTTCCAGGGTTGGGACTAAATATTTACCTTGCTCATTGGACAATCCTGAGAGAAAAACTTGGTTTTTTAAGCTCTATTTATATCAGCTTTCCTTCTGTGGCTCACACAATCGATTTGGTCTTGTCAGAGTTTGAACAGCTGCTGCCACCCATGGATTCTTCATTCTCAGCTTTTACTGCCCCCAGCTTGCTGCTCTTCCAAAGGGAATCTGCTTCGAATCCTTGAGTCTCAGGAAATATTGGCCCTCACTTTTGCGTATCAGCTGCCACTCTGGGCCTGAGGCTGCAGGTCAAACTGGGGTTTTACTCTAGCTGCAACTGAAGATTCCTTTGTAGCCATGGGTTACTGCTTGAATTGTGGCAGTAGACTTACCTGAGTGGCCTACAGGAGACACCTCTCTTGAAAGAGTTGAGTTGCGTTTGACAAGCTGGTTAGGGTCAAGCTTCAGACTTGCAGGGGAGGAGGACATGGAGTTTGTGTGGTGCCTGTAGGACAGTCTCTGGATTCACTGGGGTCCTAAAAAGACCAGAAGTAGTGCATGGTGCTGTGGTTTGGATGTTGTCTGAGCATGCTCAGATTAAATTGAATTCCTTCCCAGAAGGATACAGTAAGAGAATAGAAAGTTAACTGTGGTGTTTAGAAGTAGGACTTTGGAAGCCGGGTACTGATGACTCACACCTATAATCCAAGCCCAGAGTTCAAGCCCCACGACTGACCAAAAAAAAAAAAAAAGTGGAAGTGGGACTTTGGGGCAATGATTAGGATTAGGCAAGGAAAAGTGTCCTACTCATGATTTTATTTTATTTTTTGCCAGTCCTGGCCAGTTGTGAACTCAGGGCCTGGACACTGTCCCTGAGCTTCTTTTGCTCAAGGCTAGTACTTTACTATTTGAGCCACGGTGCCACTTCCAGCATTTTCTGTTTAGGTGATACTGAGGAATCAAACCCAGGGCTTCATGCATCTAGGCAAGCACTCTACCACTAAGCCACATTCCCTGCCCTACCCACCATTTGTAACACACACACACACACACACACACTCACTCACTCATTTTACCAGTCTCCACACCACCTTATGACTCTGCCAGCAAGAAAATCATCATTTAAAAAAAAAAAGCTGGGAGCTGGTGGCTCACACCTGTAATCCTAGCTACTCAGGAGGCTGAGATCTGAGGATAACAGTTTAAAGCCAGCCTAGACAGGAAAAGTCTGTGAGACTCTTATCTCCAGTAAACCACCAGAAAACCGGAAGTGGTACTGTGGCTCAAGTGGTAGAGTGCTAACTTTGAGCTGAAGAGCTGAGGGACAGCACCCAAATCCAGAGTTCAAGCCCCATGACTGACCAAAAATGAAGAAGAAGAAGGAGAAGGAGAAGGAGAAGAAGAAAACCTATGGGTTCTAGTGGCTCATGCCTGTAATTCTAGGTCCTCAGGAGGTTGAGATTTATAGATCATGGTCTGAAGCCAGCCTGGGCAGGAGAGTCCATGAGACTCTTATCTTCAATTAATCACCAGAGAACCAGAAGTGGCACTGTGGCTCCAGTGCTCAGGGACAATGCCTAAGCCCAGAGTTCAAGCCCTATGGCCGGAAAAATAAATAAAAATTCATTATCAACACATTTTCAACCTTGTACCTTCAGAACCATGAGTCAAAATAAACCTCTTCTTTATAAAGTATTTCATAATAGTAAGAGAAAAAAATCCTAGACAAAAAAAATGGAAGGGGGCTGGGAAGGTGGCTCAGTGGTAGAGCGCTTGCCTTGCATGCCTGAGGCCCTGGGTTCGATTCCTTAGCACCACATAAGCAAAAAGAAAAAAGCCGGAAGTGGCGCTGTGGCTCAAGTGGTAGAGCGCTAGCCTTGAGCTGAAGAGCTGAGGGACAGCACGCAGACCCAGAGTTCAGGCCCCACGACCGGACCCCCCAAAAAAAATGGAAAATGATTTCAGCAAAACAGTAACAGGTGAGAAAAGAAATAAGTGTTTCAAGTGTGGGAACTCTCTAGTGAACTGTAGGCGTCCAGGCTGGGGGTGTCCACTCTGGGAGAAAGGCAGTGGTGGTGGCTAGGGACAGGTATCCAGATCAGCAAATACTACACAGCAACGGGAAGAACAGAGACGCCCTCTGCCCTCAATATTCCAAGGGCGAGTGGAGCTCTGCAGGAGGGTGGGTCAGGGTAGGACCCAGTGAAGGATAGTACCTCAGTGATGGCCTTGCACTGTGGCCAGGCCAACACAACCAGCATGGAAGCTGACCCATGGAGATGCCACTAACTTGGAGCAAGACTGAATCTGGCCTACATTCTCGATGAACACACACGATCCATTATCCACGCAACTGCACATGCAATGTGTTATCTGTAGACATGGGACGCAGGTTGCCGCTTTCAGAGCAGGTACTCTCTGGGCAGGGAAGCAGGCGCTAGGCTACAACATTTGTTTTTTTCCCAAGTAAATGATGAAGTTTGGATTTTCCCACAAATGAACACTGGAGGAAGGATGAGCACGCCCAAGCTAGGCTCATTAACTCTGGGGCCAGACAATGGCCTGTATCTTAGGGACATAGGCTAGTCAGAGTTGAGTGGGGGCAGGAAGCTGGGGAGTTGGCCTGCTGTGTGAAGATCAACCATGCTGGCTGGATGGACATGTGGTATTTAGTTTAGAGCCCAGACTACCAGGGTGTAAGACCTGGGGGTAAATGATCAGGCTCAATTGTTCTCTCTCCCTTCCCAGGCAAGACCAGGAAGGAAAGGGCCCCGTGGAAGGAGGAGGCATTGTCTTCAGCGGGTTAATATCACCAGGTAGCCTAGTGTGGCAGGAGCTGGTGGATGCACACGGTTCTCTCAGCTACGAAGGCTGGAGGCTGCTTCCCCAGAAAAGCTATGCAACCCGGGGCTGGGAAGGTGGCTCAGTGGTAGAGCGCTTGCCTTGCATGTCTGAGGCCCTGGGTTCGATTCCTCAGCACCACATAAGCAAAAAGAAAAAAGCCGGAAGTGGCGCTGTGGCTCAAGTGGTAGAGCGCTAGCCTTGAGCTGAAGAGCTGAGGGACAGCGCCCAGGCCCAGAGTTCAGGCCCCCATGACCGGACCCAAAAAACAAACAAACAAACAGAAAAGCTATGCAATCCTTCTCTTCCCCATGCTGCCTAACTTAGAAACTATATCCCTCTGTAAATGTCTGATAATAATTTCTCAGGAAAGTCCAGTTTGGAACAAAATATCTTTGCCCAACCCAGAGTTTTCTCCTTTCCTGGGTCCACCGCCCCATCTACTACACCACCTTCTCCCTTTACCCAGGTCCTAAGGTCCCTGCACCAGCTGTGGTGAAAAGAACAAACTGAGGGTGTCAGTCTCCATCAAGTTACTGTGCTGCTTTCTCTTTGTGCTTTCAAGTTTCTCAAATTCCAAGAATAAGAGGAGGAGCTGTTATAAGCATACCCACTTCCCCTCCTTGTACAATAACACCACGCATTTGCAGTGTTGTCACTAGCAGCTACGCAGAATCATCGTGACTCTTTTTGTTGCTGTTGGTGGTGGTCATGGGGCTTGAACTCTGGTCTTGGGTGCTGTCCCTGAGCATTTCAGCTCAAGGCAAGCGCTCTACAACTTGAGCCACAGAGCCACTTCTGGTTGTTTGATCATTAATTGGAGATAAGAGTCTCACTGATTTTTCCTGCCTGGGCTGGCTTTGAACCGCAGTTCTTAGGCCTCAGCCTCCTGAGTAGCTAGGATTACAGGCGTGAACCACCAGTGCTCTTAAACTTTGTCAAAGATGAGCCATTGGGGCTTTGGGTGACAGCAGCTTCCAATTTAGGGGGAGGTGGGGTGGTAAAGAAGCAATTGGGTTTGAAAACAATGTTTTTGTTTTTTTCCCCTAAGTCTAATCTTTTTTCTAGCTTAAATACATTCCAACCTGGCACTAGGTGGCTACACAGGAGTCTAAGATCTGAGGATCACAGTTCAAAGACAGCCCAGGCAGGCTGTCCTGAAGAGTCCTTGAAAACTCTTATCTACAATTAATCATCAAAAAGCCAGAAGTGGAGCTGTGACTCAAGTGGTAGAGTACCAGGTGTGAAAAAGTCAAGCAACCTGGGCACTGGTGGCTCACACCTGTAATCCTAACTACTTAGGAGGCTGAGATCTGAGGATCACAGTTTGAAGCCAGCTGGGGGAGAAAAGTCCTCATAAGACTCTTAGATCCAATAAACCACTCAAAATCCAGCAGTGGTGCTGTGGCTCGAGTGGTAGAGTGCTAGCCTTGAGCACAAAGAGGTTCAGGGACAGTGTCAAGGCCTTGGGTTCAAGCCCTACAGCTGATAATAAAAAGAAAAAAAAAAGCAAGAACATGAGGCATTGAATTTATGCTTAATATTGACCTGTCTGTGTGTACACACGAGCGTGCTCTATTGTATGATATCTTGGCTAAGCAATGTAATCTCATTGAGTCTTATGTTTCATTCGTTAAAAGGAATGATAATGCATCCCCTATATAGGTCAATGAATCACATAGAACATGGGCCTGGCAAACTCCATCATTAAATGTCCAAGGGCTCCCTCCAGCTTGTCTCCCAGTGCCATTCTCTATGTCTTCTTATGTGCCTTTAACAGAGCTCACACAGCCCTACACTGCCTCTGCAACGTGCTACCAGAGTCCTGTCTCTGTTCCTTTGTTGTCTTGTCTGGGCTGCTAGACTGTGCTCTAAAGTTTTTGACAACATAATTCAGACTGTGCTTTATAGGGGAGCTCACTTGTCAACAGCCTGACCTTGACAACACTGTCATGTCTTTAGTCAGTAGTTCATAAGGTCAGCATTCCATCCGATACCATTATGTCTAGGGAACTTTTGGTTAATGACTATCACTCCTTATATAGGTGCCTTGTACAGAAATGATTCATTCCCAGGAGCAGTGGTTTCTATAAATGACAATCCACAGACGAGTGCGGAAGAATCTCCCAAATTGCTTCCTATAATGCAGATCTTTGGACTGTGCAGGTTTGGATGGTCTTATAAATCTGGGTGTAGAGACAGATGGAATGTGATAAGCATGGGTGGGGCTCTGGAATCAGTGTATCCAACAGGATCCTGGTTGATTTCAATGATGATAATGAATTGCCAGGTTGGGAACTGCTCTACCCAGTAAACCTAACAGAAGCTCTGTGGGGTAGTAGAGGCTCATGCTGAATAGCGATGCCTCAGGATTGTGATCATGGTTCCTACTTTACCTGTGTTGCTTCCGTAAGTGGAGAATACTTTTATTTCACTTATTTATTTTATTTTATTTTTATTTTTTTGGGCCCGGTCGTGGGCCAGAACTCTGGGCCTGGGCGCTGTCCCTCAGCTCTTCAGCTTAAGGCTAGCACTCTACCACTTGAGCCACAGCGCCACTTTGGCTTTTTTTCCTGCTTATGTGGTGCTGAGGAATCGAACCCAGGGTCTCATGCATGCAAGGCAAGCGCTCTACCACTGAGCCACCTTCCCAGCCCCAGAGAATACTTTTATTTCAATATCCAACAGGTGCTAAGTTCTGTCTATATACATACATGAGCTGTGTTTTTAAGAACCTTTGGGAAAAAAGTATTCTCAGTTGGCAGGAGAAATCTGAGGATCTAAGGAATTTAGTTTGTGGCTGCTTCAACAGCAGAGCTGGAATCTGATCAATCTCTCAACTGGCTACCACTCCATCACTTTTCTAATTACTAGAGGGCATGAGCTGGCAGTCTGTATCTGGCTTGCACATTTTATTAATTAGTTTATTTATTGAGATGGAGATTGCTATATTGTTCAGGTTGGTCTTGAACTTTTTTTTTTTTGCCAGTGCTGAGGCTTTGTTGAATGAACTCAGGGCCTGGGCACTGCCCCTGAGCTTCTTTAGCTCAAGGCTAGCACTCTACCACTTGAACCACAGCACCACTTCTGGATTTTTCTGTTTATATGGTACTGAGGAATTGAACCCAGGGCTTCATGCATGCTAGGCAAGCACTCTACCACTAAGCCACATTCCCAGCCCTGGTCTTGAACTCTTAGGTTCCAGTGATCTTCCTACCTCAACTTTCCAAGTGCTGGCAGTTCAGGCATGGACCACTGTATCCAATTTGCAAGTACGTTTTGATTTGGATAGTATGTTTAAAACTGTTAACAGCCAGGTGCTGGTGGCTCATATTTGCAATCCTAGTTACTCAGAAGGCTCAGATCTGAGGATCACGGTTCAAAGCTAGCCTGGTCAGAAAATCTGTGAGCCTCTCATCTCCAATTAATCACTAGAAAACTGGAGGTGGAGCTGTAGCTCAAAACAGTAGAGCACTAGCATTGAGTGAAAGAGCTCAGAGACCAGTGCTCAGGCCCTGAGTTCAAGCCCAACTGACAACAAACAAACCAACAAAAACTACCCAAAATGGCTGGGAAGGTGGCTCAGTGGTAGAGTGCTTGCCTTGCATGCATGAGGCCCTGGGTTTGATTCCTCAGCACCACATAAACAGAAAAAGCCAGAAGTGGTGCTGTGGCTCAAGTGGTAGAGCGCTTGCTTTGAGCTGAAGAGCTCAGGGACAAAGCCCAGGCCCAGAGTTCAAGCTCCATGACTGACAAACAAACAAACAAAACCCACAAAAGATAACACCCAAAAAACAACTGCTACCAATTAGGTACTAGGGAAGGATGTATAGCGAAGTTGCAGTGTGAGTGCTTAATATGCAAGAGGTGCTGAGTTCAGTCCCTAGGACTCCCTGTCAAATGATTACCCACATTTCCAAATTGGCTATTTTGTATTAGTATTTTGATTTTCTTTGGGATAGAACTGAGGACATCCCACTTGCTAGGCAAGGGCTCTACCACTTGAGGTATGCCCCCATTTGGATTTCTGACTTCTTTTTAGAAGGAACAAGGGAAGACCTGATTGACACCAAGCCTCACATTTTCCCACAACAATCAGTTGGTGCTTTAGATGCATGCCTGCCTAGAATACAGTCTCTACTGCTCTTCATTCTTACCCATGGCCACAGGGAATCTTACTCTTTATTCCCAACCCAGTTTTTAAAGGTCAAGATTGCATGCCATGCCTGCAGCCTTCTCTGCTGTCTTGCTTCCTACTGGTCAGAAGTTTGCCAAACCTAAAGACAGCATTTTGTTGTTGTTGCTGTGTTCCCTATGTCTCTGATCACAGAGTTGTATATGCATATCTGACTTCAATACTAAGTGATCTTCTAGTTTTCATAAAAGAATATGGGGATTCCCTGTTCCTCAAGTTACACATTCTTGTTTATCCTAGAAAAATTCTAAATTCAGCCTTTAAGTTAGCTGGGGAAAATTACAGCAAATCATCCACTTGCTCTAATGCAAGGTGCTGACAAGAATGAAACCACAGCGAGCAATGCCACCAAGTGGTGGAGTGATTTGATGCAGAATTGCCACCAGTAGTCAGGAGAGAGAGGGGGAGGGGGGAGGAGAGAGGGAAAGAGAGAGGACCTCACTCAAATTATAGGGCCATTCAGAAACTAGAAATAATAATGCAGGCCTAGGACTAGGGGTGTGGTTCATGTGGTAGAGCACCTGTCTAACAAGTGTAAAGCCCTGAGCTCAAATCTCAGTACTGAGGTGTAGGGGGGTGGGGTGGGGGGGAAGCTTGCACTTTTCCATAAGCTAGTTCTTCTGAGGTTCTCTTTTTTTTTAAACCACCTTTTGGATCCATTTTCTGTTTGTTTCTTTCCTTAAGCATGCAGCCATTTTCAAAAAGTGTGAGCAGGGAGCTATTAACTTCTTTTAATATCAGCATAGCAAGGAGGTTAAAACATATTAAAAGCTCCCCAAATTTCTCTTTGAAAAACAAGACTGAACCTCTTGAGGGTAGGATTTCACATGCATTGAGCACTTAGGAGGAAATAAAACTACTTTAGAGTGAAGAACTGACAACTCCAAATCTTCGTTCTCAGCCGCCTTGCCAGTGACCCCTGGGAGACCTGTCAGAAGGAAAACCAGGAACATCCCTAGTTTTTCTGTGTATTCTAGAAACCTAGGCCATTTTGAAGACACAAATGAGAATTTTTCTTCTTTTTCCTTTTCTCTCCTCATCAGCATAGAAACTGTTGTGGGCACTTGCCAATAAGTTGCCAGTTCACTCTCAGCTCCCCACTTCAATGCCTTCTGAATAATTTTCTAAAAGGAATAGTTTTCTGAAAGGAACATGAGTAGCTTGAGGGATGATGGCTGAGGCAAGATCATCAGTTCAAGGCCAACCTGGGCTTGAAAAATTAAAATGACCTGGTCACTTCAAGTATCCTGTTCTACTGTCCACACATTTCTATCCCCTCAGAGGTGAAGTTTTACCACTCTGAAAGTCATAGTCATTATTCACACAAGAGAATTAAAACAGGATCACAGAGAGAAAGGCTGAGAAGTCGATTTTTTTGTTTACTTGTATGAGGAAAACAACACATGGGCATCCACAGTATTTAATTTGTTTGGGTAATAGTTACAGATAAACAGATACACTCCATATATAATTACCAATACGTTTTATACAGTTCATATTTCAGTACAACACTATTTTATTTACACTCTATTTATGTACATTAACGTCTTTCTAAAGTCAGTGCATTGTCAACAAGTTTTATACAGAAATTTACAAGGTGAATGTAAGTTAATAGTTAATTTAATAAATTTTCTGCTAGTTCATGAATTTAAAAAATTAATTACAACCAATATAACAAACACAGATCAAACAACATTAGTAGATTGTGCTACCTGTTTAAATAAAACATCTGTAAGGAAATTATTTAAAATCTACTTTTTTCATGGGACTTGTCTAGGTAGAAATGGACAGATTGGATACACTGAAAATCTTGAGACTACAATGTATGCATTTTGACTTCATTACATTAAATCATTTGGCCATTCCTTCCTACTTGCAATTATATTCTTCTGAAAAAAGTTCCAACTTAGGAAGCCACTAAAGGCAACCTTTCTAAATGCTCTGGGAAGAACTAGTAGTTACTGGCCTCAGATATCACAACACGAATGCTTAATTACACTGGCATTTACTACCCATGAGGAAGGAAGGTTCAAAGGAGCTGACTGTGAGAATTAACTTCTAGGGTCCAAATAAAATTTTTTAAAAAGAAGAACAAAAAATAAGGAGAAACATTTCCTTTGAATAGATATTAAAACACAACACAGGAAAAAAATGCTGCTTGAAAATAAATAACATTCATTTTTGTTCCAGTCTTGAATAATCAGAAGAAAAATGATATAAGCAAAGATACAACTTTTGATAACTAGTGCAAAAAAAAAAACAACAAATCAAGAACAAACAAAACAAAAAACCTAAATAAAAAAATAAATGGATGTGCAAACCAAACAGTTTACTTTCTAAACTCACCAATTTCATTAAAACTACACTAACTATCAAGGTTTGGGATGTGTTTTGTTTTTAAATTTTTATAAGATGGGGAAAATACCCCCAATCAAGTTAGTTTATAGCCCTTAGAGCCATCAAAATGTAAGTCTGTTTGCATGTATTTTCTTTTTTAAAGTGCAAAACAAGAAACAGGGAGAAAAACCACCACTAATGTGAAACACCATCTAACTCTGACGCCACATACTCTCCTAGAACCTCTGTGCAACACGTGCATGGGAAGATGGTGCAAACACTGGCAACCACCCTGCCACACTCACAGTGTGTGGGGGAGAAAGTTTTGAGGACACTTGGAGTATCCTACAAGAAGGGATGCCTTTATCAGCGCAGCCATTTTAACTGGCTTTCACAGATGCTTTTTCTTTCTCCTGGATCTTCCAACTAAGACCCTGGCCCAAAGGACATAGCTTTTTAAGAGATTATCCCTCTCAGATTGACCACTAATATGTCTCTGCCACCAATGACTGGTTGTGTCTCAAACACAAACACAGTAACAGAAAGCAAGAAAGACTTAGGAAGAGTGGGGAAATGGGTTTAAAAGATGAAAACTCTGTGTTCATGGCATGAGAGTCATTTGCATACCTTTCAAGATCTTGCTTTCTTATTTTGTCAATATAACTTCAGGGAAAAGGAGGTAGCATATCATGTCGTCCTAGACAACACTACAATTAAAAAAAATTTTTTTTTTTACCTTGACTCTAAGGAAATCCTTAGTATTTTGTTATGATTATTGGTAAACTCTATCCTCACTACAAGTCTGTTCATATCTGGACAAGCACAATTGAATTCTTATTTGGTCCCAGGTGGTTGGTGCCAAACCCTTTTGTTTAGAGGCTAATGGTAGAATCTGCCTAAAGGTTTTCAACCAGAGAGACTTCAAAAGAAAATGGTTATTCTTCTTAAGCTTCACTGCTATTTTAATTAGGATTTCTCTTTTGTGCTTCAGGGTCACAGAATAAAATAACTACATTTAGCCTGCCTTTCAGTGATGCTTTTGCCAAATGTCAGCTACAAGGAGTCATCTCTCCCACACCACCAGCCCATCTAGCAGCGCAGCAGTAGCCTTCACTGTAACACACAGTACTTTTTGTAATCAGACTCAAAGTCTTCGTCCATGCTGCTCGTGTCTGCCATCTTTTTGCCATCAATCTTTGGCAGAAATTGTGCATAGTCTATCCCCCGCTGCTCATAGAAAAGAATGTAGGCAGAGTCAGTGTCAATTTCATCAGGGTGAAGTTCCTAAAGGGCAAGAAAAGCCTTTAATATACAAGTTATCATGGTATTGGCTCTTTGTTGTTTTTTTTTTTTTGTGCCAGTCCCGGGGCCTGAACTCTGGGCCTGGGTGCTGTCCCTCAGTTTTTCAGCTCAAGGCTAGTGTTCTACCACTTGAGCCACAGTGCCACTTCTGGCTTTTTCTACTTGTGTGGTGCTGAAGAATTGAACTCAGGACCTCATGCATGCAAGGCAAGCAATCTCACTGAGCCACATTCCCAACACCATGGCATTGGCTCTTAATCCTAGCTAGGGCAAGGAAGACCAGCCCTCTCTAATGAGTGAACCTAATTGCTTCCATTCAACTTAGTATGTCTGCTGCTTCACACCTGCCCTGAAAATGAACTCCGTTCTTTCTTTATTTTTGGGTCTGGTTGTGGGGCCTGAACTCTGGGCCTGGGTGCTGTCCCTCAGCTCTTCAGCTCAAGGCTAGCGCTCTACCACTTGAACCACAGCACTACTTCTGGCTTTTTTCTTTTTGCTTATGTGGCGCTGAGGAATCGAACCTAGGGCCTCATGCATGCAAGGCAAGCGCTCTACCACTGAACCATCTTCCCAGCCCCTAATTTTTTTTTTTAATGCTGGTACTGCAGATTGAATTCAGGGCCTCACTTTCTTGCTTGGCTTTCTTGCTTAAGGCTGGTGGCTTTACCACTTGAGCCACACCCCCAACTTCTGGCTTTTTGCTATTTAATTGGGAATATGAGTTTCTGTCTGCATGGCTTCAAGCCAGGATCCTCAGATGCCAGCCTTCTGAGTAAATAAGATTGTAGCCATGATCCACTGGTGCCAAGCTGAGCCCCATTATCTTTAATAATTATTTTAGGGGAAAATATGTTCTAAAATCCTATCGAACTTTAATGTTTCAAAAGATTGGGTAGAGCCCAGCCCTCAGTAGAGTACTTGTCTAACATGCATGAATCCTTAGGCTTGATACTCAGCACCACAAAAAACAAAGCCAAAACACTCTCCCCACCCTAAAATTCCTGTCTCAAAACTCTGAACATTCAAATCTTTTTTCCCATTTCTTTCTTTCTTTCTTTCTTTTTTTTTTTTTTTTTGCCAGTCCTGGGGCTTGAACTCAGGGCCTGGGCACTGCTCTTGAGCTTCTTTTGCTCAAGGCTAGTGCTCTACCACTTGAGCCATAGCACTACTTCTGGCTTTTTCTGTGTATGTGGTTCTGAGGAATCAAACCTAGGGCTGCATGCATGCAAAGCAAGCACTCTACCCCTAAGCCACATTCCCAGCCCCTTTTTCCTCATTTTTCATGTTCTCATTCCTCTCCCAGCATTTCACTTTTGTTCCCTTACTAACCATCTATACACCAACCCTAACAGAAACATCTACGTCCTATCCAAGAGAAAGCTTATTACTTTAACGATGTTTCCCAGCTTTGTTAACATTTGGTTTCTATATTTCATACAAAGACTGTGAATATTTACCTTACAGCTGCTGTCATTGTAACAGTACCACTTGCAGTTTGGGTTTTTGGCGTAAGTCACGTAATGGCCCCCACCCAGGATTCCTGAATGGCACTAAAAAGATAAGAGAGTGGCAGATGTTAGTAGTTACTACCATGTCAGGGAATAACATGATGATCTGAACAAGAGAACAGCGATTACTTAGGTGGGTACAAAAGAAAAAATGATTTGGAACCATCTATTTTTTCCCCCAAGAACAAAAGAAAAACCCAAACGTTTTAAGTCTAAATGTTGTGTTGACAAACATCCACTTTCTAGTCAATTTTTTTAAAAAACAGGGTCTTGCTATATAGCTCAGGACGTCAACTTGAGGTTCTATCTCATCTTCCCAAATGTTGGGATTATACACATGAGCTACTATGCCTGATTCTCTAATATATATATATATATATATATATATATATATATATATTTATGTTGATCATGTGGCCTGAACTCTGGGCCTGGGCTCTGTCCCTCAGCTCTTCAGCTAGAACTCTACCACTTGAGCCACGGTGCCACTTCTAGCTTTTTCTGCTTATGTGGTGCTGAGGAATTGAACCCAGGGCCTTGTGCATTCAAGGAAGGCCTCTACCACCGAGCTACCTTCCCAGCCCCATATTAGATGGGGCTTTTTAAAAAGCAAAAATTCCTTAGAAGCACACAATAATGATTTGAACTTCTGACTCCACTTTTTTTCCATGATCTTTAAGTGTTTTTTTTTTTAATTGTTTTAGAGGTGACATACAGCAAGGTTAACTTTACATATATCAAGTGATATATACATTTCATTCCTTTTGCTTAGTATCAGCAGTTCCTTCCTTCTCTTTCATTCTTTTTTTTTTTTAAATGCCTGTCCTAGGGCTCAATTGAACTTAGGGCCTTTTTGGTGCTGTCCCAGAGTGTTTTCTCTGCTTAAGACTAGTGTTCAACCAAGTCCAGAGTTCAAGCCCCACGACCGACCAAAAAAAAAAAAAGACTAGTGTTCAAATGCTACCATTTGAGCCAAGCTCCACTTCCAGCTTTTTGGTGGTTAACTGGAGATAAGGGTCTCATGAACTTTCCTGCCAGGGCTAGCTTTGAACCATGGCCCTTAGATCTCAACTTCCTGAGTAGCTAAGATTACAGGTGTCAGCCACCAGCACCTGGCTTGACTCCACTTATAAATTATGTGACCACCTCAATATCATACTTCAAGATCCTTGGGTTCTACCCAGAAGGCCAAGATTTCTTTATTAACTTTTGTCTATCATCAATCTTTATGCTTCACAAATAAACAAGTCTTTAAAAAACTCTTATTGATGACATGAACAAACTACTAAAAAGTACAGACTATGAAAACCAACAACAAATCACTTACTGAAATTGCATATAGATTATAAATAGGTTTCATATGACTATCTTCTCTTTGGTCATCAGTGCTGTCCTCTTCACTGTGGTTTCCAAGTTGACCATTGCTGTAGCCATTGCCACATGCCTCATGCTCATAAAGAAATCCATTGGCCAAAGTGACTTCATGGTCCTGAGGGGTGACCAGCTCCAGCTGGCTGCCTCCCAGCATATGCCCTCTGCTCAAGGTCTCAGTCAGCTCACAGATCTGCCCAGCCCCATTCTCTCTGCTGGCATCCAAGTTCTCCTTACTACTTGACAACTTATTTTTGCTACCTATCTGAGGCAGCCGGAGCCTCCCTTTGCTCCTCCCCAAAGTCCGTGGGCTACTGTTTGGGCTGCTGTTTTTGCTGGAGGGACAGCTAGTTCCACCTTTCCTTGATGAAGAAGGAGAACCTGTGAAGTGAGAGGGATATTTCTAAGTCCAAATACCACAAGTCAGATACCAAAGGCTATATTTGAAACTAGTGTCACAAATGCACACATAAAGTCAAAGCCAGGGGAGTCCTGACTGGCTACTCTAGCTCCTACAATAGAACTAAAAAGTAAGTTAGGCTAGAAATATCCTGAAAATGTAAAAGTTCTTGTAGGGCTTTAGAAAATAACAAAGATAAATTAAACAATCTTCAATTCTAAATAAACAATATGATTATTAGACTAGGGAGTTTTATACATAGATATTCTTCTTCATAAAGGTAGATAGAAAAATATGACTAGGGGTGGGAGGGGGGTGGGAGATGGGAAGGGGAAACAAAGGAGGAGTCAACAATACTTGATAAGAAATGTACTCATCTTGCTCATGTAATTGTAACCCCTCTATACAGTATTTTCACAATAAAATAAATTTTTTTTTAAAAAAGAAAAAAAATACAGGAGTGACCCATTGGCACTGGCTTCCAGTGCACTTTTTGAGAATGAAGATAAAAAATCATAGGGCTGGGGATATAGCTCAGTGTTAAAGAGTATTTGCCTAGCATAAACAAAGCTGTGGTTTCAATCTTATCTGTGGATTCTGCATCAATGGATTCAATCACAGATCAAAATTACTTGAAAAATGATTGCATTTCTTTTGCGTTAATATGTTTTGTCATTTTTTCTTTTTTTTGGGGGGGGGGTCTGGTCGTGGGGCCTGAACTCTGGGCCTGGGCGCTGTCCCTCAGCTCCTCAGCTCAAGGCTAGGGCTCTACCTCTTGAGCCACAGCGCCACTTCCGGCTTTTTTCTTTTTGCTTATGTGGTGCTGAGGAATCGAACCCAGGGCCTCATGCATGCAAGGCAAGCGCTCTAC
>NW_012267235.1:1998895-2007967 GCF_000151885.1 Dipodomys ordii
TTTCTTTTTGCTTATGTGGTGCTGAGGAATCAAACCCAGGGCCTCATGCATGCAAGGCAAGCGCTCTACCACTGAGCCACCTTCCCAGCCCCAGCACTTATTTTTTATTGATTTTTTTAACCACTCTTTGGTTTTCTGGTAGTTAATTAGTGGTGTCTCACGGACTTTCCTGACAGCTGGTTTTGAACCGAGATCCTCAGATCTCAGCCTCTTGAGTAGCTAGGATTACAGGCATGATAGCCACTAGCACCCAGCTTCTTCTTTGCTCAAGGCTGGTGCTCTACCACTTGAGCCATAGCGCCACTTGTCTTTTTTGTTTTGGTAGTTTATTGGAGATGAGTCTTATGGATTTTCCTGCTTGGGATGGCTTTAAACCACTGTCTTCAGATCTCTGCCTCCTAAGTACCTAGGATTATAGGTGTGAATCACCGGTATTTTTACAGATATAATTTTTTTTTTGTCAGTTGTGGGGCTTGAACTCTGGACCTGGGCACTGTCCCTCAGCTCTTCAGCTCAAGGCTAGCGCTCTACCACTTGAGCCACAATGCCACTTGTGGCTTTTTCTGTTTATATGTTGCTGAAGAATCGAACCCAGGGCCTCATGCATGCAAGGCAAGCACTCTACCACTGAGCCACCATCCCAGCCCCAGAAATAATTTTGATATTGAAGACCTCTTGAAAGAGTCTCAGGGACCTATAGGGATTTCAACAGTATACTTTTTTTTTTTTTTTTTTTTGGGTCCAGTCGTGGGGCCTGAACTCTGGGCCTGGGCGCTGTCCCTCAGCTCTTCAGCTCAAGGCTAGCGCTCTACCACTTGAGCCACAGCGCCACTTCCGGCTTTTTTCTTTTTGCTTATGTGGTGCTGAGGAATCGAACCCAGGGCCTCATGCATGCAAGGCAAGCACTCTACCACTGAGCCACCATCCCAGCCCCAGAAATAATTTTGATATTGAAGACCTCTGAAAGAGTCTCAGGGACCTATAGGGATTTCAACAGTATACTTTTTTTTTTTTTTTTTTTTGGGTCCAGTCGTGGGGCCTGAACTCTGGGCCTGGGCGCTGTCCCTCAGCTCTTCAGCTCAAGGCTAGCGCTCTACCACTTGAGCCACAGTGCCACTTCCAGTATTTTTTTTGCTTATGGGTGCTGAGGAATCGAACCCAGGGCCTCAAGCATGCAAGGCAAACGCTCTACTACTGAGCCACCTTCCCAGCCCATCAACAGTATACTTTGAAGACCTGTGCTGTAAAGAAAGGAGATGACAACTGCCATTCATGTTAATTAAATATTAGCATTATGTAAAGTATACCACTTTTTTTTGTTGTTGTTCGGTTGTGGGTCTTGAACTCTGGGCCGGGGTGCTGTCCCTCATCTCTTCAGTTCAAGGCCAGCACTCTACCATTGAACCATAGCACCACTTCCAGTTTTCTGGTGGTTAATTGGAGTTAAGACTCTCATGGACTTTCCTGCCCAGGCTGGCTTTGAGCCACGATCCTCAGATCTCAGCCTCTTGAGCTGAGGATTATAGGCATGAGCCACTGGGCCCAGCTAAGTGTATCATTCCTGATACTTCAAATCCTCAAACTTGATATTGTCTATACTTTTTGATGAGACACTAGATTTAGGAAAGTTATATCTCTTGCAATAAGTTACACAGCTCCAATATGGGTAGGTCTTATTCTAGAAAGGTTCCTTTCACCTCACCAAGCTCTAGAAGACAGAGGGAAATATCAGCCTATCGGGGATTAAGAAACCCCGCCTCTCCTCCCCCCCAGCCAGGTATGGTGGCATATGCTTCGAGTTTATTGCCATCGGGGGCTATATAGTAAAACTTGTCTCAAAGAAAAAAAGCAGCAGCAGCAGCAGAACTCTTCCATCAAGTCCTCACCTTTTGGGCTACTAGTGATGTTTGCACTGAGTGAGGAAGGACTTGTGCTCAGGAGCACATCTTCTTCACCTGCTGAGCTCTGGGCATCCACTTTCTTTACTTCTTCTGGAACCCTTGATTCAGAGAGGTCATCCCCCTGGGGTGTGAGTGCTTTATGCTGGCAGATAGCTGGGTCTCTTGGTACCAAAAAAGCACTAGGATCAAAACTTTCACGAGGAAATTTAACAATTTTCTGTGATTTTATCCACCGGCCATTAACAAACTGAAATCTTTTCAGGTGAATAATCTGGAGAAGAAAAGGCAGGAAACATCTGCATTAAAGGATTCTGAGGATATAAAAATTCCATTATGAAAAACAATGTATAATATTTAATTTTCTTTTTCTTTTCTTTTTCGTTCTTTCTTTCTTTCTTTTTTTTTTGTGCTGGTCCTAGAGCTTGAATTCAAGGCCTGGGAGCTTTCTCTGAAAAAACCATTTTTTTTTTCCCCTCAGAGCTAATGTTCTACCATTTGAGCCACATGACTTTTTGGTACTTAATTAGAAATTAAGTCTCAGACTTTCTGCCCAGGCTGGCTTTGCACCATGATCCTCAGATCTTAGCTTCCTAAATAGCTAGGATTATAGGCATGAACTACTGGTGCCTTGCTCATTTTTTTTGGCTAGTCCTGGGGGGCCTGAGCACTGTCCCTGGGTTTCTTTTTCTTTTGTTTTTGTCGGTCATAGGGCTTGAACTCTGGGCCTGTGCTCTGTCCCTGCGTGCTTCAGCTCAAGGCTAGTGCTCTACTACTTGAGCCACAGTGCCACTTCGGTGTTCTGAGTGGTTTATTGGAGATAAGAGTCTTACAGACTTTCCTGCCCAGGCTGGCTTTGAACTATGATCCTCAGATCTCAGCCCCCTGAGTAGCTAGGATTACAGGCATGAGCCACTGGGCTTCCCTGAGCTTCTTTTTGAACAAGGCTAGCACTATACCACTATGAGCCATAGTGCCACTTCTGGCTTTTTCTGTTTATATGGTACTGAGAAAGTGAACCCAGGTTTTCATGCATGCTACCCAAGCACTCTACCACTAAGCCACATTCTCAGTCCTCATTAGCCTTTAAATACCTCAAAACTATGTTCCTTATAACTGCCTTTACTCCATGATGTTTACGCGGTGGTTATAGAAGTATATAAAATTGTTAAAATCCATCCAACTGGACATTTATTTATTTATTTTTGTTGGCTGTGGGGTTAGAATGCAGGGCCTGGGCACTGTCCTTAAGCCTTTTTTGCTCAAAGCTCATGAACTTTCCTGCTTGGGCTGGCTTTGAACTGTGATCTTCAGATCTCAGTAAGCCACTGGTACCTGGCAAACTGGACATTTAAGATCTATGCATTAACTGCATGCTAATTATACCTTAATTTAAAATCTCCAGATTTACTGTGTTCCCAGCTTTACTGTGTACCTGTCCTTTCCTTCCCTCCCTTCCCCTAGCTCTCACTTCTGGAGATAGCTAAAACAATGTCATCAGTTTTTGCCTTGGGAAGCGGTTTTGGAAAAAAAAAATCGACATTCAGTTTCACAGAGCGATAGGATGAAGACACAAATAAAAAAAATACAATGTCTGTTTATAATATCCAAGCACTGCTGAAGTACAAGCACAAGATTCTAAATTCCATCTCCAGCAAGCTCCCTCAACACATTCTTTCCTGCTAAAAGGTAATTGTATCCATAGGGAAAATGCTTTCTTAAATACATTTGTTGCTTTAAACTGTTCTATTGGGCAACAGGAAAGTCTCCTAATCCATGAAGGAAATAAAATCTAAAGCAATATACAAACTCCTGTGCATTGGTGGAAATACACTCGACTCAGAAGTAAGCTGAACATGAGACCACACTCAGTGGGCTCGGGAAGTTCCTGGCTTGGTTGTTCTACTATAATCTAATAGCCTAAGGTTTCCTTTCTGCATACAGCCAGAAGAGCTTTCATCCCTTTTGGAAGTTCAAATTTACTTAGGGTATTCTACTGTAGAACTTCAATGTCATGCTGAATTGCAGTTACTGGCCTGTTACTTCCCTCCTCCTAGGCTTAAGCTCTTCAGAAGCAAAAAACACAAATAGTTTTAGAACAATTCATCTCCATGCTCAATATAAAAACCTTGCACAGAAAAGGTGCTTTAGGAATTTTTTTTTTTTTTTTACTTTTGGTGGTACTGGGGAGGTTTGAATTCAAGACTTTGTGATATCTTAGGTGTTTTATTACTTTAGCCCTGACTCTAGCTCAGAAAGTGGTGTAAAGACTACCATAGCTTTTCAAAAACAACAATAACTCATTTATGGTTTATTTCCTTTACATCAGACTCCTGCTGTTCAGAGGCAGGGCTGGAACATACCAGGATGGGGGGAAGCCTCCAGAGATCCAGCTTCTTGGTTGCCAAGCAATGGGTTTTACACTTGGAACAGTAGTACATCTCATTTTCCCCTAGCTCCTCCTCACTGGTGAAAGCCCGGAGACAGTTGTCTAGGTTGATGGGCTCAGCTTGTGCTCGCCGACTCTGCTCTACACTCTCATGCTCATCTACAACCTGCAGGAAGAGGGGACAGGAGGGTGCTTAAAATAGTCACCTAGATTTTCATTAGCCTGTCAGTCACTCATTATCTGCATGAGTAAAGAGAAATTACAACCTAAATTAGAGTACATGCCTTTATTCATAAATATCATATCAACAATATCCTGAATAAATTTTCTTTTCTTTTTTTTGCCAGTCCTGGGGCTTGAACTCAGGGCATAGGCACTGGCCCTGAGCTTCTTTTTGCACAAGGCTAGCACTCTACCACTTGAGCCACAGCACCACTTCTGGCTTTTTCTGTTTATGTGGCACTAAGAAAGTGAACCCAGGGCTTCATGCATGCTAGGCAAGCACTCTACCACTAAGCCACATTCCCAGCCCCTGAATAAACTTTCTATCTATATGACCTGTCTTTTTTTTCCCATTTTGATAAATATTACTTTACATGATTAGAGGCACAGAGGCATTGAGCCTTTGGGTTCCAAATTTTCTTGAAAAATTTCTGACAAGGCATTGCTTGTCTATTTCACAATTTTGGAATTCTCAAAACTGTTTACATGTAAACTAGGTTTCAAGCTAGGGTTACTAAGAATAGTCATTTATTTTTTAATCAGCCTTATTAGTATGATGCAGGCCTTATAGATAGGAGAAATAGTGTCACTAAACACAGATGCCAAATCTGGATGAAGGATACAAAAAAATACACAATAAGACAACATATCAAATAATATAGCTTATTTGCATATCAGCACCAGATTTATTAGAATACACAGATTTATTAGAGTACCAGGTGTACTAGCTGCCTCCTGCCTCTGTTTTGGGGGCCTTTTGTGGGAGGGAGTGATACCAGTGACCTCATACATACTAGGAAAGCACTCTACCACTGTGCTACCCTAGTCCTGTGGGGCCTTTAAATAATAAAAGGAAGAACAAGCTTACATGCTTTTGTTAAGAAAGCCCCTAATATCTGCCCAAACACCAGAAATTCTGGGAACCAGCATGCTAGGTTTTGGAATAATAGGTCAGTAAGTTTAAAAGAGGAGAGAACAAGGGCTAGAGTATAGTTTAGTGATAGTAATGCTTGCCTAGTATATTTGAGGGTCTGGGTTCAATCTCCAACATGAAGGGAATACAAAAACAAAAAAAAGAGAGGAAAGCAAATGGTAGGGAGGACAAAAGAAAGGAAAGTGGCAGGAGGCTGAGATCTGAGGATCAAGGTTCAAAGCCAGCCCAGGCAGGAAAGTCCGGGGGACTATCTCCAATTAAACACTCAGAAACCTGTAAGTAGCACTGTGGCTCAAGTGGTAGAGCATCAGCCTTGAGCTGAAGAGCTGAGAGACAGCGCCCAGGCCAAGTTTAAGGCTCTCCCCCACCCCCAACAACAACAACAAAAACGGGATGTGGTAAGGAGGAATAAGACAGGGAAGTGGCTAGAATGCAACAGTAAGATTTTTTTTCCCTCTCCCATTCCAGGCTACCATCTGAAAAACAATCCAGAACTACAGAGAACCTTCTTATTGTCTCTACTATGATAAAAAGATGGGAAAGCCCTAAAATCAGGAATATGAAGGTCACAATGAGACTTCAGAGGTATTTTTAGGCAGAGCCTTCACTCCAAGCCCAACAGTGACCTGCCTCTCTTTCTGACAAAGGTCATACATTTTGGCCTATCACCCCACTTATTGCCTTTTCCCCACAGAGGTGGACTGCTTATCTTTACCTGAAGCAATTTCTTGCATGTTTCCCTCACTTAAACTCATGGGAACAGCAAGTTGCTTGGATTACTGTCAGAACTTAGCTCATTCCATTTAGAATAGCTTTTTTTCTTTTTCTTTCTTCTCTTTGGTTAGTGGTGGGGCTTGAACTCAGGGCCTGGACATTGTCCCTGAGCCCTGAGTTGCTCAAGGATAACACTCTACCACTTTGAACAATAGTACCACTTCAGGTTTTCTGGTGGTTAACTGGAAATAAGATCTCATAGACTTTCCTGCCTGGGATGTCTCTGAACCATGATCCTCAGATCTCAGCCTCCTGGGTAGCTAGGATTACAGGCATGAACCATTGGAGCCCAGCCTAGAACAGATTTTTCAGGAAAGACTTTCCCTAAAGGAGAGGATGGCTGAACCACAAGGCTGTCAAATGCCCCAATAAACTGTCAAGGTTGGAGTCCAGCATATAATTAAGGTTTTAGCATTGCATCATCATGTGAACTAAATAACTCATTTCAAAATAGTAACTTAGGCCAGATGCCAGTGGTTCATACTTGTAATCCTAACTACTCAGGATGCTGAGATCTGAATGAAGATCAAGGTCCAAACTTAGCCTGGGTATTTAGTCTGTGAGACTCTTATCTTGAATTAACTACTCAAAAAAAGCTAAAAATGGAACTGTGGTTCAAGTGGTGTGTGCTCAAAGCACTAGCTTTGAGCACAAAAGGGCTCATACGCTGGGTCTAGGTGCTGTATCTGAGCTTCTTTTTGTTGAAGACTAGTGCTGTATCATTTGAGCCACAGCACCACGTCCAGCTTTTTTTCTTTTTTTTTTTCCCTGTGATTAATTGAAGATAAGTTTCACAGGCCTTCTAGCCTTGGCTGGCTTCAAATCACGATCCTTAGATCTTAGCCTCTTGAGTAGCTAGGATTATAAGTGTAAGCCACTGGCACCCAGATAAAATCTGGGTTGTTTTTTGTTGTTGTTGTTTGTTTTAACAAAGGAAATCTGCTTTCATCTTGGGTGACTGACTTCTGCGCATAAATTCTATTTTAATTTGTATTTTTGAAACAAGGTCTCACTATGTATCCCAAGCTGGCCTTAATTTCCTGGTTCTCCTTCCTCCATTTCCAGAGTGCTAGGATTATAGGCATGAGCCCTCATGACTGTTTTTCTCAGTGTCTTTTGAGTCGTCACTTAAAAGGAAAAATGGATGTGCTTTAAAGGAAACATGTATCAGGATTTTGGGCACGAGCAGAAACAGGTGTATCAAATATAGCAGTGTCTCTTAAAGCAAGTTAAATATTACCTCTATTCTGTCCAAAATGTTTTATGGCCAACCACATATTATAGTATGCTAGTAAAAGTTGTTGATTTTTTATTGACTGTATATTCTGTGGAACACAGGCTATAGAGGGAGGTGGGTACTGGGGAAAAAGGAAGACTGACAAAAACATTTGTAGACTGAAAATAGTTTAGCAATAAAAGTTCCATAAATGAAAAAGGTGTCCTTCTTGGGATCCATGCTCAGATAATCTACTATTGTTTAAATAGCGTAATTATTTAATAGACTCAAAAACTATAAGAAGATAGGTAGAGAAAGCATACACATTTTTAGGATGGTACTGGTATCTGAACTCAGGGCTTCCTACTTACTATGCAGATTGATGCTCTACCACTTGAGCTATGCCTCTGGTTGTTTTACCTTTGTATTACTATATTTTTTAAAATTGAAATTACTGAGGTTTGAACTCAGGCTTTTTTCTTTTTTGTCGGTTGTGGGGCTTGAACTCTTGTCTGGGCCGGGCATTGTCCCTCAGCTCTTCAGCTCAAGGCTAGCATTCTACCACTTGAGCCACAGCACTACTTCTGGTTTTCTGTTAATTGGAGATGATAGTCTCACAGACTTTTCTGCCTAGGCTGGCTTTGAACCTTGATGCTCAGATCTCAGCCTCCTGAGTAGCTAGGATTACAGACTTAAGCCACCAGTGCCCAGCTGAACTCAGGCTTGAACCCACTTGGCTAAGCTTCCTTGCTTATGTTCTACTACTTGCACCATACCTTCCTCCAGCCTGGCTTTCACTGGAGATTTTTTTGTTTTTTTTTGTAGATGTCATCGATTTTTTTGGCACTGATTGGCTCTGAGCCATGATCCTCTGGATCTTGTCTTCCAAGTGTCTGTGATTACAGGTGAGAGCCAATGGCACCTGGTTCCCTTTATATTCTTTTTTTTTTTTTTTGCCAGTCCCCAGGACTGAACTCAGGGTCTGGGGCCTGTCCCTGAGCTTCATTTTGCTCAAGGCTAATACTCTACCACTTTGAGCCATAGCACCACTTCCAGCTTTTTCTGTTTATGTGGTACTGAGGAATTGAACTGAGGGTTTCATGCATGCTAGGCAAGCACTCTACCACTAAGGCACATTCCCAGCCCATATATTCTTTTCATTCTTTTTTTCTTTGCCAGTCCTGGGGCTTGAACTCAGGCCCTGAGCTTTTTTTTTTCTCAAGGATAGCGCTCTACCATTTGAGCCACAGCTCCACTTCCAGCTTCCTGGTGGTTAATTGGAGATGAGAGTCTGATGTACTTTCCTGCCCAGAGTGGTTTCAAACTGTGATCCTCAGATCTCAGCCTCCTGAGTAGCTAGGATTACAGGTGTAATAGTAAATAGTTGTGTGTGTGTATGTGTGTGTGTATGTGTGTGTGTGTGTACACGTCTGTGTTTTTTTTTTTTTTTGGGTCTGGTCGTGGGGCCTGAACTCTGGGCCTGGGCACTGTCCCTCAGCTCTTCACCTCAAGGCTAGCGCTCTGCCACCTGAGCCACAGTGCCACTTCTGGCTTTTTTTTTTTTTGCTTATGTGGTGCTGAGGAATCGAACCCAGGGCCTCATGCATGCAAGGCAAGCGCTCTACCACTGAGCCACCTT
>NW_012267235.1:2009457-2028131 GCF_000151885.1 Dipodomys ordii
AAGTGGCAGAGCGCTAGCCTTGAGCTGAAGAGCTGAGGGACAGCGCCCAGGCCCAGAGTTCAGGCCCCACGACCGGACCCAAAAAATAAAAAAAAAATAAAAAAAAGAATTCACCAATTATACTCATTCTTGTCCTAAAGGGGCTACCAGGACATTCAGTGAATGTGGGGCATACTCAGGGATTGAAATAAGGAATTAGATCCAGAATTGGGATTTTCTCAACTGCTTAACAGCAAAAAAGAAGTTATTTATTTGTATTGGGAGTGGCAGTGGTACTAAGGCTTGACCTCAGTGCCTTGTACTTAAATAAGCAAGTACTCTTCTACCTGAATCCCTAGTCCTGAAAACGTCAATAAATATTATTAACTTATCTAGAGGGAATGTTTATTAATTTTAAATTTTAATTGAATTATTTTGTGTCAGTACTGGAGCCTGAACTCAGGACCACATGTTCCTGCTTAGCTTTTTAATTCAAGGTTGATGCTGCTCTTCACTTGAGCCACATCTCCACTTTCAGCTTTTCAGTGGTTAATTGGAGATTTTCCTGCTCAGGTTTTGAATCATGATTCTCAGGTCTCAGCCTCATGAATGTCTAAGAATATAGGCATGAACCTCTGGTGCCTGGCAATGTTTTTTAGTAATAAGGAAATTCCCAATTGTCAAGGGCCATATAGACAGAATACCTACTGCAATCTCTGATGTATCTTTTTCTTTTGCTGGTGCTGGGGTTTGAATTCAAGGCCTCACACTTGCTCAGTTGACATTCTACTGCTTTGGCCATACCTCAAAAGCCTGGCTTTTTGTTTGTTTGTTTATACTCTGTTTTGAAATTCATTATAAAATGTTAAAATCAGGATACTCAAATGTAATATACTTTTAATTTTTTTTTTTTTTTTTTTGGTCCAGTCATGGGCCTGAACTCTGGGCCTACGCGCTGTCCCTCAGCTCTTCAGCTCAAGGCTAGTGCTCTACCACCTGAGCCACAATGCCACTTCCAGCTTTTTTTTCCTGCTTATGTGGTGCTGAGGAATGGAACCCAGGGCCTCATGGATGCAAGGCAAGCACTCTACCACTGAGCCACCTTCCCAGCCCCACTTTTATTATTCTTATTTGTTTGGTGCTGATCTTGAGCTTGAACTAGGGCTTGGGCACTTGAGCCACAGCTTCACTTCCAGCTTTTTGTGTGATTAACTGGAGGTAAGCATCTCATGGGCTTTTCTGCCTAGGCTGGCTATGAGGCTAATCATCAGATCTCGCCTTCCAAGTAGATAGGATTACAGGCATGATCCACAGGTACCTGGCTTTTTTTTTCTTTTTAAACATGTTTTTAGTAACCTGTTTAAAATTTTTAAACAATTTCTCTGGCTAAAGAGTGGAAGTAGAGTAATCCAAAGTATAAATCCTCAATGAGATTGAACTTCTCGCCGCCCCCCCCCACCATTGTAAGGCTTGAACTCAGAGCCTGGATACTGTCCCTAGGCTTTTTTTGCTTAAGGCTAGCACTCTACTATTTGATCCAGAGCTCTACTTCCAGCTTTCTTTGGGGGTAATTTATTGGAGATAAGAGTCTTGTGGACTTTCCTGCTTATGCTGGCAGGAATCGTGATCCTTAGATCTTGGCCTTCTGAGTAGTTAGTACCAAACAGTGCCTGGTTACCTTCTTTTTTATACTCATTATACCCATTAAAGGTAACAGCTATTCCCCTGGAATGCAGGTGAACTTACTGTGGTTATAAAATGCTACAGCTTCAGGGATGTTTAACAAATAGAAAGGTATTTTTGATATGTTATGGTTAGAGAATAATTTCTTAATGGCAGTTTTGTTACAAGATTAGTTTGCTACAGGTATTTTATTTTTTTATTGTTATTATAAATGTGATATACAGAGGGATTACAGTTTCATAAGTCAGGTAAAGAGCACATTTCTTTTTGGACAATATCACCCCTTCCCTCGTCCTCTCCCAGTGTTTTTCTCCAGTCCCCACCTACAAGTTTTATAGTTCATTTTCAACACAGTATCTAGTAAGAACAACTGCTACATTTGTTCACCCTTGTCCCTCCATTTCTGTGCTCTCCTTACCCTCCCAAAGACAGATAAACAAACAAACAAGATGAAAACAAAAATAACAACAAAGAAAAAAATCTCTTGTTTCAATTTCCTGGAGTTCATTTTGATAAATATTATCTTATGTGATCAGATGCACACAGGCATTGCACCTTTGTGCTCCTCTCCTAAGAGTGTCCTCCTTTGATCTCACTGTGTGTGAATGCCTAGATGTTACAAGTATTATAAAATTTCTAAAAAAAACTTTTCTGGTCCTTGGGCTTGAACTCAGGGTCTGGGTGTAGTCCCTAAGCATTTGTGTTCAAGACTAGTGGTCTACTACTTGAGCTACAGCTCCACTTCCAACTTTTTGGTAGTTAGTTGAAGATAAAAGTCTCACATACTGTCAGGTGCTGTTGGCTCACACCTGTAATTCTAACTACTTAGGAGGCTGAGATCTGAGGACTGAGATCCAAAGCCAGCCTGGGCAGGAAAGTCTGTGACTCTTATCTCCAATTAACCACCAGAAAACTGGAAGGGGTGCTGTGGTTCAAGTGGTAGAGAGCTCACCTTAAGCATCTAGGCCCAGAGTTAAAGCCCTACAACCAACCAAAAAATAAAAAAAGTCTCACATATTTTCCTATCTGGGCTGGCTTTGAATCTCAATCCTCAAATCTCAGCCTAGGATTATGAGCATGAGCCATTGGTACCTGGTAGCAGTTTTGAATTTTAATGCCCCAATTGATTCAACTGAGCTCAATTGATTCCAGGCATTGTAAAACAAACAAACAAAAAGGCCAAGTAACCATGTCAATATATCAAGTGCCATAGAGAATACCAATAACTATTTTTCTGTTTGTATTTAAATAATCACAACCCAGCTAAACTGGAGAAAAACAATCTCTCATATAAAAAATTACCATCTTACAGTATTGGCCTAGCAAGCAAGAGATCCCAAGTTTAACACTCAATATCATAAAATATATAAACAAAAAAAACCCAAACTCTACTTCACACCCTCTTTTCATCATTTATGGTAGACCTGAGCACTTACTCTTTCCTGCGATGTTTGATAACGGAGATGAAGGGCTGTGGGGTCCCAATCTACAGCAATAGAGGCATTTCCAATGTAAGCTCTGTCTTCATCACAAGCAATTTTGCAACCTCTGCAAAATCTAAAAGGGGAAAAAGATTTATAAAGAAATAAGGAATCTAAAACTTCAAATTAAAAACATTTATGTTTTACTCAAGCTTGGTTTTAAAACTCCCTTGGGATTCCAACTTCAAATTCTCTCTTTTTTTTTTGGTCGGTAGTGGGGCTTGAACTCTGGGCCTGGGCGTTGTCCCTAGCTCTTCAGCTCAAGGTGAGCACTCTACCACTTGAGCCACAGCGCCATTTCTGGTGATTAATTGAAGATAAGAATCTCACGGGACTTTCCTGCCCGGGCTGGCTTTGAACCTCGATCCTTAGATCTCAGCCTCCTGAGTAGCTAGGATTGCAGTCGTGAGTCACCAGCGCCTGGCAGTATTTTCTTTTTGCTACTAACATTTGAACTAGGGTCCTTCTGCTTGCTAGGCAGTGCTCTATCATATTAGTCATGGCACCAACCCATTTTTTTCCCCCTCCCAGTACAGGAGTTTGAATTTAAGGTCTTGTGCCAGCTAGGCAGGTACTCTTCCACTGGAGTTACACTCCCAGTCCTTTTGCTTTAATTCTTTTTCTTTTTTTTTTTGTTTCAGATGTTTTATTATTTATTGTTATTGTAGAGTTGATATTCAGAGGGGTTACAGTTACATCAGTCAGGTATAATTCTTTCTGAACCATGTCTCCCCTTCCCTTACTTTCTCCCAGTTTTTTCTTTTTATCTCCACCCACAAGATGTACAGTTCATTTTCCACATAGTATCTAGTGAGTGCCATTGTTGTATTTGTTTACCCTTGTTCCACCTTTTCTGTGTAATTATTGTTCAAATAGAGAGTATTGTGCCACCCACTGGTGGATCACATTTGTAATCCTAGTCTGAGGATCATGGTTCAAAGCCAGCCTGGGAAGAATTTATCTCCAATTAACCTCTAAAATTGTATAAGGAGAGCTGTGACTCAAGTAGTAGAGTCTTGAACTTGGGGTCAAGGTGCTGTTCCCAAGCAATTATACGCAAGGCTAGCCACTCTACCACTTTGAGGCACAGCACCATTTCCTGTTTTCTGATGGTTAATTGGAGATAAAAGTCTCTTGGAATTTTCTTCTTGGGCTGTCTTTGAACTGCGATCCTGAGATCTCAGCCTCCCAAGTATCTGGGATTGGAGGCATGAGCCACCCGTACCTGGCTTTGCTTTGGGTATGTTTTTGGTAGGGTCACTTTATTCCTGGGTTGGCCTAGGCTTTGATCTTCCTACTGGTGTCCCCTGATGTCCCTGAGTAAACTGGCACCTGGATTCTGGTGAATTTCTTATGCCAGGTCTAGCCTCAATTCCTGATCTTTGTTTCCCATGTAGCTAAGGGTTACAGGATTGAGTCATTGTGCTTGGCTTTTGTTTGTTTGTTTCCTTTTTGGTAAGGCAGAGTCTTCCTATGTAGCCCAGGCTGGTCTTGAACTCAAGATCCTCCTGCCTCAGCCTCCTAAGTGTGATAACAGACATGTGCCATGCTATAACCATGTCTGGCTAATTGTATTTATTAATAATTATTATTTCAGGTAACTATGCTTAGGGCTTCTCAGTCTTTGGATTTATACTAAGCATTTGTTAACATACAGAAATGGCAAAATAAATGACAGCAGAACTGACTCTTTGAAATAATACAGCTCAAAAGAAATTCTAAATTCAGTTACATAATGCTTTTAGGTAAAATAACAACCTATCTGATTTGTAAAATGGCATGTTAAAATATATAAAAGTTCATGGAGTTGCAGGAAAAAAGATGACAGGGCCATGGTTCCCATGTCTATCTGAGACTCAGTTTGTTAACTCTATAGCAGTTCTCTAAAAGTTGACTATTATCAGCTTCTTTCCCTGCTGTCCCAGAAATGATCCATCATTCTTTACAACTCTTTGAAAAACCAAAAACAGATTTCTAGAAAGTCTAGTTAGTTATGAGACTATGTTCTACTGGCTCAGAATTGCCAAACTTAAAAAATTATATATATATATAAAATCATAGAAAGTTTAGACTAATAATAAGCAGGCATGGTCTAAGTCACTCTGTACTTGGGAGGCTGAGACTGGAAGATAAACTGGGTTTAGGGACTTGAAAAAAGTTAGGGCAACATAGCAAGACTCCATTTAAATAAACAAAAGAAAAAGAAAAAAAGAAATTTGGAATAAAAATGATTATGTATTATGAATTGGAGGTATAGTTTGTAAAACTAGCTAATCTCATGAAGAAGAAATGAACAATTCCTACATTTACTACTTCAAGCTTTACATTATTCACTATTATGCCTCAATCTTGGCAGTCCTATAAAAAAGGTGAAATATCTGATGCTGCAATTCTAATAAAATGTTTCCTTTGCAGAAGATCACTTTACCTATACCATGGGCACCAAGCACAGGAGTTCCCGTCTTTCTGCACAACTCGTAGCGTGAATGGGTATTGATATCCCATACTGTCATCACTGAAATAGAAGAAAATATACACAAACCAAAGTCTTAGAAGCATTTCTGGTTTGCAAGCCAATCATATTCATTTCCTCTTAAAGTGATTCTCTAGGAAAAAGCATTTGCCTAGCAGGTATGCTCATGCAGACAGCTGGGTACTGCACATCCTAATCCATTAACTGCAACCGTGTAGTAGTCACAGTAAGCTATAGAGGGGTACACACTCTAGACTGCCAGATGTTCAAGAGTATACATGGTCCATGAACATTTTTACAAAGGAGGTCATGAAATCAAATAACAATTATTCTCCAGCTCTTATTTTATCAGAGAATATAATTCACATTAAAGTAAAATAATTAGACCTTTCCAAGATTAGAACATTGACACACTATAGGAGGCTGTATATTTGAAGGCTTCTTTAAATAAATTCCCCGTTTGTAGTACGTTAGGATTCGATCTCCTTTTCCCGACCATAGCTATTCAAAGCTATAAGGTATTGCCTCCGCGTAGCTCTTAAAAATTGTTAACAATTATGGAAAGATAAGACATGGTTTCTCTAAATTTTAATAAAACTTACTAATCTTGCTTCAATAAGAAGCAGAATTAATATACAAATAAGTACATATATATATATCTGTATAACACGTCTAGTATTTAAATATAATTCCTGGGCTAAAAGAGTGTTTATCAAGTGAAAAACCCTAGTTTCAATTCTTAGCACACACCTCCCCCAGAAAACAAAGCAACTTTCCAATTTCTATTTACCAATTATAGTTCATGAAGCTGGGGGAGAAAAAGAAGGAACAGTCTCATAGACTTTTTCTGCCTGGGCTGGCTTTGAACCACTATCCTCAGATTTCAGCTTCCTGAGTTTGCTGGATTTACAGGTATGGGCTACCAGCACCCAGCTTTGTTTTTTGTTTTTGTTTTTTTTAACATAAAATAACTTAGATACAAAGGGATGACATTTTCTTGGTTAAATGGAGATAAGAAACTCAGGAATGTATGTTCCTTGGATAAGTTTTGAACCACAATCTAAAGATCTCAGTCTCTGGGATTAGAGGCATGAGCAGCTGGTTCTGGGCTCTGTCTTGATTTTTTTTTGCTCATGGCTGGTGCTTTCTCACTTGAGCCATGCCTCCAACCCAGCTTTTTTTTTTTTTTGGTTCCGGTCATAGGGCCTGAACTCTGGGCCTGGGCGCTGTCCCTCAGTTCTTCAGCTCAAGGCTAGCGCTCTTACCACTTGAGCCACAGCGCCACTTCTGGCTTTTTTCTTTTTGCTTATGTGGTGCTGAGGAATCCAACCCAGGGCCTTGAGCATGCAAGGCAAGCTCTCTACCACTGAGCCACCTTCCCAGCCCTAACCCAGCTTTTTTTGTCAGTTGTGGGGTCTGAACTCAGGGCCTTTTCTTTTCTTTTGCTCAAGGCTAGCACTCTCCATGTTTACCTATAGCACCATTTCTAGTTTTCTATTGGTTAATTGGAAATAACAGATTTTCCTGCCTCAGCTAGCTCTCAACCTCAATCCATATGACCTCAGCTCCAGAGCATCTAGGATTACAGGAGTGAACCAATAGCTTCTGGCCAATCGAGCTTTGTTGATGATTAATTAGAGATAAGAGTCACACAGATTTTTCAGTTTGGGCTGCCTTAGAAGAGTAATCTTAAGGGGCTGGGAAGGTGGCTCAGTGGTAGAGTGAGTGCTTGCCTTGCACACATGAGGCCCTGGGTTCAATTCTCAGCACCACATAAGCAGAAAAAGCCAGAAGTGGTGCTGTGGCTCAAATGGGAGAGTGCTGGCCTTGAGCTGAAGAGCTGAGGGACAGCACCCAGGCTCAGGCCCAGCGTTCAGGGCCCATGACCGACCAAAAAAGAAAAAAAAATCCTCAGATCTCAGCCTTGGGAGTACCTAGGATTCTAGGTATAAACTAGTGGTACCTACCTCAAATCAATTTTTTTTTAACCTTTGTGCATTTGCTTACCATGGATACCTACTAAAAGTAAAATCATACAGAGTGCAGGTGGCTCACACCTATAATCCTAGCTATTCAGGAGGTTGAGATCTGAGGATCACTATTCAAAGCCAGCTTGGAAGGAAAGTCTGTAAGACTCTAAGACTTTCTCTCTCTCTCTCTCTGCCTGTCAGGGGGCTGGGCTTGAACTCAGGCCCTGGGCACTGTATATGAGCTTCTTTGGATCAAGCCTAGTGCTCTACCACTAGAGACAGAGAGCTACTCAGTTTTTGTTTATTTGGTACTGAGGAATCGAACCCGGGGCTTCATGCATGCTTGGCAAGCACTCTACCACTGAGCTACATTCCTAGCCCACGTGAGACTCTTATCTCCAATTTAACTACCAGAAAACTGGAAGTGGTGCTGTGGCTCCAAGTGGCAGAGCACTAGCCTTGAGAAAAAAACCTCAGGGATAGTGCTCAGGCTCTGAGTTCAAGCCCCATGACCGACAAAAAAAAAAAAAAAATCATACAGTATGTGTCCTTTTCTGTCTTGCTTATTATTTCAAGTTGTATAATGCTCTCAGGCTTCATCCATGTTGTGGCATATATCAGCATTAGATTCTCTCTCTCCCTCTCCCCCTCCCTCCCTCCCTCTCCTCTCTCTCTCTCTCTCTCTCAGTGGTACTAGGATTTCAACTTGCTAGGTAGGTGCTCTTACCACTTCAGCCAAACCACCCCTAACCCTTTTGTCTAGGCTATTTTTCAGACTGGGCATCACACCTTTTGCTCAGGGAAAGTCTAGTCTGTAATCCTCCTATTTATAACTCCCTTATAGCTGGTATTATGGGCAATACCACCATGCCTGGATTTGTGTGTATGTGTGCTGGTCCTGGGGCTTCAGCTCAGGAACTGTCCCTGAGCATTTTTTGCTTAAGGCTAGTAGCAGTCTACCACTTGAGCCACACCTCCACTTCAGGATTTTTGGTGGTTAATTGGAGATAAAAGTCCCAGGGACTTTCCTGGCAGGGCTGGCTTTGAACTGTGATCCTAAGATCTCAGTCTCCTGAGTTGCTAGGATTATAGGTGTGAGCCACTGGCATCACATTTGTTTTTCATTTTTAAAATTGTTATTATAAAGTTGATATGCAGAGGGGTTATTGTTACATAAGTCAGATAAAGAGTAAATTTCTTTTTGGACAATGTTACCCTTTCTCTCACCACACTTTTTATGGTGCCAGCTTTGGGGCTTGAACTTAGGGCCAGGTCCCCTTGTCTGGCGTTTTCACTCAAGGCTAGTACTCTACCACTTGAAGCCACAATTCCACTTCCGGTTTATTGGTAGCTAATTAGGTAAGAGTCTCACAGATTTTCCTGCTAGGGTTAATCCTTAGATCTCAGCCTCCCAAGTAGCTAGGATTACAGGCATGAGCCACCAAATGCCCCGTTTCTCATTTCCCAATATTTGTTGGTTAATTGGAGATAATAGTCTGGAGGATTTTTTCTTCCTGGTCAGGCTTTGAAGCTCCAGCCTTAGATCTTAACCTCCTGAGCAGCCAGTTTTTTTTTTTTTTAATTGTGAAAATACCATACAGAAGGGTTACAATTACATGGGCAAGATAATGAGTACATTTCTTATCAAGCATTGTTGCCTCTGTTGTCTCCTCCTTTGTTTCCCCTTCCCTTCCCCCCCACCCCAAATGTGGTCTTGACAACTTTGTTTACTGAGTAACTGGGATTACATGTGTGAGTTATGCCACCACACACAGCTCTCATTCCTTTTAATGGCTGAATGCTATTTGATATATATTACATTTTGTTGTAGCATATATCAGCACTAGATTCCATTTCTCTCTCTCTCTCTTTTCAGTGGTACCAGGGTTTCAACTTGATAGGTAGGTGCTCTTACCACTTCAGCTAAACCCCTAGCCCTTGTTTTTTTGTCAGTTGTGGGGCTTGAACTCTGGGCCTGGATGCTGTCCCTCAGCTCTTCAACTCAAGACGAGTGCTCTACTACTTGAGCCACAGTGCCACTTCTGGTTTTCTGGTGGTTAACTGGAGATAAGTCTCAGACTTTCCTTGTCTAGGCTGGCTTTGAACTGTGATCTTAGCCTCAAATCTCAGCCTCCTGCATGGCTAGGATTACAGGCGTGAGACACTGGTGCCTAGCACACTCCTAGCTCTTTTGTCTAGGCTATTTCATTCATCTCTTTATAAGACATTTGGATCACTTTTGCTTTTTGTTGTAACTCATTAGATTCATTAGATGGAAATCAGAGGGCTCTGGTACAGTGGCTCAAACTTGTAATTCTAGCTACATGGGAGGTGGGGATAAGTTTGTAAGACTATCTCAAACAATGGCTAGATGAAGTGGTACACACACACACACACACACACACACAACCTGGTATTGCAGCTACACAGGAAGCACAATGGCTGGCACAGTGGCACATACCTGTCATCTCTAGTGACACAGAGAAGCACAAACAGAATGATTGCAATCTGGACCTGCCAGGCTATAGTGAGATTTATTCTTGAAAATAATCAATGCTAAACATGGTGGCTAGAGGCATGGCTCAAGTTATAGAGTGCCTGCCTAGCAATCTTCATGCCCTGAGTTCAATCCCCAGTACTAAAAAAAAATTAATCTTTTTTTTTTTTGGGGGTCCAGTCGTGAGCCTAAACCTTGGGCCTGGGCGCTGTCCATCAGCTCTTCACTTCAAGGCTAGTGCTCTACCACTTGAGCCACAGCACCACTTCCGGCTTTTTCTGCTATGTGGTGATGAGGAATTGAACCCAGAGCCTCACGCATGCAAGGCAAGCACTCTACCACTGAGCCACCTTCCCAGCCCCATCAGTAGCTATTTGTAAAACATAAACTCATTATTCTTTTAATTCTCTCTTCAACCTAGGTCAGCTTCCATTTCATGTGTTCATCAGTACTATATCACTAGTAGATTTCACAAAGGTCATCAAAGATCCTCATTTTAAAGCCGGGCGCTGGTGGCTCACGCCAGTAATCCTAGCTACTCAGGAGGCTGAGATTTGAGGATCGCGGTTCAAAGCCAGCCCGGGCAGGAGAGACCATGAGACTCCTATCTCCAATAAACCACCAGAAAACTGGAAGTGGCGCTGTAGCTCAAGTGGTAGAGCGCTCGCCTTGAGCTGAAGAGCTGAGGGACAGCACCCAGGCCCAGAGTTCAAGCCCCAGGGCCGACAAAAAAAAAAAAAAGATCGTCATTTTATGAAATGCAGTAGGCAAGTATCAATCTTTTTTTTACTCAATCTGATTTCCAACAACTGATCACTTTTTCCTGGAAATACTTTTTTCACTTAACCTTTGTTGATTGCTCATCCTTAATTTCTTTACATTACTAGATGTTTGTTTTCCTTTCTTTTTTTAACCTTTAATTAAAATTCAACAGGAATTAGGTCTTAGACATGCTCTCTAAATCTCACTCTCTTAAGTCATACAATTTTTTATCTCAACACTTTACAAACTAATTATTTGCTAGGTACCAGTGGCTCACACCTGTAATCCTAGCTACTCAGGAGGCTGAGATCTGAGGATCTCAGTTCAAAGCCAGCCCAGGCAGGAAAGACAGTGAGACTTTTTTTTTGGGGGGGGTCTAATTGTGGAGCCTGAGCTCTGGGCCTGGGCGCTGTCCCTCAGCTCTTCAGCTCAAGGCTAGTGCACTACCACTTGAGCCATAGCACCACTTTTTTTCCTGCTTATGTGGTGCTGAGGAATCAAACCCAGGGCCTCATGTATGCAAGGCAAGCACTCTACCACTGAGCCACCTTCCCAGCCCTGACAGTGAGACTTTTATTTCCAATAAACCACTCAGAAAACTGGAAGTGGTGCTGTGGCTCAAGTGATAGAGCACTAGCCTTGAGCTGAAGAGCTGAGGGACAGAGCCTAGGCCAGAGTTCAAGCCCCCCAACCAACAAAAATACAACAACAAGGGCTGGGAAGATGGCTCAGTGGTAGAGTGCTTGCCTTGCATACATGAGGCCTTGGGTTTGATTCCTCAGCACCAAATAAGCAGAAAAAGCCAGAAGTGGCACTTTGGCTCAAGTGATAGAGCACTAGCCCTGAGCTCAAGAGCTGAGAGACAGCGCCCAGGCCCAGAGTTCAGGCCCCATGACTGACAAATAACAACAACAAACAAAAACTATTTGTTGTGGACACTCATGATTATATCTTCAGAAGAGGATATTCAGGTGAATTTCCGACTTGAATGCAATAAAATATTTGGATTTAGCTAGATTCTTTTCTTGTCAAAATCCTTTTCCAGTTTTCTTCTTTTCACTAAGTAGTCCAACATTCATGGACAACAGTTCAGGCTGAAAACCTAGTTTGCCCCCCTCTCCCTTCCTATAATTTACATATAGTTAGCAAATTCTGGAAAAATCCTCACTTAGAAGCCATTTAACTCAATCAGAACAATACTTTAAAATTAATGTTACTCTACTAAAATGCTCAACTAAATTCCTTATCATTATCTAGTTTTCCTTTAATATTTATTTGCATGCCTCAAGCCCTATCTTTATCAAGACTCATCATAGTAAACATAAATTTTGTATTCCGTTATTATAGAAATAGAACTCCCCTTTGTACCATGATGGCAAGAAATTATTTTTAGTTCAACTGAGATATAGGCCATTACAATCACAACAGAATAGCGGTAGAAGGAATGGAAAGAAAACAGAAAATATTTATTATCTATACCTAGATTTACAAAATTATTTCATGTTGAAAGATACATTATGGAAACAATTCAATGGAATCACTGAATGAGACTTTATGGTCTCTCATAATAAGTCACTCCTATTCTGATTTACACAAGACTGAGATGATAAATTTCCATTCATAGTTTCTATTTTTGCAATAACAGAAGACAAGGATATTACCTGAAGCATTAGCAGGAAGAGTTTAGGCAAAAGATTAGAGAATGAAAGCAGTATTAAACATCAGATCATGTAGATGACAAGAGGAAATTGTAAGGTCTCTCCTCAAAATAACAGATCAAATGGTTAAATCATATGCTCTGAGCGGTTCTGTTCAGAGTAAATTAATTTGACATAGTATGCCTCCTATATATTACAAATAAATCATATATGTTATTCTTGTAAAGTTTAGAAAGCACTAGTCTAAGATAAGCCCTTGAACTTACCAATCCTGAGCATGATTACTAGCTTCCTGAGGTGGGAGTGGGCTGGCTAATCGAGATACTTGAATCCAAACTGAATCATATAGGTCTTTCTTCCGGGTATTCATAGTACAGGGAACAATCAGTGGCATTCCAAAGAGGCTGGGGCGGTTCTTCTGAGATGACAGGAAATACAGTTCTGTCCTCATCTGTATGTACAAATAAGAGAAGAGAGAACTGGAAAGATAGGTCTCTGCCAATAACATGTATTAACCATTCATTTTCAAATTAGTTATTAGGGCTAGGAAGGTAGCTCACTGGTAGAGTGCTTGCCTTGCATGCATGAGGCCCTGGGTTTGATTCCTCAGCACCACATAAGTAGAAAAAGCCAGAAGTGGTGCTGTGGCTCAAGTGGTAGAGCACTAGCCTTGAGCTGAAGAGCCTGAAGGACAGCACCCAGGCCCAGAGTTCAGCCCATGACCAACCAAAAAAAAAAAAATCAAGAATTCAAATTAGTTATTATCATACTCTTCTCTTTACATATAGACTTCCTCTTCATTAATCTGAAAAGAATTGGTTAAATGGAGCCATGAAAAGGTTGAGGTAATACCAGCTTCAGGGTTATCTGTCAATCCTGAATTTCAGTAATTGAAACATCTGTCAAAGAACATTCTTATATCCCTCCAAAAAATACATACAATGACAAGAGCAAAACCTCCAAAGGCATTCACATTTATATGGTAGAGAAGATATTTATGCCTATAGGCACATGAACACACAATAGACATAAATTCAAAAGAAAGTCATATTCAGATATATTAGCTATCCTGCTGCCTCTTAATACATGAGGAATGCCATTTCATATATTGACTATAACATATGCTATGAAAATGTATTAAAATGAAGATGTTACACAGACAGAAAATAGCTGTATTTCATAAATGGCAGTGGCAGGATAAACAATAAGTTGCCTAAAATATAACTAACCATTTTTCGGTGGACTGCAACAATGTATCCTGTAACAGGGATGTCAGGAAGATATGGCAAATGACCATTCACCATTCCATTTGTAAAACTCTTCTCAGTTCCACATGGCACAACAGTATTTGGCATTCCATTGGGGATGAATATTGGTCGAGACAGGTCCCCGTTGGTAGTTAGGCTGAACATCCCATTTGTAGATGGAGAAGAGGAGAAATCTATAAATTCAAAGATATGTATGGCACTTAAGCTTTGGTACCTTCATTTTCATTCTTTTCTTAAGGTTTGTTTTGTGTCTGTGTGTGCGCGTGTGCACATGCACGTGCACCATGCACTGCTCCTATGGTCTGAATTCAGGGAGAGGCACTGTCCTTGAACTTCTTTTGCTCAAGTTTAGCACTCTACCACATAAGCCACAGCTCTAACTCTGAGTTTGTTTGTTTTTTTTTGGTTTGTGATTAATTAGAGATGAGAGTCTCATGGATTTTCCTGCCCTGGCTGGCTTCAAACCACAATCCTCAGATCTCAGCCTCATGAGTAGCTAGGATTATAGGCATGAGCCACTGGCACCTGGCATTTCTCAAGTATTTAAGGATCTGGACCACTTGTAGTATAGTTTCTTTTATATAGAACACAGAGAAATTGCAGTTCAAGTAACAATTATAGACTTATTTGGAGTTTTTTTTTTTGGGTCAGTCATGGGACTTGAACTCTGGGCCTGGGTGCTATCCCTCAGCTCTTCAGCTCAAGGCTAGCACTCTAGCTCTTGAGCCACAGTACCACTTCCAGTTTTCTGAGTGGTTTATTGGAGATAAGAGTCTCACTATCTTTCCTGCCCGGGCTGGCTTTGAACATCAATCCTCAGATCTCAACCTCCTGAGTAGCTAGGATTACAGGCATGAGCCACTGGCGCCTGGCTTAAATTTAGATTTTACTTATATTACTCATATTTATTTTTAAATAGCAAAGTAAGAAGCTGATTATAAGAAACTAAGACTTTTGCAAAACTTCATATAAATATCATGTAAGCCGAGCATCCGTGGCTCATGCCTGTAATCTTAGCTACTCAGGAGGCTGAGATCGGAGGAATGTGGTTCAAAACCAGCCCAGGCAGGAAAGTCCGTGAGACTCTTATCTCCACTAAACCACTAGAAAACTGGAAGTGGCGCTCACCTTGAGCTGAAGAGCTGAGGGATAACGCCCAAGCCCAGAGTTCAAGCCCCACACCCAACAAAAAAAAACAAAACAAAAAACCCAAAATATAATGTAGTACACAGAAAATAATTATTTTTCAGTTTTTGCTTTTTGTGCCACTACTGGGGCTTGAACTCAGGGCCTGGGCACTGACCCATAGCTTTTTGCTTAAGGCTGACACTCTACCTCAAGGCCCAACTCTACTTTCAGCTTTTGGCTGGTTAACTGGAGCTAAGAATCTCTAGAATTTGTTTGCCAGGACTGCCTTTGACTGCAATCCTCATATCTCAAATCTCCTGAGAGTTAGGATTATAGGTATGAGCCACTGATGCTTGGCAAATAATTTTATCTTTTATCACTTCTATAATTTGTTTTCTTTCCCATTATTATTATTATTATTATTGTCAGTCAAAGGACTTGAACACTCAGGGCCTGGGTTCTGTCCCTGTGCTCCTTTTGCTTAAGGCTAGCTAGCATGCTATTACTTTGAGACACAGTGCCACTTCCAGTTTTCTGGTGGTCAACTGGAGATAAGAGTCTCACAGGCTTTCAACTGCAATCTTCAGATCTTAGCCTCATGAGAAGCTATGATTAAAATTATTACTTTTTAAAAAATATTTTTATTAAGCCAGATGCAGGTAGCTCATGCCTGTCATTTCAAAGTGCTCAGGCTTTGAGTTCATGTCCCACAAACATTTTTTTTTTTTTTGTCGGTCATGGGACCTGAACTCTGGGCCTGGGCACCGTCCCTCAGCTCTTTAGTTGTAGACTAGCGCTATACCACTTGAGCCTCAGCCCCACTTCTGGTTTTTTCTGCTTATGTGGTGCTGAGGAATCAAACCGAGGGCCTCATGCATGCAAGGCAAGTACTCTACCACTGAGCCACCTTTCCAGCCCCCACAAATGTTTTTTAAAAATTATCTTTAAGGGGCTGGGAAGGTGGCTCAGAGTTAGAGTGCTTGCCTCGCATGCATAAGGCCCTGGGTTTGATTCCTCAGCACTACATAAACAGAAAAAGCCAGAAGTAGTGCTGTGGCTCAAGTGGTAGAGCACTAGCCTTGAGCTGAAGAGCTGAGGGACAGTGCCCAGGCCCCGAGTTCAATCCCTATGACCAACACATACACACATAAACATACACACACCACACACAGTTATCTTTAAGTACTTGTACAAAGGAGTTGTCACTGAACAAAGCAGGTTATGAATTCAAAGCATCATGATCAATGTCTAAATTCTTTATTCCTCTAAGAATGCAAAATGCTGTCTGCTAGACAGTTAATGCTTTTTAAATTAAAATTTAAATTAAAAGTACATTTCTTTAGTCTTATTAGTCACATTTCAAATGCTTAACAGTTTACATGACTGATGGATACTGTATTGGAGGGCAAAGATCATAGACATATTTCTTTTACTGCAAAGTTCTATTGAACAGCGATATTCTAAATAGAAAGCAACATCAAGTCATCATTAGTACTATCTACTACATGCTCTTTGAGAGGAGCTTCCTTCTCTATGAACCCCTTTATAATTGGAGGATTAGCATAATCATAAGCAGTAAAAAAGAACAAACAAAACCTCGTATTAGTGGCTCATGCCTATAATTCTAGCTATTCAGGAAGCTGAGATCTAGGAACTGAAGTTTCAAGACAGCTGGGGCAAAAAAAGTGTGAGATTCTTATTGCCAATTAACCAGCGCAAAAAGCTGGAAGTGAAGGTATGGATCAAGCGGTAGAGCACTAGTCGTTAGCCAAAAAGCTAAAGGATATCATTCAGACTCTGGGTTCAAGACCCAGTAACTGGCTGGCTAACTGGCACACACACACACCTGGGTTCAAGACCCAGTAACTGGCTGGCTACTGACACACACACACACATACGAGACTGTCAGCTGGGTATTATAATTCTAGCTAAATTCTAGCTACTTGGAAGGATGAGATCTGAGGACAGTGGTCTGAAGCCAACACACACACACACACACACACACACACACACACACACACACGAGACTGTCAGCTGGGTATTATAATTCTAGCTAAATTCTAGCTACTTGGAAGGATGAGATCTGAGGACAGTGGTCTGAAGCCAGCCTAGGCAGGAAAGATTGAAAGACTCTTATCTCCAATTAACTACCAAAGAAAGTGAAGTGGAGCTGTGGCTAAAATGGCAGAATGCTACTTATGAGTTTTAAAAGTGCAAGGACAGGGCCCAGGCCTAAGTTCAAGTCTCTGGACCAGAAAAAAAAAATTGGGGACAAAGTCTACTTGAGAGGCAAAGAATCAAAGGTTAGGAATATCAGGGTTTGAGGCCAGCCCAGGCAGAAAAGTTCAGGATACCCCTTTTCAAATGAGGGCCAGGTCCAATGGAGCATCCTATCATTCTAGCTATGAAGAGAAGCCTAAAATAGGTGGATCATGACTGAGGCCCGGACACAATCAGAAAGTGAGACTCCATCTGAAAAATAACTGGCACACAGGTTGGGAATGTGGCTTACTGGAGAGAGCTTGTCTAGCATGCATGAAGCCCTGGGTTTGATGCCTCAGTACCACATAAACAGAAAAAGCTGGATGTGTCACTCTGGCTCAAGTGGTAGAGTGCTAGCCTTGAGCAAAAAGAAGCTCAAGGACAGTGCTCAGGCCCTGAGTTCAAGTCCCAGGACTGGCAAAAAAATTAGTACAACAAAGGGCCAGAGGTGTGTCTCAGCAGTAGAGTATTACCCTAGGAAGAACAAGATAGAGTCCAAGTTCAAACCTCAGTACAACAAAAAAGAAAAAGGAATGAGCAAAGCAAATAAATGGCAAAAAAGACTTACAAGGTACCGGTATCATATGCAATAATTGCATAACACTCTTATTCATCTATTTTTGTTTATGTTCCCTGGTAGCATGTTGCTCTCATACTATATGGTGCCATGTTAGTATCAGAAAGGAGTTAAAAGAGATCTGAATGCTATTGGAATTTGAGCTAATATCTATATACTTAGCTTATACACTTAGGTTTTCTGAATTTCAGGCTTTTCATCTATCAAAAAAAAAGGAGAATGTAAGCCAAGTAATTAGTAGAATTCCCTCAGAAATCTCTTTGAATAGCATAAAAGGTTTGTCAGGGCTCAAAGATTCTTTTGCTCTAATATCTTCAGCACAATAAATAGAAAATGATAAATGTTAGATCAATCTTTAAAGCTGAGATAATAAGAAAGAGCATTCATTCTAGCTTACCTGTTTGTACTGGACTAGATTCTGAAACTGGAGATGGAGGAAGGGGGATTTCAAATGCACACAAAAATCCACTCACTGAGAGGCGAACTTTTTGGTTGTCCTGAGGCAAATTCTAGAAATAAAAGAAAGATGAAAAAGGAGTGAAGTATTAACTCTCTGAATTTTTTTTTTTTTTGGTCTGTCATGGAGCCTGAACTTTTGGTCTGGGCACTGTCCCTCAGCTCTTCAGCTCAAGGCTAGTGCTCTACCAGTTGAGTCACAGTGCCACTTCCGGCTTTTTCTGTTTATGTGATGCTGAAGAATCAAACCCAGGGCCTCGTGCATGCAAGGCAAGCAGTCTACCACGAAGCCACCTTCACAGCCCTCTCTCATGTTTTTTTTTTTTTTTTGCCAGTCATGGAGCCTGAACTCTGGGCCTGGGTGCTGTCCTTGAGCTCTTCAGCTCAAGGCTAGTGCCCTACCACTTGAGCTACAGCACCACTTCTGGCTTTTTTTTTTTTTTTTGCTTATGTGGTGCTGAGGAATCGAACCCAGGGCCT
>NW_012267235.1:2028181-2037624 GCF_000151885.1 Dipodomys ordii
GCTGAGGAATCGAACCCAGGGCCTCACACATGCAAGGCAAGCACTCTACCACTTAGCCACCTTCCCAGCCCTCTCATGTATTTTAAGAGAATAACAAGAATTTTGATCATAAATAGGGATGGTTGAATAATTTTTCTTATCTAAATAAAAGATAAATAATGGGTAAATACACCCTACTGTAAAGAAAACAATTATATGCTGGGCATCTGTGGCTCATGCCTATAATCCTAATTTCTCAGGAGGCTGAGATTTGAGGATCACAGTTCAAAACCAGCCTGGGCAAGAAAGTTCATAAGATTCTTATCTCTAATTAACCACCAGAAAACCAGAAGTGGTTCCATGGCTCAAAGTGGTAGAGTGCTAGCTTTGAGCTCAGAGACAGCGCCCAGGCCCTGAGTTCTAGCCTAGAATTGGCAAAAAAAGAAAAAAAAAAGAAAAAAAAGAAAAAGTTGTTGTATTGTTTGGGGAATAATGACAAGGGAAAAAAGTCTACACATGTTCAGTGTAGATGAAATACTTTATTTTTTGAGTATTTCCATTTGTGTTAACTCTGATGATGCAGAACTCTCCAAGATGCACATCTACTTGTATATTCATATGTACATATTCATAAAAACAGAATAATCTAGACAAATTCCAACTATAATTGTTGGGGAAAACAAGAGGTACATTAATCCATATGAGCAGTCTTACCAATTTACCTTCTTTTAAAGTACCTTTTTTAAAAACAGAATTTTCAGATAAAAATAAAGAAAAAAATACCACTATCATTTGGGCACTGGTGGCTCACACCTGTAATCCTAGCTACTCAAGAATCTGAGATATGAGGATAGAGGTATGAAGCCAGCCCATGCAAGAAAGTCCATGAGACAATTGCCAAAAATCCCAAACAACAAAAAACAGATACAGAGCTGTGGCTCAAGTGGTAGAGTATTAGCCTTAAGCAAAAAAGCTTGAGGATAACATTGAGGCCCATAATTCAAGCCTCTAGTATAGGCCCAAATAAACATGGCTTGAATGATAAGAGCCTACAACCACATGCAAAGCTAAAATACCACCAAAACCCATTATCGCCAAAAATAAAAAGCCCACTGTCATTATAATTTCTTTATTTTGGTAGATAATCCTTTTAAGTTTCTGGGTTTGTAAATGATATATATTTTTTTGTTTTTGTTATCGTTTAATGTTTAACCCTTGGTATTTAGTCTAACAACTGATGATAAAACGAGAAAAGTGTGATCTTTGGAGAATAGAATCCAAGATTTCTAAGAAAGAACAGCTAACAATACCTTTATGTTAGAACCATGTACTTCTGCAAGAAGGATCTGTTCTGATTTAAGCCCACAGAGATCACTCAGTTGTTTTTTCAAACCTGTATACTTTTCATCCATATTTAGTCTTAGTCCATAGCGTATGGGGGTGGTACCATCTAATTTAATTACTAATAAAAAGAAAAGATCTTTTATTAGTAAAATACATGTTACAGTGAAAGTCTTTTATACAGTAATATCTAACTTGCAAACAGCAAACATTTCAGAATAAAGTTGTACTTTCTATGTAAATATTAAAACACAACTTAGGAATAATATTGAATACTTATTTGGTAATAGAAGTATATGTTGCAATGATTTAGAAGAACTTCGGGCATGTCTGGAAATAAACAGTCATCAATGAGCACAAAATAGGCCCATGTTCCCAATTTTTCAACTCTTTTTTTTTTAAATTGTGAAAATACTGTACAGAGGGGTTACAATTACAAGGGCAAGATAATGAGTACATTTCTTACCAAGCATTGTAGCCTCCTCCTTTATTTCCCCTTCCCATCCCTTCCCATCCTCGCCCCCCCCCACACACCAAAGTTGTAAAGTTTGTTTTCGACATAACATCCAATTTTTCAAATCTTAAATCATGCCTGAATATAATTCCTACATTTTAACAGGCTGACTGCTGATTTTCATGTAAAAAACTATAATTGCTAATTATGGCTGCTTGGAAAAGATAAAGAGAAAATAAAAGTTCTCAAAATTTTAAGACCCACCTGTTATTTCTAAGTGCATATAACTGTCCATTGGTAGTGGCAAAGACAAAAAATTGAAAGGGTCAAATCGGACACTTATATGTCCACATGTCTTGCACCTGACTTGGGATCTTAGCTGCCCATGGAATAAATCCACAACAATTGATCTATTTCTCCTCAGATGGTTGTCCCAGGCCTACCAAGATAAATAGATCCAAAAATTTTATTTCAAAAATTCAAAGGATAAACCACTTATATTCAAATGCCAAAACATTATCATGAAATATATTTAAATTTCAATAATATAATACTTAATCTTCATTTAAAATATAAACATTTGTGTCTATAAAGTTTTGTGGGTGTGTGTAAGTGGGTCCTAGGGCTTAAACTGAGGTCTTGGGAGCTGTCCCTGAGCTTTTGAGCTTAAGGCTAGTGCTCTACCACTTCAGCCACAACTCCACTTCCAGCTTTTTGGTGGTTTGTATTTTTTTAATTATTTTTATTATCTTTGTCAGCCATGGGGCTTGAACTCTGGGCCTGGGCACTGTCCCTAAGCTCTTCAGCTCAAGGCTAGCGCTCTACCACTTAAGACACAGCATCACTTCCAGTTTTCTGATGGTTCATTGGAAATGTGAGTCTCATAGACTTTCCTTCCCAGGCTGTCTTTTAATTGTGATCCTCAGATCTCAGCCTCCTGAGTAGCTAGGATTACAGGAATGAGCCACTGGCACCCAATTCTTGTGCCTACAAATGTCTCTGTCTCTCTCAGAGCTTAGTGTATGCTAGGCAGGTATTCTACCACTTATGCTACTCTGCCAGCCTAATAGATGCAATTCAAAGTGTATTGTTACTAAAAGAGTAGAAAAAAACAGTTATTGAATAGAATGTGTTTCTGAGTAGTCTACAAAGTATTAGGCCCAGGATCTGGAGGTGCAGCTCAGCAATAAGAGTGCTTTCCTAGTACATATGAAGTCCTGGGTTCCATCCCAACAGCACTGAGAACAAATAGATGATAAATACAAATGGAAATTCCTAATTTTTAATTTGTTCTTACCATGATAACAATGATGAGTATTAGAGATCTTTGTCCATTTAAAAGCAGATATCATGCACCTATTGATTACTGTATACCTTACTTTAGCATTTGGGGGAGCCTATTAAATTCTCCTAGAAAATTATTCCTATATACTATCCCATAGTTTTATCATGTGGAATAGCAACATTTTTCTATTTTCTTTAAGGTACTTTTGTTCTGTTATGACCATATAAGAATTAGACAGCCAGGCACCAGTGGCTCATGCCTATAATCCTAGCTACTCAGGAGGCTGAGATCTGAGAATCTTGGTTCAAAGCCAGCTCAGGGGGCTGGGATGTTGGCTCAGTGGTAGAGCGCTTGCCTTGCATGCCTGAGGCCCTGGGTTCGATTCCTCAGCACCACATAAGCAAAAAGAAAAAAGCCGGAAGTGGCACTGTGGCTCAAGTGGTAGAGCGCTAGCCTTGAGCTGAAGAGCTGAGGGACAGCACCCAGGCCCAGAGTTCAAGCCCCACAACTGACAAAAAAAAAAAGTTATTCTTTTATAATGTAATAGTAATATTTACAAGATGGCACTATTCCTAACAATGAATTGATAAGATCTCAGGTGGCAAATACCTACATCCGTGCAATAATGTAGTCAAAGATTTATGGATACAGCTTTTGGTGTAAATACTGTAGGCAAAAATTTCATACTCATGAGATATGATTTAACATTTAACTCACCATGACTCTGAAATGCCTCTTACCTCGCTATTGTATAGCCACAAGCGCATATCTTCCTCTTTGATGCGAAGCCTTTGAGATAGATACTCATGAATTTCCTTGATGGTCTGCATTCTACTAAAACAGCCTGTATAGGCTAATACTCGCTTTAGAGGTGCATTTGGAGAAGGTACATTTCCTATGGTTATAGGAATCACAATAAGGAAAAAGAAAAATATTAAAAAAAACTATCACCCAGTAACAGGGACCATACTATTTTAGGAAGTAAAGATGAGAAATGAGAATTACAGGTTTAATAATTTCATAAATGGAGAGTACTATGAAAGCATTAAAATGAAGACAAGAGATGAAGTGTCTTAAGAGCCTTAGTTTTGAAAAGAAGACCAATAAAAGCATGGAGCCTCAAATAATCAGTACATTTGGATCTCAAGAGGAGTGAAAACATGCTGACAGGGGCTGGGAAGGTGACTCAGTGGTAGAGCGCTTGCCTTGCATGCTTGAGGCCCTGGGTTCAATTCCTCAGCACCACATAAGCAAAAAAGAAAAAAGCCGGAAGTGGCGCTGTGACTCAAGCGGTAGAGTGCTAGCCTTGAGCTGAAGAGCTGAGGGACAGTGCCCAGGCCCAGAGTTCAGGCCCCACGACCGGACCCCCCCCCAAAAAAAAAACATGCTGACAAAAAAATTGACATTCACATATGGCTGTCTTCAGTTGGACTGCACTCAATAGCAAGATGAAGTAACATTTAGTAATTCAGAGTAGGGAAGATGACTGGAAATGTAGCTTATTGGTAGAGTCCTTGCCTATCATGAATGAGCTCAAAGTCCAGAACTACAAAGAAACAAACAAAAAAAAAATGACGAGATTAAATAGGACAGAATTAGACAGATAGGTAATTTGAGTTACTTAATCTACATTCTTTTTGTTGTTGTTGCTGGTCATGGGGCTTGAACTCTGGACCTGGAACCACAGCGCCACTTCTAGGTTATTTTTTCTGGTGGTTAATTGGAGATAAGAGTCTCAGGGAAGCTGGGCACTAGTGGCTCTCGCCTGTAATCCTAGCTACTCAGGAGGCTGAGATCTGGGGATCACAGTTCAAAGCCAGCCCGGGGAAGGAAAGTCCCTGAGACTCATCTCCAATAAACCACTAGAAAACCGGAAGTGGTGCTGTGGCTACAGCTCACATGGTAGAGTGCTCCACCTTGAGGTGAAGAACGCAAGGACAGCGCCCAAGCCCAGAGTTCAAGCCCCACGAGTTTCACGGACTTCCCAGCCAGGGCTGGCTTAGAACTTCAATCCTCAGCTCAGCCTGCTGAGTAGCTAGGATTACAGGCATGAGCCACCTGGGCCCTGCTTCATCTACATTCTTTTTTTTGTTTTGTTTTTGTTTTTGGGTCCAGTCGTGGGGCCTGAACTCTGGGCCTGGGCACTGTCCTTGAGCTCTTCAGCTCAAGGCCAGCACTCTATCATTTGAGCCACAGTATCACTTCCAGTTTGCTGTTGGTTAACTGGAGATAAGCCTCTCATGGACTTTCCTTGCCTGGGCTGGCTTTCAACTGTGATCCTCAGATCTCAGCCTGCTGAGTAGCTAGGATTACATGTGTGAACCACTGGCACCCAGCTGAGATATATCTCTAAATAAAGAAAATTTGCTAAATTTTGGTTAATTAAATCAAATATCTTGACAAAACCTGTAGGTTTTTATCTATGGAAAGTTATGTTTTATTGAGCAACCACAAATAAGAATGTAGTGAACAGTATAATCACTCCAGGGTACAAGTACACATTCCAGGTAGTTTTCTACCCACCCAGGAATGATTTCACTTTTTTCCCTTCCATTAAACATGGTTTTAGTGAGTCCTCACCAATTAGCAAAGATGAGAAAAATACTGGCATTATCTGATAGGCTGAAAAGGGACTGGGAAGGTAGCTCAGTGGTAGAGTGCTTGCCTCCCATGCATGAGGCCTTGGGTTCGATTCCTTAGCACCACATAAACAGAAAGAAGCCAGAAGTGGCGCTGTGGTAGAGCACTAGTCTTGAGCTGAAGAGGTGTGGGACAGCGCCCAGGCCCAGAGTTCAAACCTCACAACCAGTTAAAAGAAAAGAAAAAAAGATAGGCTGAAAAGTTATGAGAGAATTTTGGGCTGGAAATGTGGCGCTGTGGTTCAGGTGGCAGAGTGCTAGCCTTGAGCTGAAGAGGTGAGGGACAGCACCCAGGCCCAGATTTCAAGCCCCACGACCAGCAAAAAACAAAGGAAGAAAGAAAGAAAAAAAGATAGGCTGACAAGTCATTTATAAGATAATTTGGGGCTAGAAATGTGGCGTAGTGGTAAGAGTGCTTGCCTTGTATGCATGAAGCCCTGAGTTCAATTCCTCGGTACCACATAACCAGAAAAAGCCAGAAGTGGAGCTGTGGCTCAAGTGATAGGGTGCTAACCTTTAGCAAAAGAAGCGGGACAGTTCCCATGCCCTGTATTCAAGCCCCAGGACTGGCAAAAAAAAAAAAAAGATAAAGCTTTCTGTAATCTTTTTTTTTTGGTTATGGGGCTTGAACTCAGGACCTGGGCTGGTCCTTGAGCTATTTTTGCTCAAGGCTAGCGCCCTATCATTTTGAGCCACAGCTCCAATTCCCATTTTGGAGTTAATTGGAGATAAGAGCCTCAAGGATTTTCCTGCTGGCCTAGAACTGTGATCCTCAGATCTCAGCCTCCTAAGATGTGCAATTTCGACTATAGAGAAAGTTACATTTCAGTCATTACAATTGTGACAAAGTTTGTATACTTGTCACTTTAATAAATGGCTAAAGTAAATATTTGAAAGATGATGAGCATTATGCTGTGATAGGAAAAAACTCAACCATGATGAATTTTTAAGCACCATAGCAAGGCAAATCTTTTACTATCAGCAAGCAAAGAATAATCTCTAAAAGAAAACAAAAGAACAATTTTCTCTAATTATACATCAGAGGATTAGTTATAAGATTACAGCAAGAAAGCATATTTTTATAAAATTCAAAATGATTAATAATTGATTTCATAATCAATTAGTAAGGAATAAAGTTTCAAATTAACAACAAATTTGGAGTATTAGAACAACCAGTTCTAGGATTCAAAAGCATATGCAAGTGTCCAAGTCAACCTCTATTGAATAAGAAAATTTATTTGAATTCCAGACAGTTTTTACAGCAAAGCTCATTAAGCAGGCAGCCACATATACATAATTTCGTGCTTTGGAATAGCACCAGCAAATCTACAGGAATTTACAGAAGCAGCAAAAATCTAGGATCAGCACAAGAGTTACAAATACTTACTAAAAGCACAACAACGCATCTTGCCTCTCATGTTATCTTTCAAAGAGAATTAAAAAAAAAAAAAACATGCTATGGGTGCCATGGAAGCAAGGCTATACTTCTATTCAATGGAAAATTAAATTAAGAATGTTTCACAGAGATTTTTATTTCACTGCTTTTGATTTTGATAAATCCTCTAAGACAAAAATTTCATTAGGTAGAGACCACTATTTTGTTATAATTCTTACAAAAATACTTTAAATAATCTTCAAATATTATCTGACTATAAATTTGTTGGTTTTTGTTGAACTCAAGATCTGGACACTGTCCTTAAGCTTCTTTTGCTTGAGGCTAGCCCTGTATCACTTGAGCCACAGCTCTATTTCTGGTCTTTTCAGTAGTTTATTGGAGATAAAAGTCTCACAGACTTTCTGGCCCTACCTAGCTTCCAACTGCTATCTTCAGATCTCAAGTCTTCTGAGTAGTTAAGATTATAGGCAGGAGCCACCAGCTCCTGGCTGACTATAACTTTTAAGAAATAAAACTAGTATTTTCTAAATTCAAAAGTAGTTCTTGCATACTAAAAATGATTTATTATAGTAATCTGACATTGTTAATACAAGGTCTGAGACTTTGTACATATTTTAATTCATTATTTTACTGCTGACTAACAATTTCAAATATTTGTAAGAGAACAGTACAGAGTAAGTTTCTCTCAAGAGAGAAGTTAATCAAGAGCAAGTTAATAACTAAACGGAAACCTTTTGCATATCATTTTTTAAGAACGGGAATTGTGTTATATACCATTTTAATAGGTTTGGTATTACTTTCCTTGTGGGGACATGATACATATAGCACTTTCATTTTGAAAAATATACACTTGTTCTGTTATCTGTCTCTTCTAAAGCATTTAGATTGTAACAAGTATATCATGTTTTGCCAAAACAAAAAATGACATCATTGAAGGGAATCACTCCTACAAATGTAAGTGGAGTTGAAAAGACCAATCAATGACTAGGAAACTATAGTTTAGATCTAGCAACAATTTACAATGGATTTTTTTTTTTTTGTCGGTCTTGGGGTCTGACCTCTGTGCCTGGGTGCTGTCCCTCAGCTCTTCAGCTCAATGCTAGCGCTCTACCACTTGAGCCATAGTGCCACTTCCGGCTTTTTCTGCTTATGTGTTGCATGCATGGTAAGCACTCTACCACTGAACCACCTTCCCAGACCTACAATGACTTTTCATAATTAAAAAGAAATATATAAAATCTGTTTTTATTTATTATTTTCATACATTAACAACCCTTCTTGGTTAGCTGCAGAATTTTAGCTTCTATCCCCATCTAGTCTTGCGCATGACCATAGATCTAAGCCCACAAGTAATTTACTGATTCTGTATGAAAGCAGATGGGCATGTGAATTAGTACAGTGGCACCATACTTTGAGCAACTTGGTTTCACTTTTTTTTTTTTTTAACTTTTAGGGAAATGCATGGTATTCTTGCTGCATTCTTAAGTTACCTCTCGGTAAATGCTGAGGAAACATTCTCAGGCTCATCATACCCATATTCACCCAGATGTTAGACTGTTGTGTCCGAGTTGCAGGCTGCTGTCTTAGGAAGAGAAGATGTCGAGGAAACAATTCCAGCTCTGGAATGTCTGTCTTGCTATTCTTGATCACCTATGTTGTGAAAGATAAAAAGTGATCAAGGCTAAAGAATCAAACCTTGCCATTTTAATCTTAATTCTGAAAAATGTTTATTACTTTTTTTGGGGGGGGGGTCCAGTCATGGGGCCTGAACTCTGGGTCTGGGCGCTGTCCCTCAGCTCTTCAGCTCAAGGCTAGCGCTCTACCACTTGAGCCATGGTGCCACTTCCGGATTTTTTTCTTTTTGCTTATGTGGTGCTGAGGAATCGATTCCAGGGCCTCAGGCATGCAAGGCAAGCACTCTACCACTTAGCTACCTCCCCAGCCCTGTTTATTGCTTTTTGGTGGCATAGGGATTTGAACTCAGAATTGCAGCTTACTAAGCTGTCTCTAGCCCTGCTTTTTGCAGATTACTCTGGAGATGGGAGTCTTTTACCAGGATTGTGCTCAACTCTATCCTCTAGATTTCAGCATTCTCAGTAGCTAGGATTACAGGCATGAGCTACCATTGCTAGCATGAAATTGATTGATTGATTGATTGATTTTTTATTGTGAAAATACCGTAAAGAGGGGTTACAATTACATGGGCAAGATAATGAATACATTTCTTTTTTTTTTTAAATTTTTTTTTGGGTCCGGTCGTGGGGCTTGAACTCTGGGCCTGGGTGCTGTCCCTCAGCTCTTCAGCTCAAGGCTAGCACTCTACCACTTGAGCCACAGTGCCACTTCCGG
>NW_012267235.1:2037674-2040438 GCF_000151885.1 Dipodomys ordii
CCGGAAGTGGCACTGTGGCTCAAGTGGTAGAGTGCTAGCCTTGAGCTGAAGAGCTGAGGGACAGCACTCAGGCCCAGAGTTCAGGCCCCACTACTGGACCCAAAAAAAAAAAAAAAAAAGCCAGCTCAGGCAGGAAAGTCCATGAAACTCTTATTTCTAATAAACCACCAGAAAACTGGAAGTGGCACTGTAGCTCAAGTGGTAGAGCACTAGCCTTGAGCTGAGGAGCTGAGGGCCAGCGCTCAGGCCTAGAGTTCAAGGCCCATGACTGACAAAAAAAAAAGAAAAGAAAAAAAAAGAATTAGACATAGAAATGTAAATTCTTTTGCTTTCATAGTAAAATTCTAATCATAGAATGGCTTAGTTTGACATAAGTTTTATCACATATATTTGTAGGCAGAATACTTTATTTGTTGCTTGCACCAGAAATTCAAAACTGACAAACCTCTGCAGCTACTTCCCAGTCTGGTCGGCCATCACTGTCCTTCAGTTCCACATATGGCTTCTCATGTACTCGGTTGAGATCTTCATGAAGACCATCCAAGAGAAAAGCCAGGAGTTCCTGGGAGTCTTGTTGCTGGAATCCATTAAACCTGGGAGCATATTTTGCTATGGTCCACTATAAATATGAGGAGTAACAGTTATTATTTCCTACCTCAGAAAATTTAGAATAAGCATACTCCATAATTCTATCAGAGACATACATTTTGTATAATCATTTAATCTTTACATTCTTAATCTCAAATGACCTAAAACAAAGCAATTTTGGCTAGTATAACATGCAGTTTACTAGCATGTAAACAAACTGAGTTTTTTTTTCTTTTTGTTGTTGTTGTTGTTTGACAGTCCTGGGATTAAACCCAGGGCCTGGGCACTGTATATGAGCTTCTTTTGCTCAAGGCTAGCACTCTTACTTGAGCCACAGCACGACTTTCAGCCTTTTCTGTTTATGTGGTACTGAAGAATCGAACCCAGGGCTTCATGCATGCTAGGCAAGCACTCTACCACTAAGCCACATTCCCAGCCCTATAACTGATTCTTAAAGCTTTTTTTTTTCTTTTCTTATTAAAAAGGTGTTTCTTGGGCTGGGAATGTGGTTTAGTGGTAGAGTGCTTGCCTAACATGCATGAAGCCCTGCATTTGGGGCTAGGAATGTGGTTTAGGAGAGTCCATGAGACTCTTATTTCCAAATAAACACCAGAAAAACAGAAGTGGAGCTATGGCTCTAGCCTTGAGCTGAAGAGCTCAGGGACAGCACCCAGGCCCAGAGTTCAAGCCCCATGACCACCACCAATAACAACAAAAGAAGTATTTCATATTTATCTAAAATAAATAAGAATACTGGGCATCTGTTTATACATAATGAAAGATCCTAACACATTGATTAAACTAAAAGCTACACATAGAAAACATGTAGTAAAAAATGAATACTTAAACAACTGTTTAAGGAATACCTTTATTTTAACCTGCTTACCCGAAGCTTTAATGGGGCAACGTTCTTCTGAGTTCCACTCCAAAGTTCCTGTACTAAATCACCATAGCATTTGGCCATGTGGCCCTTCATACCAATGGGATTTGTCCTAGAAGTTCAAAAGGAAAATTTGTTGCCAAAGAATCTCATAAATTACAATCATGTGGACACAGAAATGCATAGAGTATCACATTTAAAAATAACTACTTTTTTTAAACAAGAGAAATATACCTAGTCCTTATTTCATAATAATCAGGGTAATAAAATTTTTCTCTCCTAGGATAAAGAAAGAGTAAATCAAGGTGATACCGGGCTCAGATAAAAATCATAAATCAATTTACCAGTGGCCCCAAAAAGTGTACCTGTTCAGTTCATAAAGATGTCTCCCTGAGATAAAGTATTGTGTCAGTGGCTGTGTGTTACTAACACACTGGATGCTTGAATTCATGAAGCATGTGTTTCCCAGATTACTCAGACCTGTGGCTCCCTTTTCTGTGGGAACTGAAAAAGAAATAATAATATGAGAACCAAAGCCTAGATGTAGCAATATGCTGTAGAACCAAGTTACTTGTATACTCACACACACACATACACACACACTCATGTACACACACAATTTTTTTGAAAGAGGGTCTGAATATTTAGCCCAAGATGACTTCGAAAAACTATTCTGGATTATAAATGAGATGGGCCAGGTGCTAGTAGCTCATGCCTATAATCCTAACTATTCAGGAGTTCAAACCCTAAGACTGGCACACACACACACACACACACACAAAAGAATAGGCTAGAAACACACTTACCTTTGTGTCTATCTATTTTACTACTGTTAGCTATAAAGGACATCTCTTCAGGCCAACTCATGTCTTTGTTTCGAACTGGAAAGACAGATAAGAAGGCGTTTATTTCTCTTCCATACAATTCATACCTACTCAATTGCTTCTTTTTCTTTTTGGTACATATTACAAAATTGTTATTATAAAGGTAATGTACAGAGCATCACAGTTACATAAGTCAGGCAATGAGTTTATTTCTTTTTGGACAATGTCACCCCTTCCCTTGCTCTCTCCCAGTTTTTCCCTCCTGCCCCCACCTACAAGTTGTAGAGTTTGTTTTCTACAGGGTTTAGTGAGTACCATAGCTGCATTTGTTCACTGTTTGTCCCTCCATTTCTTTTTTTTTTTTTGGTCCAGTCGTGGGGCCTGAACTATGGGCCTGGGCACTGTCCCTCAGCTCTTCAGATCAAGGCTAGTACTCTACCACTTGAGCCACAGCGCCACTTCTGGCTTTTTT
>NW_012267235.1:2053386-2080038 GCF_000151885.1 Dipodomys ordii
GGCTTTTTTCTTTTTGCTTATGTGGTGCTGAGGAATCGAACCCAGGGCCTCGAGCATGCAAGGCAAGCACTCTACCACTGAGCCACCTTCCCAGCCCAATGAATACATTTCTTATCAAGTATTGTTATTGTTGTTTCCTCCTTTGTTTCCCCTTCCCGTCCCTTCCTACCATCCTGCTCCTCAGCCCCCCTCCCGCTAAAGTTGTAAAATTCGTTTTTCCACATTAATGACTTGTACATCTCATTGTTGCAATATTGAAATTTATTTTTATTTTGTAAATTATGTGTGTGTGTGTGTGCACACGCACACGCGTGCATTTGGGGGTTTTGTGCATGTTTGTTTTGCTAGTCATGGGGCTTGAACTCAGGGACCTAGGCACTGTGTCTGAGCCTCTTTACACTCAAGGTTAGTGCTCTACTACTTGGGCCACAGTATCACTTCTGAGTAGTTTATTGAAGACTTTTCTGCCCAGGCTGGCTTTGAACCATGATCCTCAGATCTCAGCCTCCTGAGTAGCTAGGATTACAGGCATGAGCCACCAGCATCCAGCTTAAAGTATATTTTTATTACTGTACAAAGTGGTTATAATTCAACAAATTTAAACTAAAATGCTGAGTAAGTTCATTGCCTATATTTAATGAAATTCACATATTTATGTCACATAGGTTTTAATATGTCAGGTTCCTCCCTAATCCTAAACTCATTTCAAAGACTAGAATTACTTCAAAGAATTTTCTGCCCTTATCCATATAACTAGGTACAAGTAAAAAAAAACCATGAAAGTATTCATATCAGTATTTAGACAGGCTTTCTCTCTCTCTCTCTCTCTCTCTCTTTTGGTCTGTCATGGGGCTTGAACTCTGGGCCTGGGTGCTGTCCCTGAGCTCTTCAGATCAAGGCAAGCACTCTACCACCTGGGCCACAGTGCCACTTCTGATTTTCTGGTAGTTAATTGGAGATAAGAGTCTCATGAACTTTCCTGCCTGGCCTGGCTTTGAACCATGATCTCAACCACCTAAGTAGCTAGGATTACAGGCGTGAGCCACCAGCACCCGGCTAGATGGACCCTATTGCTCAAAATCTGGAAGTTTATACTATTCCCAGCAATGTATGAGTATACATCCCCACTTTGTTAAAATACAAATTTTCTTAAATTTTTATTTACAATTTTTATTTAATTAATCTATTATGAGTAATGATAAAACTGTGCCATGTAAAAATTATTTGCTATATTTGTGATTCATGATATGGGGGCATGCTATATAGTCTATGAGCATTCTACAAAGGCCCAGCTAGCCTTAGACTCTTGAGTCTTAGCATTACAAGTGTGTACTACAATATCTGGCTTTGTTCAAATGACTAAAAAATTGGATGCATAAAGCTCACGTTTAAAATTGTTGAAATAGAGCCAGGCACTGGTGGCTCATGCCTGTAATCCTAGCTACTCAAGAGGCTGAGATCTGAAAACTCTTGGTTTGAAACAGCCTGGGTAGAGCACTAGCGTTGACCACAAATGCTCAATAACAGCTCCTAAGCCCTGAGTTTAAGCTCCATGAGTGACAAAAAGAAAAAAATTGTTGAAATATGATTGTAAAGTAAAACCATTCAAGCTGGGTGCCGGTGGCTCACACCTGTAATCCTAGCTACTCAGGAGGCTGAGATCTGAGAATTACGATTCAAAGCCAGCCCGGGCAGTCAAGTCCATGAGACTCTTATCACCAATAAATCACTAGAAAACCAGAAGTGGCGCTGTTGCTCAAGCAGTAGAGCGCTCACCTTGAGCTGAAGAACTTTGAGGAACAGCACCCAAGCCCAGAGTTTAAGCCCCACGATCAAGTAAAAAAAAAAAAAAAGTAAATCTTTTCAAATAACTTATTTATTAATCCAGATATAGGTAAACATTTACATCAACATATGATTTCATGTTTTTTTTGTGCCAGTCCTGGGGCTTGAACTCAGAGCTTGGGCACTGTCCGAGGGTTTGTTTTGTTTCATTTTTGCTCAAGACTAGCGCTTAAGCCACAGCTCCTCTTTCAGCCTTTTTAGTGGCTAAGTGAAGATAAAGAGTCTTACAAATTTTCCTGTCCAGGGTTGGCTTCAAACAGTGATCCTCAGTTCTTAGCTTCTTGAGTAGCTAGGATCACAGGTGTGAGCTACCCGCACCTCATTTCATGCTTTTAAGATTAGCACAGTACCAGTTTTATATCCTAACAGGACCATCATGGTTAATACTTAACTCTTTGAAACAGAAAATTCTACAGAATCTTTAACAAAAGATCCTCTTCTATGCTATTTACATAAGACATTATTAGCTATACTTACTGGTCTAGGTAGGGCCAGATTTGCTCCATACCAGTGATAAAGTGCTCTCCATACAGGTTCTGGAACCATTTCATAATCTCTTCCATGGATCAGCTGGGGAGTTCGTTTTAATCGTCCTCCTTCTAATGTTAATGATGTGGCCTTACAAAGAATGAAATGTAAGTATTGGTTCTTAATATTATAAAGTCTTAGATACTAACAAAACAGACATATCATATGTCACTACCAAGTAGTTGCTTCTGATAACCAACCTACCAACCCTCCCTTCCTTCCTTTTTAAGTGGTTTTGAAGACCTATGGCCTCCTGCTTCATATCACTGAGACATATATCCCCAGTCTAGAAAATTGATGTTCATTTATTTATTTTGTGGCACTAGGGGTTGAACTATTTAATTTTCTTTTTTATTTTTTTAAATCCTGGGGATCAAACCCAAGACGCTGTACTTGCAAGGCAAGCACTTTGCCACTGACCTACATCCCAGCCCAGAAATGTGGCTTTTCAAGGGGAAACTTTGGGAAAGAAATCCCATATACATTTCAGTATTTCACAGTAGCTATCCAAGAATGAAAATATTTCTGAGGCTCACTATCCTACTTCAAATATGAAGTCACAGACTTTTCTCACAGAAATGTACTATGCAAAGACATTTCCATCTACTATTGAATTATATGTGTTACTCTAAATGAAATCGGCATTTTTTTATATGCTAACTCTCTAAAATATAATTTATTGGCAACATAAAAATAATTTAGGGGTAGCAATTGTCCAAAAAGAAATGTACTCTTTACCAGCCTTAGTAACTGTAACCCCTCTGTAATCACCTTTATAATAATAATGAAAAAAATCTGTTTAAAGTGAGTAATTTTAACATTCAATATCAAATTACCTACCTTTACTGGTTCTTGAGTTACTAGTGGCTGGTTATCAATAGCTCCTGGTTTCTGAGGATTAAGGTGTAACAGAATATTCCCATTGGCTCCTAGCAAACACTGGTTGTTATTGTCAGAAGTGTTATGTTGTCGAGCAAAGCATATATCTGTCCCTGGTGTGGCAGAATACAAAAAGCCTATAAGGGAAAAGAGTATGCAACTTCTTATTTTTAGTTATTATACATATATAGATTGAAGATATATAAACTCAAATGTCCATGTTAAGTTGATATTATTAGTTTTGATAATAATAAATTTCAATACAGTTTTAAGTTCTAATAAATGTGTAAATGATAGGCGAGGCAGTAGGTAAGATAACATTAAGTAAAATAAAAGCTTTCAAAATTATTACCAAATGAGTTATTTGGTCATTCTTCAAGACTATCTAATAATTTATGGTGAGAATTACAAATCCCCTGACAAAAAGGAAAGAGATTTGGCTAAGTACATAGTACATGGGCTAGTTGTTCTTAAATTCTTTCTTCTACCTCCAAATGTTTTAAATACTCTTGATATAATTATAATATATTGCAACAGGAAGTAGCTAATCTAAAGGGAAGAAGACAACTCCAACAAAAAATGTTATTCCTTAATGTATCTATTTAAAAAGAAGGCACGGTCTTTTATAAAAAGATGTTTTTATTAGCATGCATTAGTTGTACAAGGGGGCGGGTTTCATTATGACATTTCTACACATGAATACAATGTGTTCTGATCAAATTTTGCCCTCCCTTATCCCTTTCCCACTTCCAAAACAATTTATAGGTTTTACTGTTCTATTTATATGCAAATAAAGTACTGAAATCATATTAGAAAGCATGATCTTTACAATAGGAAAATATGCACAGAGAAAAGATTCACGATGGCTTAGAATTGTGAACCTCATGTGGTTATAAGGTATTTCAACTCATTATTCCTGTGTAAATTTCTTTTCTTCTTTGTTGGTATAAAGGCTTGAACTCAAGGCTTTGCACTCTTGCTCAGCTGTGTTCTACAACTTGAGCTACACCTTCAACCCAAGTTTTTGCTAGTTTACTGGAGATAAAGTCTCACGGATATTTCTGCCAGGACTGGCTTTAAACTATGATCTTCCAGGTCTTAGCCTCAATAGCCAGGATTAGGAGGTGTATCAGCCACTGACACCCAGTTTAAACTTCCTAATATAAATTACTTTGTAACCTTCTACTTGTGGTAACAGAGCAAATACAGTGAACACATACTAAACCAACCTTAGATATAATCTGTTTGGGGCTGGAGTATTGCTCAGTGGCAAAATGTTCACTCAGAATGCATCACATCCTAGGGTTCAATTTCCAGAATTAAAAGAAAAAAGTAACTTGTCAAAGCTGATCAGAGTACTTCTAACACTGTTAAGTGATCCTTAGAGAAAGAAAAATAGTAGATTCTACAATAAACTTTGTAGGAAAAGGGTAACTTTGACAATTTTCTTATTTTCTTCATAGGAAGGAGAAAAATGTCCAAGAGGAAATAACAGAGTAACAATAAATGTCCTGCTAATTTAGAAGAAAAACAGGGATCATCTCAATTCAGTTGGGTGACAATACCAAAGCATCTTCCTCAGAAGTATATAGCTACTACTTTATATTTTGTAAATACAAAGGACTAAAGGAAATTACTTATTATTTTATTATTATTTTAACAAAATATTCTCCAAATTCAGATCCAAAGTGTCCATACAATCCGGTAAGAGGGTTCATTTAATCTAAGAAGGTTCTAGAAATAGAATATTTTACTTTCTCACTTGTCTTTGCAAATCTAAATTTATTGACAAAAAAGACTGAACAGGTAAGTAGAGCTATAATTAATGGAAAATTAAAAAAATTTCACAAGAATAATAAAGTACAATGTAGAAAAGGTTTATCTGTAAGGCTGCTAATATATCTAATAATATTAAAGTTGACTATTTCATTCAAAACTTTTCTGTGAATGGAAGGCTGAAGCCTAGTACCCCACCCACTACACTCTACCAAAGCTGGCTCAATTTAAAATTAACCATGATTAATTTTAATAGAAGTCAAGTCATATTTACCACTGCCTGCAGATTCTGAGGCTTCAGATGCAGTAGAAATGTTGTCTGAAAATTTTTCTTCTGAGGTATTCATGTAACTGAGGTTGCCTCCAATTCTATCATCACCCTGCTCTATAGGATGTACTGCTGCACCAAACGAAAATTTTCCTCCATTCATAACAGATGAGGGCTCAATTACAACAGGGTTGGCATCCTAAGATTACAAAGTCAGAGAATAATAAAAAATGAATGATCTGAAACTATAACTTTTAAAAGATGAACCTCAAAAAATCAATTTCACAATTATTTATTATTTCATCTTCCTGGGGCTAGCAAGAGTCATTTAAAAACATTCAAAGCCACACTAAGAATATAAAGCCAGAAAAGTACTTCAAAATAAAGACTGGTGCTTTACTCTAATATTCCTATTCTCTATCTATAGTCAACATTATCTACCTGCAAGATCCCTAAAGTCATTTGCTTACCTTTATTACCTTAATTCCAAAGTACATGACTTTCAAATTAATACATTTTTACATTGGGAAACACTTGTGCTAGGAATGTAGCTAAGTGGTAGATTGCTAACATATGGGAGATGCTGAGTTTAATCCCCAGAACCAGAAAATCAAACGAAAACAACAAAAAACAACCCTCTCTCCTCCCTTTTCCCCTCTGCATGCCCCCTGCAAAAAAAAAAGCCCCATGGGGGATTGGAGGAGGAGAGACCAGACCTAGTTATTTAGGGAGTTCAAGGCCAACCCAGGCTATATGAGATTTGTCTCCAAAAAATACAGAAATGCTGGGCACCGGTGGCTCACACCTGTTATCTTAGCTACGCAGAGGCTGAGATTTGAGGATTACAGTTCAAAGCCAGCTCAGGCAAGAAAATCCATTAAACTCTTATCTCCAATTAACCACCAGAAAACTGGCAGTGGCTCTGTGGCTCAAGTGGTAGACCGTTCACATTAAGCTGAAGAACTCAGGGACAGCACCCAGGCCCAGAGTTCAAGCCCCACGACCGACCAAAAACAAAAAGCAGAAATAACTATTATCCTCAATCCTCCCCCAAATATAAATAACCCCTGCTTTCATTTTCCACTATTCATGGAGAGAATTAAAAATCTAGTTATCTGACCTTATTATGTAAAAATACAAATGTTTCTGAAAAATAATATCCAAACTAGTATACTACGAAAATAAAAAGCAGGGCTGGGAAAGTGGCTCAGTAGTAGAGTGCTTGCCTTGCATGCATGAGGCCCCGGGTTCGATTCCTCAGCACCACATAAGCAAAAAGGAAAAATAAAAGCCGGAAGTGGCGCTGTGGCTCAAGTGGTAGAGCGCTAGCCTAGAGCTGAAGAGCTGAGAGAGAGCGCCCAGGTCTAGAGTTCAGGCCCCATAACTGGACCAAAAAAAAAAAAAGAGAAAAGAAAAGAAAAGAAAGAGCAATTTTAAAAATAAAATCATCTTTTACAAGTAAAAACAATGCCCCACAAACCTACACACATTTGAAAACTTTAGCTGCAAAAGGAAAAGGATTGAAGAACAATAAAATAGATAATAAAATTGGTTACCAAGATCAATACTAAATAATGACACAACAGAGAAAATTAAATTATAAAAATTTTGGTTAGGAACAATATGGCAAATACAGTAATGCTATATACCAACTATCTCTCTATAAATGGAGACATTTGATTTCTGGCATTATTCTTTTCAGTTTTCCAATTGTGGAAAAATAAACTTTCAAATTAGACTCCGTAATATTAAAGCTTGAGAATGTTTTCCTTAACTCTTTAACTAGAAGAATTGATTACCTTATAAAAATTGAATTCTAATATTGAATATGAAATTTCTTTTTTTTGCGGGGGGTCCAGTCGTGGGGCCTGAACTCTGGGCCTGGGCACTGTCCCTCAGCTCTTCAGCTCAAGGCTAGCGCTCTACCACTTGAGACACAGCGCCACTTCTGGCTTTTTTCTTATGTGGTGCTTAGGAATCGAACCCAGGGCCTCATGCATGCAAGGCAAGCACTCTACCACTGAGTCACCTTCCCAGGCCCTCTTTTTTTTTTTTTGAGTCCGGTCATGGGGCCTGAACTCTGGGCCTGGGCGCTGTCCCTCAGCATTTCAGCTCAAGGCTAGCACTCTACCACTTGAGCCACAGCGCCACTTCCAGCTTTTTTCTTTTTTGCTTATGTGGTGCTGAGGAATCGAACCCAGGGCCTCATGCATGCAAGGCAAGCACTCTACCACTGAGTCACCTTCCCAGGCCCTCTTTTTTTTTTTTTGAGTCCGGTCATGGGGCCTGAACTCTGGGCCTGGGCACTGTCCCTCAGCTCTTCAGCTCAAGGCTAGCACTCTACCACTTGAGCCACAGCGCCACTTCCAGCTTTTTTCTTTTTTGCTTATGTGGTGCTGAGGAATCGAACCCAGGGCCTCTGGCATGCAAGGCAAGCGCTCTACCACTGAGCCACCTTCCCAGCCCTGAATATGAAATTTCTTAAATAGGTAATTACCCTTTCTTACCAACAGCCTCCAACATTTCAATGGAAAAGATGAACTAATGAAGGATAATATAAATGATATAGTTGAAAGAATACATCCTCTATAGTGTTTAGGCTGGATCCCAGATCTTCTACTCTGAGGAAGACATTAAGGCTTTTTTTTCACTTAGCACTAAGTTCCTCATAGAAAATATGGTTACAATATCATTTTCCACACAGGGATGCTGTGAGAATTGAGATATGAATGGCCTAATATACACAAATACCTTGTGTCTCATATTACCTTTCTTGCAGGATGTTGAAAGTAAATAAATTTATGTAGAAGTTTATACACAGAATCTAATCATATAAATATTACATTTCAATTTTTTCAATGTTTATCTAAGTTGGAATATTTCATTACTGGTCATTAGTTATACAAGGTCTGATGGAGTTGGAATTCCTTTGACAAACACAAGATAATAGGAATCTAACTCACGTATTTGACATATTCTTTCCACTGTTGCCACCACTGCATGGAGATGATAAACCAATTGTGTCCTGGCTGCAGACCATACCTGCTTTCTCGTTCTAACCATCCTCTGTACATACAAAAGAAATTCAGTACATCAAATGAAGTTGTGTGAAACAAAGGACAAGACCCACACTTACCATTAGAAGTTCTACCAAACAGATATATTTGGGAGACAATGTCATAAGTTCAATTAGTGAAACATTGTTTCCCTTGAAAAGCCAACTTCCATAGTCATAGAGACCATGGAGATTTGTCTCCAAAAAATACAGAAATGCCAGGCACCGATGGCTCACACCTGTAATCCTAGCTACTCAGGAGGCTGAGATCTGAGGATCACAGTTCAAAGCCAGCCCGGGCAGGAAAATCAACATAAAAATAATCCTATTTAGGATAATTTATGAAATATCAAGTTTGCCTGTTATAATTGCACAATCAAGTATTTAAGTAAACATGTTTTTTGTACATTTTTTATTGTAAAAATGCTGTACAGAGGGGTTACAGTTACATGAGCAAGGTAATGAGTACATATCCTATGGAGCATTGTTGCCTCCTCCTTAGTTTTTCCCCTTCCATCCCTTCCCTCCTACCTCCACAACTACTCCCTCCCCTCCCCCACCACTCCCTGCAGTTGTAAAGTTCATTTTCAACATAGTACCTTGTACATCTCATTGTTACAATGGGTCAACCTGTATCCCTAATCATTTTGTTTTTTCCCTCCCCCTCCCCAAATTGGAGAAGCATATATAAAAGATGCAGGGCACCAGCGTGAAATACAGTGAAAACAGGGGTTATACCATGGGGGAGGAACACACAACGAAAAAAAATCACATAGTACATTATAAATACATTAGAAACAATAGCAAGCAAGAAAAAAATGTTTGTGTCCCTATCTTGGGGTTCATTCTTTTTAACATCATTTTATATGGTCATATGTACATAGCTTTTAACCTTTTCTGCTTGTCCTAGATATGTACTATTTATTGCAAATAAGGGAAACCATAGGATCTATGTTTCAAAAATACGGAATGTGGGCTGGGATGTAGCTCAGTGGCAAAGCACTTACCTAGCAAGTGCAACGTCCTGGGTTCGATCCCCAGTACCAAAAAAGTCAAGTCGGAAAAAAAAAAATACTGAATGCTTCACGAATTTGTGTGTCATCCTTGGGCAGGGGCCATGCTAATCTTCTCTGTATCATTCCAATTTTAATATATGTGCTGCCAAAGCCAGCACAAGTAAACATGTTTATAGATATGTACAACCACTGCCATAAACCAGTTTTGGACTATAGAGAACATTTCAATCAACCCATGCTTCATGCCAGCAGTGACTGCTTTGAACACAGCACAAACACTTTGAGGATGCTACATAACCATCACAACTGTTTGCTACAGAAGTACAACTCCAGTGGCTGAAAGGCACTGTTCCACTCACAATAGTTTCAATAGCTTATTCTGAACCTTTTTTTTTTTTTTGGGTGTTGGTCCTGGGGCTTGAACTCAGAGCCTGAACACTGTCTCTAAGATTCTTCTTCTCAAGACTAGTGCTCTACCACTTGAGCCACAGTGCCACTTCCAGCTTTGAGTAGTTTATTGGCGGTAAGGGTCTCATATACTTTCCTGCTCTGGGTGGCTTCAAACCGTGATGCTCAGATTTCAGCCTTCTGAGTAGATAGGGTTACAGGAGTGAGCCACCGGTGCCCAGATTGTACTAGACTTTCTGACACTGTAAGCCTCAGTGAACTCTCAGTGAACTGTGGAAGACCATGTAGCCATTTCCTCCCATGTCAAAGGGGGTGCATTACCCTTGGTGGACCAACAGAAGGCTTGAGACTGGTAAACAGTCATTTACCACCATGACTAGTGACATGAGAGGCTATGTGCCATGGCTGTTTCAGACACCTTTGTAACATCTTTACTGGTTAAGCAGCAGGCTTTGGGTTTACTTTGGGAGCCAGCCAGGAAACACATTCCTGGGCTACCCCCTGAGGTTGCAACATTAGGCTGAATAAAAGGCTTATCTTGAGGGATCTTTTCCTGCTCTTGGTCTTTATTATCAATAGACTAGACTGAAGTGTTAGCATGAAGAGAGGACAGCAGAACAGAAGGGAAATTATAGTGGTAGCAAAGGCAGTAGTAGGAGCAGGAGCAGCAGTAACAAGAAGAGAGCAGTTGAAAGGTTCCAGATAGCAGCAAGGGAGGGGAGAAATGACAGAAAACAGAAGAATGGAGACAATACAAAAGTGAAGATGAGATGCTGTGGGCCTGGATCTCTGGAAGAGTTCCAAAGAGGAACCAAGGCCACAGGGCCAAGGTCTCAGACATGCTAGACCCAAGAGCTATTAACTTCAGCTACATCAAAGGCATATCTCAGTCCGAGCTCTAATAATTCTTGCTGTCAGAGGCCAGGGATTCTGACATCCTAGACCTAAGACTGTATCATTCAGTGCTATAGGACTGATGCTACCAGCACCAAAAGCTTGTACAAGAGCTGCAACACAAAAAGGTGCTGCCTGCTGTTGTCTACTGTTACAGCCCACTGCTGCTACAAGTAAAGGATTACAAGAGCTACCAAGTGGTGGGTCACCGGTAGTTAAAGCGTAGGCAATCAGGCCCTTATTTCTGAGGGTTTGGAGCTTTAGGCCTCTAAGTCTGCCAGTCTAGCTCATCTTTGCCTACTTACATGTGTAGAGCAACAGGACCCAAGTGAACTGATTTGTAACCATGTTAGGACTTGTATATCGATGGTTTTGCTTTCACTACATGCCATACAATCCACCTCCACTTATCCACCTTATCCAAGGTAGCCTCTACTGCCTCCACCATGGCCATAACCACTCCAGCCATCAGGCATCCTATATACTGCTCTACTGTAACTGTTCTCTATTCCTATTCTTCCAACAGAGCCATATACTTTGATTATCCATTCCATCTCTCTTGTATTCTCCCATTCCAGAACATCCCATTCCAAAGCTGCCTTCATGGACATAATTCAACAAGAGTTCCACTTAGCGCTGTTGCATGTTGTTTTTATTGTCAAACATGGGAGTCCACTGAATGTTCATGTGTAACAAAACTGTATAACCTATTTGCCATCAGCTCTAATCCCAGTATTTTATGATTTAGTGATGAGAAGCAATTAGCAATGTCATTTTCAGTTGCATCTCTTGTTAGGTACAACATTCTGAACTTGTATTTTCACCACAGCCATAGCCTTCTGCACCTTTTTCCAGCTCTTATTTTGTTACCAAAGCCATTGTTTCTATAGCTATAATTATTATAGCTACCACAGTTACCAAAAGCTCCATACTTCCACACTCAACTCCTTAATAAACCTCTCTTCCTCTATGTAATATGGTGTGGATCACTGTCCCAACAATTTTCTTAGTAAAATTTAAAATTCTTTGTTGTTCTTACTACTTATAAAGATCTCAACATAACTTGAAAGAATTAAAATATTTCTTTTTTGCTACTATCAAATGGCATCTCAGAAAGTTGTACTGTCCTATATCACTAGTGTCATTTGGACCAGTATGTATCATAATTAGACTTAAATGCTCCTTTTACCATTACCTGTTGGGTAACAGTAACACAACTCTGGCAGCAAACAGGTCTAATCATGAACAAGAAGTTTACCTCAGGCAGTATTCTCTACAATAGCTAAGGAAGCTTCTAGTTCTCCATTTTATAAATGGATTGTTGAGCTATAGGAGTTTTTTATATATTATGACAACTTCTGGACTCTTACCAGATACATGATTTATAAATATTGTCCCTCATTCTGTAGGTTATTTTTTCAATTATAAGTCAACTATTACTATTATTATTCTTTGTGCGTGTGTGCCAGTCTTGGGGCTTGAACTCAGGGCCTGGGCACTGAATATCAAGGCTAGTGTTGTCCCAGATGAGCCAGGCTACACTTCTAGATTTTTGGTGGTTAATAAGAGATAAGAGCCTCATGAACTTTCCTGCCTAGGCTGGCTTCAAACTGTAATTCTCAAATTTCAGCTTCCTGAGTCACTACAATTACAGATATGAATCACTGGTGCCTGGCTAAGACAATTACTGTTGTTGTTGTTATTATTGTCAGTTATGGGGCTTGAACTCAAGGTCTAGGCACTATACCTGAGCTATTTTTGCTCCAGGCTAGTGAGTGCTCTACAACTTGGAGCCACAGGCCCATATCTGACTTTCTGGTGGTTAACTGAAGAAAAGAGTTTCACAGACTTTCCTGCTTGGGCTGGCTTTGGACCATAATTCTCAGATCTCAATTCCTGAATAGCTAGGATTACAGATATGAGCTACCAGTTCTCAGCTTGGCAATTATTTTTTGATGTATGAAACTTAAAATTTTGGTCAAGTGGTCTACCACTGAGCTACATACCCAGCCCTAGTGTGGTTTTTTTGTTGTTGTTTTGTTTTGTTTTTTTTGGTTGTGGGGCTTGAACTCTGGGCCTGGGTGATGTTCCTGAGTTCTTCAGCTCAAGGTGAGTGCTCTACCAAGTGAGCCACAGTGCCACCTCCGGTTTTCTGGTGGTTAATTGGAGATAAGAGTCTCATGAGTTTTCCTGCCCAGGCTGGCTTTGAACCGTGATCCTCAGATCTCAGCCTCCTGAGTAGCTAGGATTACAGGTGTGAGCCACCAGTGCCTGGTTCATTTTTTTCCTTTTTAATGCTGGTCCTGAGCTTGAACTCAGGGCCTGAACAATGTCTCTGAGCTATTTTTTTTTTTGCTCAAGGGCAGCACTCTACCACTTGAGCCACAGTGCCACTTCCAGCTTTTTTCTGAGTAGTTTATTGAAGATAAGAGTTTCATGGACTTTTTTGCCTGGGCTAACTTTGAAAAACAATCCTCAGATCTCAGAATCCCAAGTAGCTAGGCTTCTATGTGCAAGCCACTGTATATAGCTTCCAAGTATAATTTTAAAAGAATTTTATTTCTAACTTAACCTAGTCCCTTGACTTGGAAAATGCTTTAAGGAATGGTTTTATAACAATACTTAAAGTGGAACATGCTACTACTTAGTAATCAAGATATTTTAAATATTAAAAATTCCAGGTATATAACAAGAATATACACATATATAACAAGAATACGAACACACACACACACACACACACACACACACACACACACACACACATATACACACACTCTCTCTCTCTCTCTCTCCCTCTCTCTCTCTCTCTCTCTGTTAATTTACCTAATAATTTGTCCTTCTTCTTCTGGAGTAGCTGGTCTTAACCCAAGAACTATGTGACATACCTAGAGAAAAAAAAACAACATAAATTTTATTGACTGGTGCCATTGACTAGACTGTATATTTCATACTGTATTCAGAAAATCCTTTTTTTTTTAATGCCCACCTGGGGCTTGAACTCAAGGCCTGGGAGTGGTGGGGCTTGAACTCAAGGCCTGGGAGTTGCCTTCAATGCTAGCACTTAAGTCATAGCTCCACTTTCAACTTCTTGGTGGTTAACTGGAGATCAAAATTTTATGGATTTTTGCTGCCCAGGCTGGCTTTGAACAGTGATCCTCATGTCTCCGCCCCTCCTAAGAAGCTAGGATTACAAGTGTGTACCACTGGTGCCCTGCAGAAGATCCATCTTTCAGATGAGTATCTTAGCAATAGGTATCAATGATTTAGTGGAATAAAATTTAAGTTTCATTGTGTTTTTAAATTTAATACTTTAAAAAATAGGGGCAAATTCCCAAATCTCTAAAAGAAGAAGAAAAAAGGAAAAGAGAAAGTAGAAGGGAGGGAGAAGAAGAAAAGTATGAAAGAGAAGAGGAAGCAAAAAAAAAAAATTCCAGGGTCTGGTGGCTCACACCTGTAATCCTAGCTATGCTGGAGGCTGAGATCTGAGGATCATGGTTCAAAGCCAGACTCTGCAGGAAAGTTTATGAGACTTTTATTTATTTATTTATTTTTTTGTTGGTCGTGGGGCTTGAACGCTGGGCCTGGGCACTGTCCCTCAGATCTTCAGTTCAAGGCCCTACCAATTGAACCACAGCACCACTTCCAGTTTTCTGGTGGTATACTGGAGATAAGAGTCTCACTGACTTTCCTGCACAGGATGGCTTTAAACCATGATCCTCAGATCAGCCAGCTGAGTAGCTAGGATTATAGGCATGAGCCACTGGCACTTGGCTTTATCAGGCACCTGGCTTTATCAGACGCTTATCTCCAATTAAACACGAGAAAACTGGAAGTGGAGTTGTGGCTCGAAGTAGTAGAGCACTACTAGTTCAGGGACTGTGCTCAGGCCCTGAGTTCAAATCCTATACCTGACAAAAAAGAAAAGAAAAGAAAAGCTTGTTACAGCCTAAAACAGAAAACATAAACATGAAAACATATATGTAAAAACATGTCACAGGTGGTCAGTGAACAAGTTTCTATAGAATACAAATATGGAGAACATACTTATTGGGTTTTAGGGTATAGAAACACTCAAGTTTCACAAATATTACCAATTTCAATGATTACAGCAGTTTACATTAATGTCAATAATGTGTGAAAAATTTACTTGCTTTTATCACCAACAATACATCACTTAATAACCTTATATGTTTATGAAAGGGGCTAATCTCTTTTTTTTTGCTTTTGTTTTGTTTTGTTTTTATCAGTTGTGGGGTCTGAACTCTGGGCCTGAGTGCTGTCCCTAAGTTCTTCAGGTCAAGGCTAGCGCTCTACCACTTGAGCCACAGCACCACTTCCAGGTTTTTCTGCTTATGTGGTACTGAGGAATGGAATCCAGGGCTTAGTACATGCAATGTAAGCAAGCACTCTACCACTGCACTCTACCTTCCCAGCCCGGGGCTAACCTCTTTGGTTACTATGTTAATAGTTGTGTAAGCCGGGCGCTGGTGGCTCACGCCTGTAATCCTAGCTACTCAGGAGGCTGAGATCTGAGGATCGCGGTTCAAAGCCAGCCCGGGCAGGAGAGACTGTGAGACTCCTATCTCCAATAAACCACCAGAAAACCGGAAGTGGCACTGTAGCTCAAGTGGTAGAGTGCTTGCCTTGAGCTGAAGAGCTGAGGGACAGCGCCCAGGCCCAGAGTTCAAGCCCCACGGCCGACAAAAAAAAAAAAAAATAGTTGTGTAAAACACTTCGTTAGCCAACAACATGGTTATGTTTTAAGTTTATCAGATTGTATATGCTTTAAATATGTAACACTGATGAACTAACAAGAAGAGACCAGTTTCCATTTATTCTAAGACAGCTGGGTAGCAGGTAAGTTATCCTCTACTTAAAATGAAAGGTTGGGAAGTGGCGCTGTGGCTCAAGCAGTAGAGTGCTCGCCTTGAGCTGAAGAGCTGAGGGACAGCGCCCAGGCCCAGAGTTCAATCCCCACAACCGACCAAAGAGAAAAACAACAACAACAAAAAACACGAAAGGTTGTAATAGGCATAACAAACCAAATCATTCAAATCTTCACAAGGGTGATTTCACAAGGAAAGAAAAAACAAAACCCAGAATAACCAACTATTAAATAAACTTAAATATTTATGAAGAACTACAAAAAATGGAAAATCAAAAACAAGAGAACTAGTTTAACTGAATAAAATTGGGGAGGCTCAATGGCTTAATGTTCAAAACTCTTGTATTTCCTTCCTTCCTTCTCTATTTTAGTTGGGTCTTCTAAAGAATAAAGTAAAGGAGCATTTGTGTGTGTCTGTCTTTGTTTAATTTGTAACAAAGCCTTACAGACAGACACAAACAGTAAATCCTCTTTTGCAACCCAGAACTCATTGAGATTTTGGTACATGTAAGAAGGAATATGAGGGGCTGGAAGGTGACTCAGTGGTAGAGCGCTTGCCTTGCAGGCATGAGGCCTTGGGTTCGATTCCTCAGCACCACATAAGCAAAAAGAAAAAAGCCAGAAGTGGTGCTGTGGCTCAAGTGATAGAGTGCTAGCCTTGAGCTTAAGAGTTGAAGGACAGTGCCCAGGCCCAGAGTTCAGGCCCCATGACCGCCGCCAAAAAAAGGAAGGAGTATGATTCCTACAACAGTTAGCATTGTGAGGGTTTGTTAATTCACACAAGTTACTCTGAGAATAAAGTTGATGTAAAAGCAAGAAAATAAAAATAAAATAGCCTTGTAACAAGGATCTCTCAACTAAAGAGAATGTATACTTTGAAAATTTCATAGTGTTCATATTGTCTTACTATTAGGAAAGGCCCTTTTAAAAGACAAGAGGCCAAGCGCTAGTGGTTCACGCCTGCAATCCTAGCTACTCAGGAGGCTGAGATCTGAGGATCAGGTTCAAAGCCAGCCCAGGAAGGAAAGTCCATGAAACTCATCTCCAATAAACCACCAAAAAACCTAAAGCGGCACTGTGGCTCAAGCAGTAGAGTGTTCGCCTTGACCTGAAGAGCTGAGGGACAGTGCTCAGGCCCAGAGTTCAAGCCCCACAACTGACAAAAAAAAGACAACAAGTGGCTGGGAAAGTGGCTCAGTGGTAGAATGATTGCCTTGCATGCATGAGGCCCTGGGTTAGATTCCTCAGCACCACATAAGCAGAAAAAACCAGAAGTGGTGTTGTGGCTCAAGTGGTAGAGTGCCAGCCTTGAGCAAAAAGAAGCTCATGGACAGAGCTCATGGTAAAGAACTAGCCTTGAGCTGAAGAGCTGAGGGACAGTGCCGATGCCCAGAGTTCAGGCCCCACAACTGACCCCCCCAAAAAAAAAAGACAACAAGGGCTGGAGGATGTAGTTCATTGGTAGGGCACTTGCCTAGCATTCATGAGTCTGGAGTTGACCCTCAGCCCTAGGGATGTACGTAGGGGAGTAGGCAAGGGATATAAAAATGAAAAAAAGTGGGGCTGGGAATGTGGCTTAGTGGTAGAGTGCTTGCCTAGCATGCATGAAATCGTGGTTCGATTCCTCAGTACCACATAAACAGAAAAAGCCAGAAGTGGTGTTGTGGCTCAAGTGTAGAGTGCCAGCCTTGAGCAAAAAAGAAGCTCATGGACAGTTCATAGGTCCTGAGTTTAAGCATTGGCAATAAGAAGAGGAGGAGAAGGAGAAATAGGAGGAGGAGAAACAGGAGGAGGAAAGGTAGAAGAGGAAGAGGAAGAAGAAGAGTAGTAGTAAAAAATTATGATGTCTTCTACAATTAGAATTATTTTCTATATGTCTAAATGCTGCTTTAAGTTATAATAAAATAAGCAACCATATTTCCATTCTGCTTTCCCATTTCCCATTTCAGTGGTTACTCGTGTCTATCTTACTATCCTTTTGGAGATGTACAAGATAATGTAATTCTATCTTTCCATAACATGATTTAGCAGCTTAGCTGTGATAACTGTAGCATTATATAGTGGAAAATAGTATTACCTCTGCTACAACTTAATACCTGTCGTTTACCTTAAACATACCTGGAAGAGAAGATTCAAAAATTCATTGGCAAGAACATTTTTCACACTCCAGATCTGATAGTCTTCTAGAGTAAGATGGCCTATCTGAAAATGAGACATTGAAAAGATCTCACGTTAAGTTAGAATACAGTCATGTTCCTGAAAGCAAGCCCATAACTCATATTAGGTACTATGTGTTCATCTAAAAACAAGCCAGTAGTGTAAGTTTGCAGGTCATAAAACTTAGGCAAATTTCATTTGTGATTTTATTCAAGCAAGCAATAAAAGCAAAATGTTATTAATAATAAATTTTCCTCACTAAACTTGGGCTATAGCCAGGTGCTAGTGGCTTATGCTTGTAATCCTAGCTACTCAGGAAGCTGAGATCTGAGGATTCCTGTTTGAAGCCAGCCCAGACAATAAAGTCCGTGAGTCCTTGAGATTCTTATCCCCAATTAACCCCCAAAATCTAGACATGGAGGTGTGGCTCAAGTGGTAGAGCACTATCCTTAAGCAAAAAGCTCAGGGACAGCACCCAGGCCCTGAGTTCCAGCACATGCAAAAAAAAAAAAAAAAACTCTGGGTATAACAAAATTATTTCTGCTTCATAGGTTACCAATGAAAAACCATAAAGGAACACGGAGTGGACAAAGTGAACATTTACAAATTTTCAAACTAAGTAGTTGACTTTCATTTGCTAGTACCAGGGCTTGAAGTCAGGACGTTGGACTTTCTCTGCTTGTTTGCTCATAGCTGGCACTCTACTACTTAAGCTATGTGCCTCTAGCCTGGCATTTTTCTGGTTAACTGTAGGAATCTCTCAAGATTTGTCTGCTGGGGCTGGCTTTGAACCTCAATCCTCAGATTTCAGTATTCTGAGTAGCTAGGAATACAGGTGAACTACCAGAACCCAGCTTAAGCCTAATAATTTTATGACTTGCTTATAAGTATTTACCTTTTTCCAAATATTACTTTTCTATAAAAAAGCAACATTTTTGTTATGTCAATGTGTACAAAAATATATGTAAATATATATCAAATGTTTATCTTACACATTCAATTAATATTTTTTGTTTTGTTTTGTTTTTGCCAGTGCTAGGGCTTGAACTCAGGGCCTGGGCATGTCCCTGAGCTTCTTTTGCTCAAGGCTAGCTCTCTAACACTTGAGCCAAAACATCAATTTTGGCTTTTTCTTTTTATGTGGTACTGAGAAATTGAATCAAGGCAAGCACTTGCTAGGCAAGCACTCTACCACTAAGCCACATTCCCAATCCTCACTGAATGTTTTTAACTTTTTTGGTTTTTTTTTGGGGGGGGGGGTCAATTGTGTGGCCTGGCACTGATTCTGGGCTTTTTTGCTCAAGGCTAGCTCTCTACCACTTTGAGCCACAGCATTACTTCCAGTTTTCTACTGGTTAATTGGTGATAAGAGTCTTAACAGACTTTCATGACCCGGCTCGTACCAAACAGTGACCCTCACAGCTCATCTCCTGAGTAGTTAGGATTATAGGCATGATTATAGGCTATTTTTAAGTTTTTGTCATTTAATGATACTATGTTCTCTGTTCATCATATAAAAACATGTTATATAAGGTTTTCAATTAATTATTAAGATTAATTATTGTAATTGTTTTCTTTTTTTTGGGGGGTCCAGTCGTGGGGCCTGAACTCTGGGCCTGGGTGCTGTCCCTCAGCTCTTCAGCTCAAGGCAAGCACTCTACCACTTGAGCCACAGCGCCACTTCCGGCTTTTTTCTTATGCGGTGCTGAGGAATCGAACCCAGGGCCTCAAGCATGCAAGGCAAGTGCTCTACCACTGAGCCACCTTCCCAGCCCCTGTAATTGTTTTCTATGAGACAACTACTATTTAGATTTGCTAATAGCAATCTAAATGGTAGCAGTCAATTAACAAGATAAAGACATTTTCTTTCTTTTGATGGTATTGTGGCCTGACTCATACATCATTTTTAAGAAAACAAAACACAGCTGACTTCTGGAATCACTGAAGTGTGTATTTCAACTGCTATACCCAAACAACAAACATGTAAAGATTTAATAGTAAGAAAATCTTAATTGTAACCCCTCCTTGTATATCAACTTAACAATAAAATTTAAAAGAAGTAAAAGAATATCTTCCAAATCCATGTAGAGAAATTAAAGGGAAAGAAAAATGAAAAATGAAAAACCTCACTTCTATTTTTCTAAGCATGTTTCTATTCAAAAGTTGAGGAAGGATGGTGCTGGTGGCTCATGCCTGTAATCCTAGCTACTCAGGAGGCTGAAATCTGAGGATCACAGTTCAAAGCCAGCCTGTGCAGGAAAATCCATGAGACTCTTGTCTTTAATTAACCACCAGAAAACCGGAAGTGGCTTTGTGGCTCAAGTGGTAGAGCTTGCCTTGAGCTAAAGAGCTCAGAGACAGTGCCCAGGCCCAGAGTTCAACTCCATGACCAAAAAAAAAAAAAAAAGTTGAGGAAGTATAAGCAAATCACTACATTATGCCTAGTATCACAGAATCTTTCTTATCATGACTACTTACTTAAATTGCTTGTTCACTTATCACAAAGAGGAAGTGCTCTGAAGGGGTTTGTATGTTTTTCTCAAATCTAGTACAAGGAATTGAAAACATCTAGATCTATATTACAGAATTCCCCCAAAGGATTTCTAACTTAGATCTTTGATCTATACTCCCTAGTCTTCTGCACTTTTTATTTTTGAAACAAGGTGCTTCCTGCTTATGTGCTTACATGGACCACAATCCATCTATTTTAGCTTCCTGTTATATCTGGACTAACAGGCATGCTCCACCAAACCCAGTTATCACTTATAAAGGGGTCTCGCTAGCTACCCTGCCCTGGTTGGCTTCAATCTGTAACTTTTCATATCTCAGCCTCCAAGCAGGTAGGACTACAGTCTTGAGCCCAACTACTCTGGCAATTTTTGAAACAAGGTCTTGCTTTTTTGCCCAGGTTGCTTGATTAATGCTTCTTACCATAGCAGAGATGACAGGCATGCAATGCATGAGCTTTTTCTGTTGAGACAGAGTCTTGCTGAGATGTTCTTTATCTGAGCCACCACACATAGCTAGGATATACAAGCATGCCACCTCATCTAGCTATTTGGCATGTGTCTTTGAATCTTTGTGTCTGAGTTTGCCTGCAGAGTAGTTAAGATTACAGGTTTCAGCCACCAGAGTTGAACTAATCTGATTGTTTTATGTAGCCAAACTATACAAATAATTAAGGCACCTAGTCTCAAATATTTTAAGGAACAATGTTCTTTTTTGTGTGTTGGTACAAAGGTTTGAAGTCAAGGTCTCATGTTAGCTAGGAAGGTAGTATCACTGGATCTACATATTCCATCCTTTTTTGCTTTTAGTTATTTTTCAGGTAGGATCTTGGTTTTTGCATGGTACCGGCCTCAGATCACAATATTCTTACCTATAGCCTCCTATACGGCTAGAATCACAAATGTGTATTACCACACTTGGTGTGTTCATTAATATGAGATACTAAGAATTCTTTGACTACACTGCTTCAAACTATGATCCTCCCAGACTCTATCTCCTAAGTGGCTAGGATTACAGGTACAACCACTCTACATGGCTAAGGAACAATTTCCATAGTGAAGTTATACTACATAAAAGAAATGTTAATATTGTCCCCCCTCCCCAAAAAAGAAATATAGAAAGAAAATACTGTATATTACCATATAGATTAATCATATGTACAATGACAGTCAAAAGCCCATTTGGAAGCCAGGCATGGCAGAGCTTAGGTCTGTAATACCAGAACTCAGGAGAAGAGGTAGAAGGATAAGTTCAAGGCCAGCTTGGGCTATATGGTTTCTGGTTAGTCCAAGTTATATAGCAGGACACTGTCTTAAAAAAAAAAAAAAAAGCCAGGCACTGGTGGCTCATGCTTGTAATCCTAGCTACTCAGGAGGCTGAGATTTGAGGATTGTGGTTCAAAGCCAGCCTAGCAGGACCATCTATGAGAAAACTGGAAGTGGCTCTGTGGCTCAAGTAGTAGAGCTCTCACCTTTAGCTGAAGAGCTCAGAGACAGCACCCAGGCAGAGTTCAAGACCCAGTACTCTCTCTCTCTCTCTCTCACACACACACACACACACACACATACACACACACACACACACACACACAAGAGCCCATTTGCTATGCCAACAATTAAAAACTAATTAAAACATACACAATTTTGCTTAAAAACTAGAGTAGTAAGTTAAGGGAAAAAGTGAGGGCTGCCGACAGCCATTTTTCTTTGTAATGAAGATCAAAGGTAGATACAGAATTTAAGGGAAAGATAAGCTTAGATGAGGATGCAAAAAAAACACACAAAACAAATAAATGAAATAGAAAAATATAGGCATAAAGAAACAATGACTAGTAGAAATCAAATTAATAACTCTTCCCAGGCTAAAAGAGATCTCGGAGGTGTAGCTCAAGTAGAGTTCCAGCCTTGATTAGAAAAAAACAAGTGAGAGCCTGAGACCTGAGTTCAAATTCCAGTGTTGGCACAAAACCAAAAACCTCTAAAGAAAAAAAAAAGCAACTAATAAACCTTATGATTATGGAACCCAGGAAATTTCCCTGCTGGCAGAGAGGGCCCTGACTGTTGCTTCTCCCCTTTCCTCCCTCCTTTTTTTCTTCTGCTCTTATGAAGGCTTCAATTTTTAGATTTGTTTATTCTCCCTATGACCCCCTTCCTGACTCACTTGACTCTCTTTTTTTTTTTTTTTTTTTTCCCAGTCGTGGGGCCTGAACTCTGGGCCTGGGCGCTGTCCCTCAGCTCTTCAGCTCAAGGTGAGTGCTCTACCACTTGAACCACAGCACCACTTCTGGCTTTTTTCTTTTTGCTTATATGGTGCTTGAGGAATCGAACCCAGGACCTTATGCATGCAAGGCAAGTGCTCTACCACTGAGCCACCTTCCCAGCCCCTCACTTCACTCTCTAACTGATAAGACCTACATAGGTGAAACACCAGCAGAACAGATCAATTTCATGGGGATCTACTATATGGACCTTAGAACAATTCAGCCTATACAACAGCAATCAAAGGCAAACTCTTTTGGGAGTAAATCATGTGCCAACTGCTACTGATGGAAGGAAAACAGGTACTCAGCTCCTCAGGATGAACCCTGAATAAGTCAAAGAAGCAAGAACTACAGATTCTTTAGCTAGTGAATGTGCTACAGTGGTAGTGTTAGTGGATTGTTTTTATGTTGATGAACTTGCTTGTGAGTGAACAAAGCAGGAGTACTGCATTGATTCCCTGATGATGAGTGCTACCTTGGACACCGTTCTGGAACTTGGCTGCACTGACAAATTTGTATACCACTTTCTTCATGTCCCACCCTCCTCCTGCTTTCAAAGAAGCATTGATAGCTAGAAACTTCCTTTGTCAAGGTAACCAACTCACATAGCCAATCGGATAAGTATAGAGCATAGAGTTGAGTGCCAGCTGGAATACACTGGCTTAATAACTAGAAAGGAAACTCCCAGTCCAATTCATATTATAGAGCCCAGCAAGCAAAAAACTGATTTTTTTTCCTATTTATTTATTTAGTCATTTGTGGGGCTTGAACCAGGACCTGGGTGCTGTCCCAGAGCCTCTGTGTTCAAGTCTAGTGTTCTACCACTTGAGCCATAGCATCACTTCCAGTTTTCTAATGGTTAACTGGAGATAAAGAGTCTCATGGACATTGCTGCTTTGAACCATGATTCTCAGATCTCAGCCTTCGGAGTAGCCTTCTGAGTAGCTAAGATTACAGTCATGAGCCACCTGTGCCCAGCCAACTTTTTAATTTTTTTCCCTCTTTTTCTCACTAGTAGTCCATTCCAACTCCCACTCTCTTTATTACCTCTATCTTTATTTTCCCCTTCTGTACATATACATATGAGAAATCTTCAATTATGCATTCCATTCCTCAGAGCCCCATTTTCCACATCTTTTTTTTGGGGGGGGGTCCAGTCATCTGGGCCTGGCGCTGTCCCTCAGCTCTTCATCTCAAGGCTAGCACTCTACCACTTGAGCCATAGCGCCACTTCCCGCTTTTTTTTCTTTTTGCTTATGTGGTGCTGAGGAATTGAACCCAGGGCCTCAAGCATGCAAGGCAAGCCCTCTACCACTGAGCCACCTTCCCAGCCCCTTCCACATCTTTTATCCTTTCTGCCACCACCCCCCCACTCTTAATAGCCAAGTACTATTTTCTACACAAAGCAACTTTATCATTCTGATATCCTTTGGAAAGAATCAAAATCCCTAGCCCCTTGTATATATAATGTGTTTGGTGTATACATCTTGTAAACTAAGGCCTTTTGTTTGTAGATATTTGGTTGGGTTTTGAATTGGTGAACTTTTTTTTGGGGGGGGAGGGTCTGGTCATGGGGCCTGAACTCTGGGCCTGGGCTCTGTCCCTCAGCTCTTCAGCTCAAGGCTAGCACTCTACCACTTGAGACACAGCGCCACTTCCAGCTTTTTTTTTTTCTGCTTATGTGGTGCTGAGGAATCGAACCCAGGGCCTCAAGCATGCAAGGCAAGTGCTCTACCACTGAGCCACCTTCCCAGCCCCGAATTGGTGAACTTTTTAACTCCACATCAAGGACAAGAAACAGAACATCAACCAAGCTGTGAGAATACAGAAATTAACTCAGTGGAGAGACCTCAAGTGACTAACACTCAAGTTTACTTCTGCTCTTAAAGTTAATATAAATGGAGTCATACTGTGCATTGTTTTATTTTGATTTAATTTTCTTTCTTTCTTTCCTTTTGTTTTGTCAGTTTGGGTCTTGAACTCAAGTCCTGGGTGCTGTCCCTGAGCTCTTTCACTCAAGGCTCATGCTCTACCATCATTTCTAGTTTTTTACTAGAAATTGGGGATAAGAGTCTCACGGGAACTTTTCTGCCCAGGCTAATTCTGAACCATGATCCTCAGATGTTAGCCTCCTGAATAGTTAGGATTACACATGTGAGCCAACAGCATCCAACTATGTTTGATTTCTTCTACAACATAGTAAGCTTTATTAGAAAGGAAGAAATAATGGTTATAAACTACAGAGGTCAAGAAGTTTATTTAGTTCTTACATTAGACTTCATAGACTTGTTAAAAGATGGAACAAAGTCTCTTTACGGATAATTTTGAGCTACTATAACCACAGGTCCAGGTAAATATTTAGCAAAGGTACTTGACCATGTATATAAGCTACACTTTTTTCTTTTTTGGCATGTGTATGACACTACTGGGGCTTAAAGATAGGGCCTAGGTGTTGTTCCTTAGTTTTTCACTCAAAGCTAATACTCTATCACTTGAGCCACAGCTCCATTTCCAACCTTTTGGTGGTTAACCAGAGATAAGACTCTACGAACTTTCCCACCTGGGCTGACATTGAACCAAGATCTTCAGATCCAGCCTCTTGTGTAGCGAGGGTTACAGGTGTGAACCACTGGTGCCTGACTAAAGCTACACAATGTGATTTAAGAGTATATGGTTATGTTGAGAAAAAGATAAATTAGTCATAGCCTGACTTACTTTTGTAGTGTCATGTGCATCCAATATGCCTTCCACAATGTCAGAGAGATCCTTATGTAATTCCTTTAAAAAATAACCCAAAAAAGTAATAAGAAAAGGCTATGTAAATATAATTTTTATTATTCAGTAGCTAAATTATGCTGGCCAAATATTTAAAAATTACTATAGATTCTCACATTGTTTCACAAAGTAAGATACTCTGCTGTTTCATTCTTAGTCTACACAATAAGCTCAGTTTATTAAATTTTCCTAAGGCAAATTTCTTAATTTTACATATTTAGCTATGAATACTTGGAGTAGCACAATATACCAACTAAATGCAGTAACAAATCCTTCTTGTTCTTTTTTTTTTTTTTTTGGTCAGTCATGGGGCTTGAACTCAGGGCCTTGGGTCCTGTCCCTGAGCTCTTTTGTTCAACACAAGTCCACCTCTGGTTTTCTCATGGTTAAATGGAAATAAGAGTCTCAGAGAATTTCCTGCCCTGGCTGGCTTTGAACTGTAATCCTTAGATCTCAGCCTCCTGAGTAGCTAGGATTTCAGGTGTGAGGCACCAGTTCACAGAACAAATTCTTTTTTCTTTTCTCTTACAAATCATCATTCAATTTTCCTGTTGGAGGTTTATATTCAAGAAGATGCAATAATCAGAACTTACGGGGATATCATCAGTGCGGTTGTCCTTCCAGACCTCTAAAAGTGCAACCACCATGTCTCTCAGTTCAACCCTGGAGAGAACTCCATCACGGTCAACATCAAACACCTTGAAACAAACTAATAAAAAGAAACTCTTATGGAGACAAATGACTTTTAGATTCTGAAGTATAAAACACTTTATTAGAAATTGTACTGCATACTCACTTAATTTTTCAAGCAAGCATATTCTGGATCAGTTATCATCAGGAGTAGATTATAGCCTATCATTATATTTTTGGAACTTATTGAATTTCCTCAATAGACTTCACAAATCTGTCTCTAAATAATTACCCAGGTTGGGATGACCTTTCTATCACATAGATCTAACTTGTTTATAAGGTAGAAATAAGGAGCCAGGTGCCAGCAGCTCACACCTGTAATTTACCTTGCTACTCAGGAGGCTGAGATCTGAGGACCACAGTTTGAAGCCAGTCTGGGCAGGAAAGCCCATGAGACTCTTATCTCCAATATAGTACTCAAAAAAGCCAGAAATAATGCTGTAGCTCAAAAGAAGCTCAGGGACAGGGCCCAGGCCCTGAGTTCAAGCCCCAGGACTGACAAAAACCCATAAACAAAAAACAAAACAAAACTAGAGAGCCCTGTACTAGTGGATCATGCCTGCAATCCTAGCTACTCAAGAAGCTAAGATCTGGGGCTGGGAAGGTGGCTCAGTGGTAGAGAGCTTGCCTTGCATGCATGAGGCCCTGGGTTCGATTCCTCAGCACCACATAAGCAAAAAGAAAAAAGCCGGAAGTGGCGCTGTG
>NW_012267235.1:2081253-2085595 GCF_000151885.1 Dipodomys ordii
TGGAGATAGGAGTCTCACGGTCTCTCCTGCCCGGGCTGGCTTTGAACCGTGATCCTCAGATCTCAGCCTCCTGAGTAGCTAGGATTACAGGCGTGAGCCTCCAGCGCCCGGCACCACTTTAGTTTTCTAATGTAACAATGTACATTAATTTTTTTGCCAAGAACAAGTTCAGCTCTTAAATAAGGCTTATATACAATATGCTAAGGATCAGAAAATTAATACTTCATTAATTAACTCCAATAGAATCACTTTAATTTGTTAACAGACATATTCATCATCAACAAAATTGTTTTTTTATAGTTGGAGTGGTGGGTCAGTCATGAGGCTTGAACATAGGGCCTGGCACTGTACCTAAGCCAGCCAGCCTACCTGCCTTCCTTCTTTCCTTTCTTTTTTTGTGCTCAAGGATAGTGCTCTACCACTTTGAGCCATATTCCACTTTCAGTTTTTAGGTGGTTAATGGAAATAAAGAGTCTCACAGATTTTCCTGCTTAAGCTGGCTTTGAACTGCAACCCTGAGACCCTGCCCCCTGAGCAGCTAGGATCACAGGTGTGAGCCAACAGCATCTGGCAAAAAAAAAATCTTAAAATTGTTAAAGGCAGTAAGTAATCTCAACAAAAAGCAGAGATTTCAGTTGCTTTTCTTAACATTAAATTTTTATAATTTTCCTAAAGCCAGTTTAGAGCAATAATATATTAACAAGGAGTAAAAAGTCTGGATTTTTAGGATTAAAACTTCTATTTATATAGAATAATTATGATATTAAATCAAAATGGATCATTGCATAATATTACTCAGTCAGATAAAAATATTAATACCCCAAACAGGCAATATTTGGGAAGCTCTATTTTAGGAAGTCAGAAATAATTACTCTAGTAAATACATTTGAATTAGATTCCAATTAAATGTAAATGGTTGCATTTTCTCAAGTATAATCACGATTTAATAATGCAATATATACTTATACCGGTACATCATGCTGTAACATTTTAGTCGTTAAAAAGACCATTTCAGGTGCTGGGAAGGTGGCTCAGTGGTAGAGCGCTTGCCTTGCATGCATGAGGCCCTGGGTTCGATTCCTCAGCACCACATAAGCAAAAAGAAAAAAGCCGGAAATGGCGCTGTGGCTCAAGGGGTAGAGTGCTAGCCTTGAGCTGAACAGCTGAGGGACAGTGCCCAGGCCCAGAGTTCAGGCCCTATGACTGGACCCCCCCCCTAAAAAAAATTTACTTATGTAAAACATAAGTAAATTTATAAAAACATAACTCTTATAAAATATAAACTTTTATAAAATATGTAGTCAAATATAAAAAATGAGTTCTATTTCAAATTATATATGACACAAAACTCTCAATACAGACTAACAGAAAATATTTCTTAAATGTTTAAAAAAACTTTCATTTATCAAGAATTGATTTTTCAGGAAAAAAAAGTCTTTGTTTTATGCTGGTACTGGGGCTTGAACTCAGGGCCTGGGCACTGTTTCTGAGCTTTTTTGCTTCAAGGCTGATGCGCTATCATTTGAGCCACAGCTATACTTCTGGGTTTTTGCTCGGTAATTCGAGTAAGAATCTCACAGCCTTTCCTGTCTGGGCTGGCTTCAAACTGTAATCCTCAGATCTTAGCCTCCTGAGCAGCTAGGATTATGGGCACGAGCTGGTGGCACCCAGGTCTCAACTCCATTATTAACAGCAAAGATCTAAATTACTGCTCAGTAAAAAAGAATAAATGATTTTTCTTCTTTATAGACTTATCTAAGTAAAAGACCAACCTGAGATTAACATGTGCCAACTTGACAATTATAAAAACTTGAACTTCATTAAGTATATATTGAAAAAAAAATAGCCTAAGTGCCCCATTTGTTAGGAAAATGGAAAGACGTGAGAAAAATTATAATTAAGTGAAGTAAGCCAGGCCCAAAGAAACATAGGTCCCATGGTTTCCCTTATTTGCAATAACTAGAATATATCTGAGACAAGCAGAAACGTCAGATAAGTTGATGTTAGGTGAAATGAGTCCCAAGATAAGGATTCAAATGTTTTTTCTTGCTTGCTATTGTTTCTAACATATTTAAAAGATATTTCTTTTTGCTTTGTATGTCTTCTCCCATGGTATAACCCCTGCTTTCACTGTATTTGATGGGGTATAATTTGTGGAAGGGAAGGGCAAAAACAAACCGTTTAAATAGGGATACAGGTAGACCCATTGCAACAATGAGATGTACAAGTCGTTATGTCAAAAAATGAACTTTACAACTTTGGAGGGGGCGGATGGGAAGGGATGGGAAGGAGAAAAAAAGGAGGAGGCAACAATGCTTGATAAGAAATGTACTCATTACCTTGCTCATAATTGTAACCCCTCTGTACAATATTTTCACAATAAAAAAAAATCTAACTTGCAAAAAAAAAAAACAGTTTGAACTTCATTAAGTATATATTGAAAAAAAATAGCCTAAGTGTTAGAGATGGTGAATAAATATATCCAGTTTTAGTTTCAAAACCAATTTCCTGAATTCTAAGTATTCAGTAAGCTGCCAATTTTGATCTTGTGTTGCTCTTTACCCACATGAGTTTTTTCTTTGTTTCTTTATTATTATTATTAATTAGAGGAGGGTGTGGGGGGAGGGGGAAGCAGCAATACTGTGTTTAAAAATTATAATCTGTATCTGGCTTTCCTGTGTATGTTAACCACTTAAATGTTATTATTATCCTGCTTTGGTTTTATAGTGATTGTGAAACATTCGATGCAAGTATATAGTTATTTTCTCATTAAAATAAAAAAACTTGAACTTCAGTCCACAGATAATCTACCTGAATACAGTTGATTTTCTTTCAATAGTTTACAAATCTGGGACACTGTCTTAACTCACTTACATTTCTGTCTTTCAGCCAGGGGTCCCCTGCAGCAAGCTGATAACCCACAGGATATCTCCTTAAAGTCTATGTGATTGTCACGATTTTCATCAAAGGCATTAAACAAACCTACAAAATAGAAAAAAAAAATACCATAAATCACAGCCAACTGCCTGCTAGTGTTAGTACTGACATGTTTATGAAAGAAGGAATGACTAGTTTCTTTCTTGTAACTTTGTTGAATTAAAAAGAAAAAGTCTATCAGTAACTCCTAATGCCTTATTTCTTTTAGTACAATTGAAACATAATATCAGAATTATAACACTTTGGTGTGATTATGTTTGTAACCTCCTTATATAAATTCTATTACCTTAAATATGTCCATAATATACCTAAGTGACAAAGGACCCAGAAAAGTCCTTACTATCAGATTAAGAAGAAAACAAAAAAAGTAGAGCAAAAAATTGTACTGCTTATTAAAATCAATATTAAAAATATGCATGATATCATGAATAAAGATCCACCAAAGCTCTACCACAAAACAAAGGAAATATAGTATGCTATTTTAAAAAGTCTTTATCTTATTGCTTACAGATTATTATTTAAAATTTCATAAAAGGAAAGGGATTTCAAGTCTAGTCATGTATTTTTCAATCTTTTTCTTTTTTTGTTGGTCATGGGGATTGAACTCTGGGCCTGGGCACTGTCCCTCAGCTTTTCAGCTCAGGGCTAGCTCTACCACTTGAGCCAAAGCACCACTTCTGGCTTCTTCTGATTATATGGTGCTGAGGTCGAATCCAAGGGCTCATTATGCAAGGCAAGCAACTCTACCACTGAGCCACCTTCCCAGCCCTCAATCTTTTTTTCCAGAAAATATGGAATAATTTTGTTTTGAAATGAAGTATGCCCAATTCTAAAAAGGCAAAAATACAACTTCATTGTTGAATTGATAGGAACCCATCAATACCTACACTAAGTCTCCTAAGGAGTACTTTGGAAGTATCTTAGGCATCTGAAAAAAGCACAGATTACATATTTCAAGAGGGCTGGGAAGCTGGTTTAGAGGTAGACTGCTTGCCTTGCATGCATGAAGCCCTGAATTCAATTCCTCAGTACCACATACACAGAAAAGGCCAGAATTGGCATTGTGACTCAAGTGGTAGAATGCTAGCCTTGAGGGAAAAAAGTTCAAGGACAGTGCCCAGGCCCTGAGTTCAAGCCCCAGGACTGGCACACACACACACAAAAATATACAATATATATTCCAAGAATCTAATTTAGAAAACTGTTTAGAAAACTAAAGCTCAGCCGGGCGCTGGTGGCTCATGCCTGTAATCCTAGCTACTCAGGAGGCTGAGATTTGAGGATCGCGGTTCAAAGCCAGCCCGGGCAGGAAAGACTGTGAGACTCCTATCTCCAATAAACCACCAGAAAACCGGAAGTGGCGCTGTAGCTCAAGTGGTAGAGCGCTCACCTTGAGCTGAAGAGC
>NW_012267235.1:2089160-2110211 GCF_000151885.1 Dipodomys ordii
AGGCTGCAATGCTTGGTAAGAAATGTACGCATTATCCTGCCCATGTAATTGTAACCCCTCTGTACAGTATGTTCACAAATAAAATAAAATATTAAAAAAAATCTTTTTCTGGGGATGAAGTATTGGGATTTGAACTCAAAGCCTGTTCTCACTAGGCTGGCACTCTACTACTTGAGCCAACCTACAGTCCTGCTTTTTGCTGGTTCCTTTTGAGATGGTATCTGGAGAACTTTTCTGTGCTAGTAGCTTCTTGATAGTTCTACTCTCAGCTTCCAGAGTAGCTAGGATTACAGATGTGATTCCACAGGGACCTTGACACCATTGACTTTTAGGTTCAGAAAACTGCTTTTGTCAGGAAGCTGTCCTCTACATTCACTGTAAGATTTTAAGCAGCATCTGGCCTGTACCTGTATTAGCAGGATCCCAAGTTGTCCATCCCATAAGCTGTGCAGACATTGTCATTATGTACTATAGGATACAAAATGGCCACCAGACTAGAAGCACTGCCGTAGATACATTTACATATACACCAAGGCCAGACAAGTGATATATAAAACAACTTATTTTCATAAACATACTCATTTTTATTGGGGAAGAGTTAAGTAAATTATTAGAAAATAAATCCTTTATGACAAAAAATTTGAATATATTGAATTCTACACCATTTTCATTAATTTTAAACTAAATCACTATTGGGAACAATGTAGATATAACATTGAAGACTAGTGCTACTTATGATTGGATCTATAACCTCAAAAAAACAAAACCAGAAGGAGGCAACAATGCTAGATTAGAAATGTACTCATTACCTTGTAACCCCTCTGTACAGTATAAAAAACTTCATTAAAAAAAAACAAAAACAGAAATGCAGCTGTGGTTCAAAGTGGTAAAGTGCTAGTCTTGAGCACAAAAACTCAGGGACACTGCTCAGGCCCTGAGTTCAAACCCCAGGACTGGCAAAAACAAAAACAAAAACAAAAAATTTAATCAAGAGGGTAAAAAGCTTAAGATTTAAATGACAAACAAGATTTTAAGGTTATACTATTTTCATTCATAAGTATACAATCTCTCTATCATAAGAGATCTTATAATTGTAATCATACTGTAACTTTTATGTCATATTGCTTTGTGCTTATATTAATGCTATCCAATTAAGACTATAAAATAAAAGCTGGGTGCCAGTGGCTCATGCCTGTGATCCTAGCTACTCAGGAGGTTGACATCTGAGGACTGCGGTTAGAAGCCAGTCCAGTCAAAAAAGTCTGTGAGACTCTCATCTCCACTAAAAATAACTACCAAAAAAGCTGGAAGTGGAGCTGGGGCTCAAGTGGTAGAACACTACTAGTCTTGAGCAAAAGAAGCTCTGGGACAGCACGCAGGCCCTGTGTTCAAGTCCCAGAACACATACAAAAGAAGAATATAGGGCTAGGAACATGGCTTAGTGGTAGAGTGCTTGCCTAGCATGTATGAAGCCTAGTGTTTGATTCCTCAGTACCACATAAACAGAAAAAGCCAGAAATAGAGTGTGGTGCTCAAGTGCTAGCCTTGAGCAAAAGCAGCTCAGGGACAGCACTCAGGCCCTGAGTTCAAGCCCCAGGACTGGCAAAAAAACAAAAACAAAAGAATATAAAAAATATAAAACCTAAGCCGGGCACCAGTGGCTCATTCCTGTAATACTAGCTAGTCAGGAGACTGAGATCTGAGGATCATGGTTCAAAGCCAACCTGGGCAGGAAAAGTCCACGAGACTCTTATCTTCAATAAATAACTAGAAAACTGGGAAGTGGCACTGTGGCTCAAGTGGTAGAGTGCTAGCCTTGAGCTGAAGAGCACAGGGACAGCACCCAAGCCCAGAGTTCAAGCCCCATTACTGACGAAAGAAAGAAAGAAAGAAGGAAAGAAAGAAGGAAAGAAAGAAAGTCAGTCAGTCTATCTTTTGAAATGCCACTTTATTATTACAAAAAGAGAGAAAACAAAACACAAGCAATGGAAATTATTCACCAATTTCCAAAGCTTTTGATTTTCTTGTAATTACTTTGTGAATTTGCTTTAATTTCATAAGTAAATTTTGTCATTATTAAATTTAAAACTGACCTGGGCACCAGTGGTTCATGCCTGTAAATCTAGCTACTTGTAGGCTGAGCTCTGAGGATCAAGGTTTGAAGTCGGCCCGTCAGACAAATCCTCAAGACTCTTATCTCCAATTAGCCAGCAAAAGTCAGAAATAGAGGTATGGCTTAGCAAAGGCTAAGCAAGAGTGGGAGGCCATGAGTTCAAGCCCCACTACTGGCACACACACACAAAAACATCTAAAACTAAGTATCTAGAAAATATACAACAACAACAAAAAACTGTTATCACAGTTAATGCTATCATCCTAACATAACCAATAATAAAATCTGTTACTACTACTAATAGTAGCTTAATTTTTCATTTGTATTACTTGTTGCTTTACATTAGTAATTAAAGTAGTAACACATTTTGCTGCATGAAAAACATTGAAAATGTAAATCAAGAGGAAAAATGAAAAATAAAACGTTACTGCATATTTGTATATAATTAATCACAGTATTTCCATTTAATATGTCACCTGACTATTTAGGATTTCCAATGTGTTCACTCTGCAATCTACAGTATGTATGATTTTTCAAGTTGCACAAATTCAGGTTCATGTATTTAAGTAATCAACAGAATAAGCTCCTTTAAAAAAATTTTTTTCCAAGAGGCTGGGAATGTGGCTTAGTGGTAAAGTGCTTGCCTAGCTCTGGTTTTGATTGGTCAGCACCACATAAACAAAAAAAAATGCTAGATGCCAGGCGCTGGTGGCTACTCAGGAGGTTGACATCTGAGGGTCATGGTTCAAAGCCAGCCTGGGCAGGAAAGTTCATGAGACTCTTATCTCCAGTTAACCACCAGAAAACTTGAAGTAATGCTGTGGCTCAAGTGGTAGAGCGCTCAACTTGAGCTGAAGAGTGTAGGGACAGCGCCCAGGTCCAGAGTTCAAGGCCCAAGACTGACAAAAAAAAAAAAAAAGCTAGAAGTTGTGCTGTGGCTCAAGTGGCAGAGTGCTAGCCTTGAGCAAAAGAAGCTCAGGGACAGTGGTCAGGCTCGGAGTTCAAGCCCCAGGACTGGCAAAAAGAAAAAAGAAAGAAATATTATAATACAAATTTTTTAACCTTTTTTTTTTTTTTGCTCCTGCTGTGGTTTGAACTTAAGGCTTTGCAATCTTGCTGGGCTTTGTTGATCAAAGCCCACAGTCTACCACTTGAACTATGCCTCCAGTTCCCACATTTTGCTAGTTAATTGGATTTGTCTATACCCCAGGTGATTGTGATCCTTAGATCTCAGGCTCCTGAGTAGCTAGGATTATAGAGTGAACTACTAATCCATGAGAGAAAAACTTTCATACAAAAAAGACTGGGGGGGGGCTGGGAAGGTGGCTCAGTGGTAGAGTGCTTGCCTTGCATGCCTGAGGCCCTGGGTTCGATTCCTCAGCACCACATAAGCAAAAAGAAAAAAACCAGAAGTGGCACTGTGGCTCAAGTGGTAGAGTGCTAGCCTTGAGCAAAAGAAGCTCAGGGACAGTGCCCAAGCCTTGAGTTCAAGGCAAAAAACAAAAACAAACAAAAAACAGAAATATATACTGTGCATATAGCTTTGTTAACCAAATAACTAATCTCCTAATAAGACATTTACAAATGTCCAATAACTTCAGAATGAAAACTAATTTTCTAAATTTACAAAATTTCTAACTAAAAATCTTGCTTTCATTTTTGAAAAATTAGAAATGTCTACTTTAAATATCCATATAAGCCAAGCACTGGTGGCTTACACACTATAATCTTAGCTACAGCACCCAGGCCTAGAGTTCAAGCTCCATGACAGAAAAAAAAACCCACATATACCTGTAGTTAGAGTATTTTTAACTTTTTCTTTTTGTTGGTCATGGGGCTTGAACTCTGGGCCTGGGTGCTGTCCCTCAGCTCTTCAGCTCAAGGCTAGCACTCTACCACTTGGGCCACAAAGCCACTTCTGGCTTTTTCTGCTTATGTGGTGTTGAGGAATCGAACCCAGGGCCTCAGGCATGCAAGGCAAGCACTTTACCACTGAGCCACCTTCCCAGCTCTGGAGTATTTTTAAATTTTAGCAACAGGCCAGATGACTCACACCTATAATCCTAGCTACTCAGGAGCCTGACATCTGAAGATTGTGGTTCAAAGCCAGCCTGGGTAGACTCACCCCTATAATCCTAGCTACTCAGGAGCCTGAAATCAGAGGATTGTGGTTCAAAGCCAGCCAGGGTAGAAAGTCCATTAGACTTTTATCTCCAATAAACCTCCTGAAATCTGGAAGTGGAGGTGTGGCTCAAAGTGTTATAGTAGTAGCCTTGAGCAAAAAGGCTCAGGGACAGCACCCAGCCCCTGAGTACAAGCCAAAAAATTAGCAACTGTCAAACTACCATAGGAGTTCCATATATAAACTGAAATAAGATTACTTTCCTTTATTCCCACGTAAGAAATCTGCTTACTCTAAAGAAAAATAGAAGGAAAAATAGAAGAAATATAGAAAAAAAAACACCTTTTCTTTTTCTAGAAACATTAGCTTTCTCAAACTTAGCAAAGGCTAAGCAAGAGTGGGAGGCCATGAGTTCAAGCCCCACTACTGTGTAAAAAACACACACACACACACAAAGCTTTAAACTTCCTTCCAAGTAATGAATTAGCATATAAAAAAAAAAACCTGACCTGAAACAGAAGGAAAGCAAGCAATCTTGATGAAAGAAACTATGATGGGGGCTGGGAAGGTGGCTCAGTGGTAGAGTGCTTGCCTTGCATGCCTGAGGCCCTGGGTTCGATTCCTCAGCACCACATAAGCAAAAAGAAAAAAGCCGGAAGTGGCGCTGTGGCTCAAGTGGTAGAGCGCTAGCCTTGAGCTGAAGAGCTGAGGGACAGCACCCAGGCCCAGAGTTCAGGCCCCACGACCGGACCCGAAAAAAAAATTTAAAAAAAAAAAAAAAAAAGACTCGGGGCTGGGCATAGGTGGCTCACACCTGTAATCCTAGCTATTCAGGAGGCTGAGATCTGAGGATCATGGTTCAAAGCCAGCCTGGGCAGGAAAGTTCATGAGACTCTTATCTCCAATAAACCACCAGAAAACCGGAAGTGGCGCTGTGGCTCAAGTGGTAGAGCGCTAACCTTGAGCTGAAGAGCTGAGGGACAGCACCCAGGCCCAGAGTTCAGGCCCCACGACCGGACCCGAAAAAAAACTATGATGAAAAAAAAATGTTTCTTTAATACTTAGTATTTGTTTCTTTTTTTTTTTTCTTTTTTTCTTTTTCTTTCACAGCTTGAACTCAGGGCCTGGCTGTCATCTCTGAGCTTTTTAGCTCAAGGGTAATGCTTTTCTACTTGAGGAACAGCTTCTTGCTGATTAACTGAAGTCTCATAGACTTTTCTGCTGGGGCTGACTTGGACAATCTTCAGATCTTAACCCTCCAGGATAGCTAGGATTGAAAGTGTGAGCCACTAGCACCAGACTCATACATTTCTATACTACCAAGTATTGTGCATATAAAAGATGTTCAATAATGTTTACATAATAACATTAAATTAGAACATGCAAACATTACATTAGCTGTTTTATTTTTTACTTTAAAAACTATATTTACTAATCTCCTTAAAAACATAATTTCTTTGTTGGAGTATAAATGGGAAAAGAGAAATAGAACATATTTAGGGAAAAAATGATCAGATTGTTCATGGCCAGTTAAAGCTACTGCTATTTTATGTTGTCTGTTCATTTTCTAAATATAATCAATCATTTGTGAAAAGTAACTTAAAGTAAATTTACATATACTATTTTATTATTACCAAACATTTTATAAGACTTGGCAGCTCAATTGCCCGAAAGAAGAAATTTACCTAATATTATCTTCACTTTGAAATTAGAGGAAGCTCTAGTTTGCAGTTGGAAAATGAATTTAAAAAAAAAAAACAACTCATACTCTATTTGCTAAATAAGACTAAATTATCACCACACTCATAGATACGACTTTTTCTGGGCCATAAACCCAGCATGCCACATACCTAACCTTCTAAATAATTATCTGGCCTCCCTTACAGGCCATTCTAATCAAGTCTCACCTCACAGAAGGCTCCAGTTGCAGAAATAAATCTTTAATGCCAGAAATAGGTCCTCACAGAAAAAAATCCAGGAATAATATTCAAGTATTTTCATATGGTAGCACAGTTCTTTTAACATTTGAGGAAACAATCTGTGCTCAGACACAATGACCTTCGGAGATCTACTTAAAATGGCTATAAGCCTTACATTACTACTAACAGATAAGAGGATAATGAAGGAGGAGACACAGGTTCACTAGGAGGTTTATGGTCTAAGAATCTCTGAAATGCTTTTTCTCCCTAATGACAGAAGGCTTTAACATTGTAAACTGTGGTAATGAAGCATAACATATTTATTTTTATTAAGATAAATGATAAAGCAGGGTAATACAAATTTCTTAAGTTAGATATGAAAAAGAAAATATTCATGCCAGGCGCCAGTGGCTCACGCCTGTAATCCTAGGTACTCAGGAGGCTGAGATCTGAGGATCATGGTTCAAAGCCAGCCAGAGCAGGAAAGACCGTGAGACTCTTATCTCCAATAAACATCTCAGAAAACCAGAAGTGGCACTGTGGCTCAAGTGGTAGAGCGCTCGCCTTGAGCTGAAGAGCTGAGGGACAGCGCCCAGGCCCAGAGTTCAAGCCCCATGACCAATAAAATAAAAAAGAAAGAAAGAAAATATTCATGAGTTATAGTGCCCTAAAAGTCATCAAAAATAAAACATAACTACTCCAGAATTTATATTTTACCACTCAAGAAATCACTGAGTTTAAAGACCTTCATTCTTAAAATATATTTTGTAAAAACTCCAAAATCTCCTTTTTAGTATACTTGAAAAGGTATTTAGTAGAAGTGTCAGAGGCACACATATTTTCTTCCAAATGTATCTGAATTCATAGACGAATATGATTACTATTAAGCTAAATAATTCATAGAATGGCAATTTCATTATTGGCAAACAGTTAATCATTCAACTACCGTGTTTAGATCAAATAAAATTCAATGTTAAAGAGAAACAGGGAAAAACTCATTTCTAAGTCCCCCAAGGAGGAAAAAGGGAATCTTCAAGGAAGTCTAAGTCACTGTGAAGTTGACAGTTCACTATAATCACATATACCATATCTTCACCATTTTTACTTGCAACTAAAAGCTACTCATAAAAGATTAAAGAAAAAAGATTAAAGAATAAAGTCACTATGATTAAACAGTCTCTGAATCCCTAAAGTTATAAGTATACATTTTGTGGTTTAAACATCCCAATTTTTCCACCGTTTAGCCATTTGATCTTGACAAAGTTTCTTTAACTTCTTTCAGCTTTGGTTTCCTCATTTGTATAAAAAGGATAGCAAGGAAGTGGCGCTGTAGCTCAAGTGGTAGAGCATTTGCCTTAAGCTGAAGAGCTGAGGGACAGCGCCCAAACTCAGAGTTCAAAACCCATGACTGACAAAAAAAAGCACTCAGATTAGATAAGATACCTACTCAGATTAGATAAAATACCTAGTAAAGTACCAGCTACAGTAAGTACTTAATCTCTATGTAAGAAACTAAAACCTTCCACAATGCATGGTGGATTTTTTTTGGGGGGGGGCAGTTAAAAGTAAAAAAGCTATTGTCAAAAATAAATCAGAGTGGCCAGATGCCCAAGGCTCACACTTGTAATCCTAGCTACTCAAAAGGCTGAGATCTGAGGATTGTGGCTTGAAGCCAGCCTGGGCAGGAGAGTCTGTGAGACTCTTACCACCAATTAATCATAGGGGGCTGGGGAAACAAAATGGGAGGCGGAGAAAAAAACAGAAGTGGCTCTGTGGCTCAAGTAGTAGAGTGCCAGCCTTGAACAAAATGACTCAGGGACAGCACCCAGGCCCAGAGGTCAAGCCCCCAATAGGCAAAAAAATAAAAATAAAGAATTATAGTAAAAACTGGTTTCCAGGTCCCACTGTATACTCTTCTTAGTGGACTTTACCTTCTCTTTATTAACTAACATAAGCATAAAAAGAAAAAGAAAGGGCTGAGAATGTGGCTTACTGGTAGAGTGCTTGCCTAGCATGGATGAAGCCCTGGGTTCAATTCCTCAGTACCACATAAACAGAAAAGGCCGGAAGTGGCACTGTGGCTCAAGTGGTAAAGTGCTAGCCTTGAGCAAAAAGAAGCTCAGAGACAGTGCCTAGGCCCTGAGTTTAAGCCCCAGGACTGGCAAAAGAAAAAGAAAAAAGAAAGCAAAGAAAATTAGTTATTTTAACTTGGTATAAAATGTACTATGAAGGAATAGACACAGAGTTTTCTGGAAACACACACATGAAAAGCCCTGGAAGTCTTGTTATTCAAAGATGTACATGAAGGGCTGGGAAGGTGGCTCAGTGGTAGAGCACTTGCCTTGCATGCTCGAGGCCCTGGGTTCGATTCCTCAGCACCACATAAGCAAAAAAGCCAGAAGTGGCGCTATGGCTCTGAAGAGCTGAGGGACAGCGCCCAGGCCCAGAGATCAGGCCCCACGACTGGACTCAAAAAAAAAAAAAGATGTACATGAAGAATACCTAAAGAGGATTGACTAGATAAGGAATGTAAACCACAGGAAAGAACAATAATGGTTTAGTATTGCATAGTGGATTTAACAGTGACTCCCAAAAACTCATGATTACCTGGATCCTTAGAATGAGACCTTACTTAGAAATTGGATATTTGTAGATATAATGAGTTTAGAAACTGGAAGTCAAGTCCTGGATTTAGGCTGGGCCCTAAATTCAATGACTGCTATCTTCATAAGAAGGAAGGGCACACAAATATACACAGAGGATATACAAAGACAGAAGAAGAAAATGGAATTATACTGCCACAAGCTGAGGAATGCTTGAGGTCACAAAAACTGGAAGAGGTATGGATGGATTCTTCTTTTGGAAGAACAAACAAAGTCTAGTTAATATCTTATTTCAGCTGTTGAAACCATGAGAAAGAGAGAGAGTACATTTCTCTTAATTTTAGCTTATGAATTTGGGTAGATTGTTGAAACATCACTGGAAACAAATACAGCTCAAAGAATATTTGCAGAAGCCGGGCACAGTGGCTCATGCCTATAATCCTAGCTATTCAGGAAATTGAGATCTGAGGATCACAGTTCAAAGCCAGCCCAGGCAGAAAAGTCTTGGTGAAACTCTTTTCTCCAAGAAACTACTCAAAAGAGCTGGAAGTAGGGCTGTGGCTCAAGTGGTAGAATGCTAGCCCCACAACTGGAAAAAAAAAAAAAAAAAGACCATTTGCAGAGAGCTATTTTCCATGTTCAGCATTTCATTTGATTATGCCATGGAAGAAAAAAAGCATTGATCAAAAATTTTGTCTTGTTTTTTTTTAAAAAATGTCTTTGTATTATCCTGATTTTATCAGATTATTGCTAATTATATTAAAAGGTAAACAGAAAATAATGAAATTCCATTACTTACAATGTGTGACACCAGCCAGAGTTTGGTAGAAAGTAGGAGTATCACTATCATCAGTTAGGGTAACATACACACCTCCAGACAGTAGCCAACGAGAGAAGGTAAAAGCATCTTTGTTTATAAGAAGCCAATTTCTAAATTTTTCATAGTTTACCTTTTCACCCTAAAATAAAAATTTAAAAAATCAGTCAAACTTTAGGGTATTTAGAACTTGTACAAATTAAAATTTGCAATTAGTAGGCATTTATCTTTCTAATATCCAAAAAGGAAGGATAATCTAAATAACACGTATTTAGAAATAAAACTTTTCAAATCTAATTATATTTCAGAACTCTGCATAAAATCTATGTGCTACATATAAACTATTTTATCAACTGATTAAAGCAGTCTGAGGCTAATAATTAGCTATAGTTTATTTGCTAAGATATATTCTATAATCAATAAGTTCTATTTTGACAAATTCAATAAATCTAATTTTTCATTTACCCTATCCTTCTTCTTTAGTACTTCATAATCTATCTACATTATTATATTTTCATCAAATCTATTAGGAATTAAAACCACAATGTTAAAAATAACTATTCAAAAGCCTTCCTAGAGATGGTAGGGGGAAAACAATGGAGGGGGTAACAATGCTCAATAAGAAGTGTACTCATTACCTTAGTCATGTAACTGTAACCACTGTATAGTATCTTTACAATAAAAAAGAAAGAAAGAAAAAACCTTCCTAGAGAAATGGGCGCTGTGGCTCAAGTGATAGAGCTCTAGCCTTGAGCACAAAGAGACTCAGGGACAGTGCACAGACCCTGAGTTCAAGCCTCAGGACCAGCAAAACAAAACAACCTTCCTATAGTATCCCAGAAAGCACATAAACGAATGAAACAGTACAAAAAGAAAGTGATAAATCTTTAAAGAACAGAAGACAAACTGGGTGGCAGTGGCTCATGCCTATAATCCTAGCTACACAGGAGGCTGAGATCTGAGGATCAATGTTAAAAGCCAAGCCCCGGCAGGAAAGTCCTTGAGACTCTTATTTCCCATAAACTACTAGAAAACCAGAAGTGGCACTGTGGTTCAAGTGGTAGAGCACTCATCTTGAGCTGAAGAGTTAAGGGGCTGTGCCCAGGCCCAAAGTTCAAGCCCCACAACTGACAAAAAAATAAAATAATATAAAATAAAAAGAACAGCAGATAGAAATATGACAAAAATTTCTTTGCCCGAGGTTAGCGTTCTACCACTTGAACCATCATTCTACAGCCAGCTTTTTTGGCAGTTAACTGGAAATAAGAGTCTTTCAGACTTTCTTGCCCAAGCTGGCTTAGAATTGTGATCTTCAGATCTCAGTCTCCTCAGTAGCTAGGATTACAGGCATGAGCTTCTGGCACCAATCTAGAAATTCACATTTTAAAAATCAATAACTATAAAAAAAAACACCTCAGTAAGAAAAAAGTGTAATATATATGTCTTATACCAATTATTTAAACAAATTCCATCTGTTAAGACTAGTAATAAGGCTGGGAAGGTGGCTCAGTGGTAGAGCACTTGCCTTGCATGCTCGAGGCCCTGGGTTCGATTCCTCAGCACCACATAAGAAAAAAGCCGGAAGTAGCGCTGTGGCTCAAGTGGTAGAGTGGTAGCCTTGAGCTGAAGAGCCTGAGAGACAGCGCCCAGGCCCAGAGTTCAGGCCCCATGACCGGACAGAAAGAAAGAAAGAGGGCTGGGAAGGTGGCTCAGTGGTAGAGCGCTTGCCTTGCATGCCTGAGGCCCTGGGTTCGATTCCTCAGCACCACATAAGCAAAAAGAAAAAAGCCGGAGGTGGCACTGTGGCTCAAGTGGTAGAGGGCTAGCCTTGAGCTGAAGAGCTGAGGGACAGCGCCTGGGCCCAGAGTTCAGGCCCCACGACCCGGCCAAAAAAAAAAAAAAAAGAAAGAAAGAAAGACAGAAAGAAAGGAGGGAGGGAGGGAGGGAGGGAGGGAGGAAGGAAGGAAGAAAGGAAGGAAGGAAGGAAAGAAAGAGACTAGTAATAAAAAAAAATAGAAAAAGCTGACTCATGACACAAGTCTTTGTTCTAGGTATCTACCTTTTGACTAAAGTGCTTTTTTTTTTTTCTTGGTCAGTTGTGGGACATGAACTCGCGCCTGGGCACTGTCCCTGAGCTCTTTTGCTCAAAGCTCCCACTCTACCACTTTGAACCATAGTTCCACTTCTGGTTTTCTGGTGGTTAAATGAAGATAAAGAGTCTCACAGACTTTCCTACCCAGGCTGGCTTTGAACTATGATCCTCAGATATCAGCCATGTGAGCTGCTAAGATTATAGGCATGAGCTACCAGAGCCCAGCTATAGTTTTTTGTTTTTTTTTTAATGAAAAATAGGGGCTGGGAATGTCGCTTAGTGGTAGAGTACTTGCATAGCATGCATGAAATCCTAGGTTATATTCTTCAGTATCTCATAAACATAGTAAGCCGGATGCTCTGTGGCTCAGGTGGTAGAGTACTAGCCTTGAGCAAAAAAAGCAGCTCAGGGACAGTGCTCAGGCCCTGAGTTCGAGGCCCAGAACTAGCCAAAAAATTGTTTTTAAATAACAGAATGCATTGTTGTGAAAGACATGAATAAAATTATTTTAGGGCAAGTGAATGATTATAAAGATTTAGATATCGAGGGTCTAGATGTAATTATCAGACACAATACTCAAAAATTAGAGATAGTAAACATAATTTTTTTTTTTTTTGCCAGTCCTGAGGCTTGAATTCAGGGACTGGCACTGTTCCTGAGCTTCTTTTGCTAGCACTCTTCCACTTGAACTAGTGCCACTCCTGGCCTTTTCTGATTATATGGTACTGAGGAATTGAATCCAGGGCTTCATGCATGTGAGGCAAACACTCTACCACTAAGCCACGTTCCTAGCTTTATTTTTTAAATTTGTCCATTCATTTCATTGGATTCTTTTTCTCTTAGTGGTACTAGTAATTAAATCAAGAGCCTAGAAATCTAGAGCTAAAAGTGCTCTGACCAGTGAGCTACACACCAAGTCTTCACAATACTGTTTGGCTTTTTTCTAATCCAAACACAGATACATAATAATTCAAATAACCATTTACAGGCACCTCCCAATCCCTGGCCTCACAATTCTTTAGTCTACTCTTTCAAAGTCTTTGTTCCTAAAACTAAGACTAGACAAAAAATAAATCCCAGTATTGAACCAAAATTTGACCTTCAGAGAAATCATGGGAAAGAAATAACCAAATATCCTAAAGTGGTCAGTTTGAATTGGTAATGAAACTTTTTCTGCTTTAATCCTTACAAAAAGATAACCTGAAAGGACCTGACCAATGAGTTATTTTTCTACTCTTCTGTCACTAAGCCTTGGTCTTACAAGGAAAGTAACTTTGGAATAACTAACCAATTCTTTATACTTTGTTTCTATTTCTTAAAAAAAATTCACTTTGGGTCTGGGAAGGTGGCTCAGTGGTAGAGTGCTTGCCTTGCATGCATGAGGCCCTGCGTTCGATTCCTCGGCACCACATATGCAGAAAAGGCCACAAGTGGCGCTGTGGCTCAAGTGGTAGAGCGCTAGCCTTGAGCTGAAGAGCTGAGGGACAGCGCCCAGGCCCAGAGTTCAGGCCCCACAACCGGCAAAAAAAAAGAAAAAAAAAATTCACTTTGCCTAACTTTACCAGCATACCTATCACATAGCAGAATTAGGATACTCTGATTATCTTTAAAAAATTCTGTCATGAAACAGACTAATTGGTTTGCTCATACCACATTTAGTGACTGTCTCTCAAACAAACAAACAGTTAAAACTTAGTCAATATAAAGCGGATGAAATGTGAATCTTTAAATATACCTCTGAGAAACACTTTTTGAGTGTATCTGGGACTTTACCATCCACCACATGAAGCATTCTTTCCATTTCTTCCCGTACAACATAGCTCCCGGATTCACTTGAAAAAAGACTAAAAATGTCTACAAGAAAGAAAAATTAAATAAATTACTCTTAACATGGATCAAATATGCCCTAGTGAAGCAGGGAAACAGAAAGAGTACTAATAACTACGTAATTTTAAGAGCAAAATAGTTTATAAACATATCTTCATCTTTAAAATAACCCAACAACACAAATTTTAAAAACAATGTGGGTTTTTTTCCAATCAAATTTGTAAAAAAAATTTTTTACATGTGATATTACATGTGTTATCAAAGACTAAGAGCAGCAGAATCTCATAAACAATGGTAACTAAAGTATAAATAAATGACAGCACTCTGGAGAATCATTTGGCAAAATCTAGAAAAGATAAAGCTGGATGCCAGAAACTACTTCCAGACAATTCCACTTCCAATCTGGGAAAATCTCTGACTCCTGTACACACAGTACCATATGTTCACTTAAATACTATTTATGAGACAAAAACTGCAGGGGCATGGCTGCAACCCCAGAACTTGGGAAGTTGAGGCAGTAAGAACTCCAGCCTAAGCTACAGACTTTATCTCCAAAAAAAGTTTAAAACTGTCATAGCAATGAAAGTAAGTTGAAAGATACACAAACATATTATAAATTCAGAAGAACATTCAAAAGGAATGGAAGACCTCCAAATTGAAGATGGTAAAAATAAGAGAAGGGCAGAACTGGCACTATGAAGGGATACCAAAAGAGCTTCACATTGGTCACAGTATTTTCTTTTTAAAATATCCAGATCTTGTATTGCAAAGAAAAAAATTAGTAATAGTGGCACAAAGAACATACATGAACCTCCTTTTACATTAGTTATTTGAAATAAATATCTTAGTGTGTAATAAAAAATTTGAGGAAATAGCATTGTAGCTCAAGTGGTAGAACATTACCCTTGAGCAAAAAAGCTTAAGGACAGAGCCCGGGTCCTGAGTTCAAGACCCACAGCCAGTAACAACAATAACAACAGAAAGTTTTAAAATTTCAGACCCAAGAGGCTGGGAAGTGGCTTAGTGGTGGAATGCTTGCTTACAATTCATGAAGCACTGGATTTGATTCCTCATTACCACATAAATAGAAAAAGCCAGAAGTGGCACTGTGGCTAAAGTGGCAGAGTACTAGCCTTGAGCAAAGAAAAGCTCAGGGATAGTGCCCAGGCCCTGAATTCAAGCCCCAGAACCAGGGGGGAGGGGGGGGGGGGGGGGGGGGGGGGGGGGGAGGGGGAGAGGGAGGAGGGACTCAGAGCTGAGACAAAGATGACACAATATTAAGAAATAATGCCCAGATGCCAGTGACTCATAGTAGCTACTTAGGAGGCTGAGATCTGAGGCTCAAGGTTCAAAAAGGAAACCCCTCAAGACTCTTATCTCCAATTAACTACCAAAACACAGCTGGAAGTAAAGCTATGGCTCAAGTGATAACCTTAAGCAAAAAAGTTCAGGGACGGGGCCCAGGCCCTGTGTTCAAGCTCCAGGATTGGCGGAATAAAGGAAAGAAGGAAAAGGAAGGAGAAGAGGAAGGAAAAGGAAAGTAAATGAGAGGAGAGGGGAGGGGAGGGGACGAAAGAAAAAAACAGAAGAAAAATAATAAGCTGTGTGGAAGTACATAATGTATGTGCAATTGAAATCTTGTTATTGTTAAACTGGGTACTAGTGGCTCATGCCTGTGATACTAGTTATTCAGAAGGCTGAGATCTGAAGATTGTGATTTGAAGCCATCTGGGGCAGACCAATGTATGAGACTCTTCAATTAACTAGCAAAAGCCAGGCTGGCTGGTTGTGTGGTTCAATTGGTAGAGTGACAACCATGTTAATAAGCAAGCAGAGCAAGCTTGAGGCCTTGAGTTGGAGCCCCAATACTAGAACACACACACACACACACACACACACACACACAAGTGGGGGTGGAGCTTGTTGACAGTTTAAATATGTATAGGAGTAGGGATACTTATGTTCGCCATCTTAATTATGGTAAATAGTGTAGGTGTCAAAATAAAATTAAGCCCAGGCAAGGTGGCTGGTACATGCCCGAAATTTGAGTACTCCAGAGGCAGAGGGATCAAGGCCAGCCTAGGCTACATAACAAGACCCTATCTCAGGGAAACCAAAACAAAATAATAATAACAAATGTACATTTTATATAAGTATATTTTATTACATGTCAATTATTCCTCAATAAGACTTTTTAAAAACAAAATTAAGGAAAACTGTCTAGAATTAGGGATGAAGGAGAAAATTCTACATGATTTAGAACAAGCAATCCAAAGGCATGTCAATCTAGGTTTTCATAACAAAATATCACAAACTAGATGGCTTATAAACAGCACAAAGTTCTCCCTCATAATTGTAGAGGGTGGGATAATCAAGAACCAGCAAAGTTCAAGTCTGGTGAGGAACAACTTCCTGATTTATAGAATCATCTATCCTTGCAGAGCAGAGTCTGAAAAAAGTCTAAGGTTTTTTCTTTATAAGGACACTTAATCTCATTCAAGAGGCACTTATGATTAGCCCCCAGTGACCTAATCACTTCTCAAAGGCTTAATACCTTAATCATTACTGTGGATTTTGGATTTCAACACTGAATTTGGGGAAGACACAAACATTCAGACCATAGCAGGCAAGTTAGAAAAGGAAGTAGCAAAGAGTATAATTCATCATCCAGTGGCCAACAATAAAATCTAAGAAATTTTGGAGCAAGATATTATGTTTTGTGTAATATAAACAGTTTCCTAGACTTCCTCAGAGAATTCTTCAGTGAAATTTGTCATATTTTTAGTACTTTAAGTAGGAACAGATGTGTCTTTGGAGTACTCAAAGAAAAGAATGAGAGCACAGAAGTTATAATTAAATGGAGTTAATTTTTAAAATAAATCCATACCCTAATAAATGCAGATAAAATTATCTTCCCTCAAATATTTAGGGAATCATTGATAACATTTCTCTGTTTAGTAGGATTTAAAGATAACAGATAAAGCCAGTACTCACACCTGTAACTTCAGCACATGAGAGGCTGAAGGTGAAAAATCTCCAGATTCAGGCTGGACTGGACTACATACTAAAATCCGGTCTCAAAAATGAGTAGGGAGTTCAGCGACAGTGGCTCAAGCCAGTAATCCTAGATATACAGGAAGCTGAGATCTGAAGATCACAGTTTGAAGCCAGCCTGAGCAAGAAAGTCCGTGAGACTCATCTCCAATTAACCACCAAAAATCCCAAAGTGGAGCTATGGCTCAAATGACAAATGCCAGTCTTCAGCAAATAAACTCAGGGACAGTGCCCCAACAACAAACTAAACTAAAATAAAATAAATATGGAATGGAATGATGCAATTTAAATGAACACGAAGTCTCAACTTTTTCTGAGTATAGATAATTCACCTAACAAAATTAATTTCTGAAGTTAAAAGTAAAACCATTAAAAATAACAACCTTGCCGGGCGCTGGTGGCTCACGCCTATAATCCTAGCCATGCAGGAGGCTGAGAGAGGAGGATCGCGGTTCAAAGCCAGCCCAGGCAGGAAAGTCTGTGAGACTCTTATCTCCAATAAACCACTAGAAAACCGGAAGTGGCACTGTGGCTCAAGAGGTAGAGTGCTCGCCTTGAGCTGAAGAGCTCAAGAGCACAGGGACAGCGCCCAAGCCCAGAGTTCAAGCCCCACAACTGACCAACCCCGCCCCCCCAAAAATAATAACCTTTTGCTCTACGAACATTAAGTGAACTTTGGGGTTTTTTTTGTGACATATGGAAAGAATAGACTATATATAGAGTATGTATGCCATCAGACCTTAAAAGAATAAAAGCTTTGCTGAAATATAATTTGTATTCCAAAAAATTAATATTTTAAAAGTGTGCAACTTAGCTGAGCACCAGTGGCTCACACCAGTAATCCTACTCAGGAGACTGAGATCTGAGAATCATGGTTCAAAGCCAGTCCAGGCAGGAAAGTCTAAACACCAAAAGGCCAGAAATGGAGCTGTACCACACATGATAGAGCATACCTAGCCTTGAGCAAAAAGTTTAGGGACAGCACCCAGACCCTGAATTCAAACCTGAGGACCAGCACACACAGACAGACACATAGGTAGGTGCATGCATGCGTGTGGACACACACACACACACTAAGTGTACAACTTAGTGATATTTAGTGTTCTTAAGAGTATGTAATAACCATTATCAGTTCTTGCACATTTCCATCAATCCAGAAACAAATCTTTATATTTACATTAGCAGTCACTAATGTCATTAATGGAGTTTTTCTGTCCCCAAGTCTCTGGCAGTCACTAATCTGTTATATTATGGCATTAACTGTCTAATCCAAAATTTTCATATAATTTGGATAGACCTACTGTGACTAGTAGCAATTGCCCAGCAAATGTTTTGAAGGTGGTAGCATGTGGTATCACCATGTGGTACTACCATGTGGCAGTATGAATCAGCACTTTATTCCCTTTTTTTGTAGAGCAATAGTCCATTGTATATTTTATTTATTGGACTGGGAAGGTAGCTTAGTGGTAGAGTACTTGTCAAGCATGAATGAAGCCCTGGGTTCGATTCCTTAGTATCACATAATCAGAAAAGGCCAGAAGTGGTACTGTAGCTCTAGTGGTAGAACACTAGTCTTGAGCAGAGAGAGGCTCAGAGACAGAGCCTAGGACCTAAGTTCAAAACCCAAGACTGGCAAAAAAATAAAATAAAATAAAAATTTTATTTATCCATGAATCATCCATTATGGAATGAGGGATATTTCTATTTCTATTCTGCCATTTAAAAAAATTCTCTATGTGGGCTGGGAAGGTGGCTCAGTGGGAGAGCGCTTGCCTTGCAATGCATGAGGCCCTGGGTTCGATTCCCCAGCACCACATAAGCAAAAAGAAAAAAGCCGGAAGTGGCGCTGTGGCTCAAGTGGTAGACACTAGCCTTGAGCTGAAGAGCTGAGGGACAGCACCCAGGCCCAGATTCAGGCCCCACAACCAGACCCAAAAAAAAAAAATTCTCTATGTATAACTTTATCTTGGGTATATACTTAAGAGTGAAATTATTTTTTAATATGATAACTACATATTTAACAGTTTGAGTAAATGCCAAATTGCTGAAGTGTGAAATAATAGCTGCATTGTTTTACATACTCATCAGCAATATATGAGGGCTGTCATTTACTTTTTACGTTTTATTTTTTTGTCTGTCAGTTGCTGGGTGCTGTGCCTGAGCCTCTTTGTGCTCAAAGCTAGCACTTTACCACTTGAGCCACAGTGCCACTTCTGGGTTTTGAGTGGTTAATTGAAGATAAGAGTTTCACAGGGACTTTTTTGCGTGAGCCGGCTTCAAACCACAATCCTCAGATCTCAACCTCCTGAATAGCTAGGATTACAGGTATGAGCCACTGGCACCCAGCAAGGGCTGTCATTTTTGTTTGTTTGTTTGTTTTTGGGTCCCGTCATGGGGCCTGAACTCTGGGCCTGGGCGCTGTCCCTCAGCTCTTAAGCTCAAGGCTAGCACTCTACCACTTGAGCCACAGCGCCACTTCTGGTTTTTTTTTCTTTTTGCTTATGTGGTGCTAAGGAATTGAACCCAGGGCCTCATGCATGCAAGGCTAGCGCTCTACCACTGAGCCACCTTCCCAGCCCCAAGGGCTGTCATTTTTATACATGCTTTGTCAACACTTGTTATTAACTTTTTAATTTAGTAGTTATGATATAGCAAGCCATAATAATTTCAGTTTACATTTCTCCATAATGTGTTTCTCAAAACTAAGTTTTCCTAGAGCAAAATAGTAATATGTGGTCTAATATGACTCATATCAATCATTCAACAAATGTTTCTAAAGAGAATCCATGTGGGATCAGCTTATTCAAGCATGTTGATCTTTTTTTTTTTTTTTAAGTATTCGCTAGCCACTTGAATGTCTTCTTTTCTTCTTTTTTTTTCCCCCTTGGTGGTACTGTGGTTTGAACTCAGGGCCTGTACATTCTTGGAAGGCACTCTACTACTTAAGCCATACTTCCAACCCTTTTTTATTTTCCTTGTTTTTTAAGAGGTAGTTTCTACCTATACCACCCACATAAATAGGAATTACAGATCTGCTCCACCATGCCCAGTTTGATTGTTGAGATTGGGACTTTAGGCTAACTTTTTAACCTAGGCTTCCCTCAAACCTTAATTTTCCCAAATATCACCTGTGAAGTGGCTTGGATTACAGGCAGATGCCACCATACCCAGGCCTTTCTATCAAATATTTTCTTTGGAAAAATACTAATTCAAATATTTTGTCTATCAACAGATTTTTGAAACCAAATTATTTTGTAAACAAATAATACCACTGTCATCTTGAGATAATAAAAATACTTACATTTTGCTTTTTCTTCATCTCTGCCTCTTGTAAGGAGGACTAGTCCAACTATTAAGTTATTGAAATGTAGCCCTTTGGGTGTTCCACCAAAAGAACAATAAATCACCTAGAAAAAAATGATGAAACCAACTTTAGAAAATGCTGAGAAATCTGAAGTACATATTACCGTTAACAAATCTTATTTCTATCTCCAGACACAGCTCTGGTAAGTTTTATGAAATAATGTTTAAGTTTCTCCCTCTTATGGCTCTTTTGCATCTTGCTGGTACACTCAGCCATGAATAGAATATTCATCAGTTTTAACATTCATATATTACAGGTTGACACATCTGAGTGGTTATTTATTTATTTTTTGCCAGTCCTGGGGCTTGAACTAAGGGCCTGGGCGCTGTCCCTGAGCTTCTTTTGCTCCAGGCTAGCACTCTACCACTTGAGCCACAGCACCACTTCTGGCTTTTTCTGTTTATGTGATACTAAGAAATCAAACCCAGGGCTTCATGCATGCTAGGCAAGCAATCTACCACTAAGCCACCTTCCCAGCCCTGTTTAGTCCTTCTCTTTAGAGTACTTACCAAAGTCCAAAAGTATAAAGGTCTTTACTCAATAGCTATTATAATGTGATAAGAATTCTATGCAATTATGGAACTGAATCTCAGTAAAAACTTACATATCTTATTTTGGCTGTAAAGAAATTCTCTAATTGAATGTTCAGAGATATAAAGAAGCCAAAAGACATTTCTTTTATACTCTCAGGGTATTAAAATAACTAGAAAAACAATAACTGCACATAACATCACTATACATAAAAACAATATCAGCAATCATTATAATTTCATTTACTCATTCAACAATTCTTTGTTGAATTCTTTGAGTTGAAAATATCTTCTATGCAGTTTTTATTTGTTTGTTTGTGACAGGGTGTAGCTTTATAGTCAAGACTGGACTCTAATTGGTGATCTTTCTGTCCCTTCTTCTCAAATACCAGAATGACAGGTGTACTTTCCATGATACTCAACTTATAAATATAGGATGATCAAGAATTCAAAGTCGGGCACCAGTGGCTCATGCTTTTAATCCTAGCTATTCAGAAGGCTGAGATCTGAGGATCACGGTTCAAAGCCAGCCTGGGCAGGAAAGTCCATGAGACTCTTATCTCCAATAAACCACTAGAAAACTGGAAGTGGCGCTGTGGCTCAAGTGGTA